>NW_004524850.1:1288761-1294137 GCF_000260255.1 Octodon degus
GCAGGCCAAGAAGTGTTTCCGGCTTCCTCCGTAATCTGCCAGGCTCCACACGCGGACAGGGCCGGGCCGGAGGGCTTCGGGGCTCCCAGGAGGGGGCAGCCCACGGCGGGCAGGCTGAGTCACGGCGGGCGGGTGATCGCCTGGAGACCAGCGTTTTGTGGAACAAATCCGACCCACGAGCTCGGACATAGCGTGGCTTCTCTCATGAGCGCAAGGTGGTCGGCAGGAGGCCGGGCGCCGTCTTCTGCACGTGGCCAAGGGACCGAGGAAGGGAGGGCGGAGGGCAGGCCAGGGGCTCCTCTCCGCCCAGAGAGGGCTGCAGGCGCAGGCCCTTGGAAACAGAAATTGAGGGAAAACAGATAAAGAAAATGCGCCTAAAACCCCCGGCCTGGGCACATCCCAGCTCCTGACGCCGGCGCTGACCCCGCAGTTAGCGCAGCCATGCGGGCTCTACGCGGGGCACTGAATGCCGCGCCCAGTGACAGGGTCCCCTGGAGCCTCCCTTGCGGAGACAGACTTCAGGGAGTTGCTCAGAGCAGCAGAGTGCAGGATTCTGCATTGGGGTGCCAGAGGAGTCGCCCCTGGACAGACAGACACCCGCCGGGGGCGCCCTGAGACTGTGCCCCGTGTCGTTTTGAGACGGGTCTCGCTGTGCAGCGCAGGCTGGTCTCCAACCCGCAGCGACTCTCCTGCCTCAGCCTCCCCAGGGCCAGGATGGCAGGCGTGGGCCCCGCGCCGGGCCTGTTCTGCGATTTATAGCTCAGCTGTAGCTCCTGACTGGGCATGGGTGTGAGTCGTCCCGCCAGAGTGACCCCGTTATCCTTGCTTTTGTGTGCGATGGAAACTCCACCGTGCACCCCAGCTTCCCGGGCGGCTGACGTGACGTGGAGCCCCGTGTGTCACTCAGCCCTAGAGCGTCAGATCTAACGTCCAGGCCGGCGACACAGGCCCGGAGCAGGGACCGCCACCACCCACGCCCCGGGCCTCACCCCCACCCCGAAATCCACCACGTTTCGCGGAGAACGAGCCCTCACCTGTGGCACCCCTGGGGTCCCTTTGCCGGGGAGGCCCACACAGTTCTCGACAACCTCATCGCAGTAAGGAATCGGCAGAACCGGCTGGGATTAGCGGGCTCAGCCGGCCTTCGGGAGGCAGGGACGCCCCTCGCGGGGAGTCACGGGGTGCGGGGGGCCGGGCTTTGATGTCCTCCGTGAGTGGGGAGCCCTAAGGGGCAGCCCCTTCTGCTTCCCGGAGGACGGGGACAGCGCCATGGACTGAAGCCCCGCACCCGGCGCCCGTCCACCTCTCTCCTCTGAGTTCGGGGTGTCGGGGTTCACAGCTCAGTGACAAGAACGGTCGCTCTGGTGACCTCAGGCTTGGATCCTCCTGAGGCCCGAGAGACGGGGGCTCCTCCACGTGTCCCTCATGGGCATCCTCCTGTCCTCTGCCCAGCCGGACCCGGTCTTGTGCAGTCTGAGCTACCCTCAGTTTATCTCTCTATCCCTCTATCCCTGCACACAGCCGCAGCCTCAGGCTCTGGGATCAGTTAGTGAACATTCAGGGACACGGTTCCGCCCCATTAATCCTAAAGCCTGTTCCCTGTTCCCTTGAACGCTCTCTGCCCTGCCTGACACCCTCCCAGCTTCGCAAACCTCCCCTCAACCGGGCCACGAGCCCTCAGTCCCCCAAGGAGCCTCTGTCCCCGCTGGTGACCCCTCCTGCCCTGCCCTGCCCTGTGGGCCCAGTGTCCTCCTCCACCTGCTCCCCTTTTTGAGGGCTAACTAATGTTCCACTGTGTGGACAAAGCGCCCTCTGCCTGTGCATTTGCCCATTGGTAGGCCCCCAGGTCGGCCCGCCTTTAGCTTTACGGGTTCCATCCCCGCTCCCATCCGAGCACATCCTGGGGTGCCCCAGGGGCCTCAAGTCCACAATTACCCCTAGTCTGGGGTCAGGATGTGGGCAGAGCGGTGGAGCTGAGGTCCCTGACGCCATCCCCAGCTCCTGGGAGACCTGCCTGCCTCTGCCTCCGCCAGAGCTCCGGGCGGCGTCCGTGGCGTCCAGCTCCTGGGAGACCTGCCTGCCTCTGCCTCCGCCAGAGCTCCGGGCGGTGGCCGCGGGGACCGAGACCCGAGACAGCCCAGCGAGGGCCCGAGCTGCACACGCACGCAGGCGCAGGAGGGAAGTTTTAGAAAAGCCCAGGGGAATCTCCCCAGACTTTCAGGCAAAAGCAGGAAATGAGCTGCGGAGGAGGCCGCAGGCTCTGCGCAGCCCACAGCATCCGCCTAGCCAAGGCGCTGGAATTCCGCGGCGCGGGTCGGCTCGCCAGCCTCGCCGTGCTGACGCGGACGATTTACGGCCCGGGACGGCCGGGCGTGGAGCTCGCGCGCCACCTGCGGGCGCGGCCTGGAACTGCAGCCCGGGAGCCTGCGAGCGCGGGGGTCCCGCCACCCCGGCAAGGCGCGGGGGGCGACGGCGCGGAGCTCCGCCGAGCTCAGCCCCGGTGCTGCTGGACTCCGGGCGGGCACCCCAGGGCAGGGGACTCCGGGCGGGCACCCCAGGGCAGGGGACTCCGGGCGGGCTCCCCAGGGCAGGGGGCCGTCGGGGTCAGGGGCGATGCGGCCACAGCCCCGCTGCCGGAGGAGGCAGAAGCAGGAGGGTCTCCAGCTGGAGACCAGGCTGGGCTGCATGTACTGAGCCCACTCTGACTCGATTTCTTAGCCCGGTGCGCAGGAGCCTGAGGCAGGAGGATCCCAGTGTCATGCAAAACGCGCACGGTGGGGCCTGCGCCGGGGCCTAGAGCCGCCACCCCCCCACCCCACCCTACTCCCACCCCACCCCACCCCTCCCCACCCCCACCTCCTGCGGGAGCAGCCTCACACCCGGCCTTCCGTCACTGTCCCCTGCTTGGGCCTTAAGGCTGAGCGTCGGTGCAGTCCCAGCGAGGCAAGCCCACCCAGTCCTGGGGTCAGGAAGCCAGTTTTTAGCCTCGCTGGCCTGGCCCGATGCTCCGCCTTGCACATGCCAACATGAGAGAGGCCGGGACCTGGCTCTGTCCCTCCCGCCTCCCTTCCTCCCTCTCTTAATTCCGGGTTTCACACGGGTCTCGCTAGCCCGCGGCCTGGCTGGCCCGCACCTCGAGACCCTCCAAAGGCTTCCGGGAAAGCGAAGTCGCAAAGAACACGCGAAAAGGCGCCTTCAAATCACGCTGTGTCTGCGCACACGTCCGTGTGTGTGCACAGACACGCAGAACACCACACGACACGTGCACGCCTGGGGTGGACACACACGTGTGGCCCATACACACACACAGGCCCTCACACACGTGCACATGCGCTGAGACCCACGTACCCACGCGTGTGCTGTGCCCACACACCACCGACACGCACAGGGCCACCCTCGACACACGGGCACGTGTGCACCGACATTCACACACGTGGAGACACACACCTCTAATATCTGCACACACAAGCACATAAGTCCACACGGAAGGCCGGCCGCATAAGAAGATTAAAGCACCTGCAAGCAGGCGCAGGAGCCGGGCTTCAATCCCTGCGGGGCACACTGAGATGGCAATGGACACCGGGCGTGGTGGCGCACCCTGTAATCCCTGCTCTTGGGAGGCTGAGGTGGATCACTAGGGCTCCAGTCTAGTAGTGAGACCCTGAGCACCCTGTGGACCCTTCCCTAAAATAAAAAATCCACACGGAGATGAACACGCAGGCACAGGACACGCACATGTTTCCACGGCATCAGCTCACACGGTGGCTCCTGCCCCGGACAACACGCATCCAGACAGAGGAGGTGCACGCCATCATGCCAGCACTCGGGAGGCTGAGGCAGGAGGGTCATGGGTTTGAGGTCAGCCAGGGAACTTACCCAGAGACCTGGTCTCAAGATAAAGGTAGAGAAAATGAAAACAGGTCAGGTGGGGGAGCCTTTTCTTTCCCGTATGGAAGGCCCTAAGGACTGCAAAGCCACATTAAACACCTCTGTCACTCCAGCTACTCCGGAGGCTGAGGCAGGAGGGCGCACTGTCCAGGCCGGCCAGGAGATGCCGTCCTAGGGCTGCGTCCCCTGTCACAGCTTCATGTAGGCGCTGTCGGTCACCACAAAGGCAAAGCCCCCAAGGGACACCAGGCTGTCGGCCTGGGGCTCCCGGGGAGGGGGCCTTGGGGACCCCGCCGGGGCCTCTTCCTGACGCAGGGAAGGGGCGGCGGGCAGCCGCGTGTCCACCCCGCACAGCTGGACCTCCAGGGTCTGCTCAGCTGCGGGCTCCTGCTCCCCCGCCGGCGCCTTCCTCCACGGGGCCACGTGCTGGGTGTCCGCAATCCACTCCTGCGGGGAGACGCGGGCTCAGCCAAGAGTCCCAGGGCCGGGGGCCTCGTCCCTCCCGGGTGAGCTCGGGCCAGAATCGCTCTGCACAAGCACCTGGAAGTCGCCCTGGTGCTGCTCGAAGAGCCCGGAGAAGCTGTAGCTGGGGTCCGGCACGGTGGGCATGAGCAGCCGCTTCACCCTGACATAAGCAGAAGACCGTGCTGTGGGGCTCGGGAGGCTGAGGCAGCGTGGCCGCTCAGTGAGGGGCGGCAGCCTCGCAGCACAGGGAACCTGCAGAGCCGGGCCAGCAGGGTGTTCTGCTCATAAAAATAAAACCTAAAGCCCCACACCATGTCCCGCCCTGTTCCCGAGTTCCTGGCCCTGCCCCATCAGTGCGCCAGGACAGTGTGAGGCTGCACCAGGCCAGGTAATGACACCGAGCAGTCACTGTCGCCCCGCACACGTGCCGGTACACCCGCATGGGAGAGCTTGGAGGCCTCCCACTTGCGATCCCACCTGTGTGTGAGGGTTTCCAGGCCACCCCAACCCGCGTGTGAGGGTTTGCATTCCGCCCCACCCGCGTGTGAGGGTTTCCAGGCCACCCCCACTCGCGTGTGAGGGTTTCCAGGCTGCCCCATCTGCGTGTGAGGGTTTCCAGGCCGCTCCCACCCACGTGTGAGGGTTTCCAGGCCACCCCCACCCGCGTGTGAGGGTTTGCAGACCGCCCCACCCGCGTGTGAGGGTTTCCAGGCCTCCCACCTGCGTGTGAGGGTTTCCAGGCCACCCCCACCTGCATGTGAGGGTTTTTAGGCCTCCCACCTGCGACCCCACCCACCTGTGAGGGTTTCCAGGCCGCTCCCACCCTCGTGTGAGGGTTTCCAGGCTGCCCTACCTGCGTGTGAGGGTTTCCAGGCCTCCCACCTGCATGTGAGGGTTTCCAGGCCGCCCTACCGGCGTGTGAGGGTTTCCAGGCCTCCCACCTGCGTGTGAGGGTTTCCAGGCCGCCCTACCCGCGTGTGAGGGTTTCCAGGCTGCCCCACCCACGTGTGAGGGTTTCCAGGC
>NW_004524850.1:1294638-1295663 GCF_000260255.1 Octodon degus
CGTGTGAGGGTTTCCAGGCCGCCCCACCCGTGTGTGAGGGTTTCCAGGCCGCCCCACCCGTGTGTGAGGGTTTCCAGGCTGCCCCACCCACGTGTGAGGGTTTCCAGGCCGCCCCACCCGCGTGTGAGGGTTTCCAGGCCGCCCTACCCGCGTGTGAGGGTTTCCAGGCCGCCCCACTCATGTGTGAGGGTTTCCAGGCCGCCCCACTCGTGTGTGAGGGTTTCCAGGCCGCCCGAGGGCAGGGGCCTCACCTCTGTGCCTTCCACAGCCCGACGACCAGCAGGCCCACCGCCAGCAGCGAGACCAGGCTGCACACCAGGAGGAAGCGGGTCCACCGGGACCAGAGGTGGTCGAGCGGCTGCAGGCAGGAGGCTGCGCCAGAGCGGGGCGCTGGGGGCTCGGCACGGCGCACCCCGACCTGCCCGGCCGAGTTCTGCACAGCTGCCCCCGCCACCCTCCTGCACCCACCAGGCCCTGCAGTCCTTGCAGCCCCGCTGCCCTGTGAGTCTGCCTGTGCTACCCACCCTCTGCCCACCACCCTGTGTGCCACAGTAACACACTGCCACGGAATTTCTCAGCCTCCTGCTCTACGTCACTGTGCTTCTGTCCACCCACCTATGGCCAATCGGCCCACCTGTCGGTCGGTCGGTCTGTCTGTCTATCTAGCACCTCTAATCTATCCATCCATCCACCAGTCACGTGCCTATTCACCTATGTGTTTATCTATGGATCCAAATCTCTCCCTGTCTCTCTGTACATATACCCACCTATATCGTCTGTGCTCATCTTTCTACGAGAGTGCCTCAAAAAAAAGGTACCTCATATCTCAATATCTATCCTATCATTAACCATCCATTTGTCTCTCAATCCAGGTAGTTACTGTGCATCAAACTATGCATCAAGCTATATTTTCATCTAGAGATGTATCTACCTGCCCACCCATTGCCCCGCCCACCCATCGCCCCGCCCACCCATCGCCCCGCCCACCCATCGCCACACCCACACAGCGCTCTGCCCACCCCCAT
>NW_004524850.1:1296402-1297543 GCF_000260255.1 Octodon degus
CCCGCCCGCCACATCCACTCCCCATCCCCGACCCCTCCCCGTGGGTGTCCCCGACCCCTCCCCGTGGGTGTCCCCGACCCTGTGCTGTCCGCCACACCGACCTCGCCAGCGCCTGCACCCCCTTGAGCCCGGCTGTCACGCGGTGCTGCGGGACAATGTCCCCGCGTCCCTGCAGCCCCGGGGCAGGCTCACCTTGGGGTGCGGCGCCCCTCCAGTGGGCGACCTGGGTCCAGTCGCTGGGGGGGATATCGGGGCCGTAGGAGGCCTCGTCCGCCTTCACCCTGGCCCGGAACAGGTGGCAGCGCTCCACGTCCAGGCCCTCGAAGGTCACGTTGCACACGTCGGCCACCGCGGACTGGGCCCCGAGAGGACACGGCGGTCGGAACCCAGGGCCCTCGCGCCCTGCAGTGCTGCTGTTGTGCTTTACACATGCGTGTCTCCTGTCACTAACCACTGTTTGCTTTACTTGATCAATTAACTGACTGATCGATCAATTGATCGATTGATTGATCGGTTGGTTGACTGACTGAGGGCCGCCCTGGGCAGGAAGGCCCGGAGGGGTGCGCACACCGCCCACGCTAGACATTCTGTCGCACGACTCGGGGTCCGACCGCCGCACCCTGGTGTGCGACACAGTCCTGTCTTTGTCTGGGGGATGCGGTTCAGATTTGGAACTAGGTCCTGGGAGCAGATCCCTAAGCCCGGGGCGCAGGGCGTGCCTCGGATCCCCGCCCCGGGGACGCTGAGGCAGGAGGGTCTCCAGGAGCCCTGAGGCGAGCCGAGCTGCGTAGTGAGCTCAGGGCCAGCCTGGGCTACACGGCCAGACCGGGACCCAAGATAAATAAAAAGGGAGATTCCTACAAAGGAGCAGCCGGGTCACAGCCCGGGCTCTGTCTAGCTCACGCAGTGGGTCACCTTCGGGGTGACGTCGTGTTCTGATGACGGGGTTTGCGCACACGCACATCAGGGCGCTGGTCTCTGGCTGCACCTATACACACCCATGGCGTTTGTGCAAGATGAGCCAGGTCCGTGTATGGGAGCAACTGCACACGCACAGGTGTACACAGGCGCGGGCACACGTGGACGGAGGGACAGAGCGGTGGGAGGGAGGGAGGTAGACACAGAGAGACAGGTGGATGGG
>NW_004524850.1:1300070-1301288 GCF_000260255.1 Octodon degus
CCCGGGAGGGGTCGGGGGCAGGAGGGTCTCCCCGGGAGGGGGCGGGGGCAGGAGGGTCTCCCACAATGAGGTGGGGGCAAGAGGGTCACCCCGAGAGAAGCAGCGGCAAGGGGGTCTTGCAGGCAGCCCCCCCAGCGCCCCTGGACTTCAGCGTCTGCTCTCCGCCTGGGAGCGCGAAGCCCCCAGGAGCAGTCTGAGGCTTGCGCAGTGACTGGTGTTTTTCGGGTGCGCCTCCGGACTCCCCAAGCCCAGTTCCTCCCTGGCTTCCTGCACACCCAGGAAGTGGCCAGCCCGCCCCGCGGCAGGTGGGGGCGGCTTCCCTGCGTCACCCGCCGGGCCGTGCGAGATGGCGCGGAGGCTGGGCCTGGGGCATGTCACCCTCTCCCCCGTGCCAAGCGGGGTGCTCCCCGACACCCCTCTCTTGTACCCTCAGTGGGGGGAAGATGCCCGTCTGAGCCTCCCAGCTGTAGCTCAAGCAGATCTGTGAGGCCCCAGGGGACCCAGGGAGGGCACCCGGGGAGGGGACACAGGAAGGGGACCTGGGGAGGGCACCTGGGGAGGGGACCCAGGGAGGGGACTCGGGGAAGGGGCACAGGGAGGGGACCTGGGGAGGGGACCCAGGGAGGGGACTCGGGGAAGGGGCACAGGGAGGGCACCTGGGGAGGGCACCCGGGAAGGGGACACAGGAAGGGGACCTGGGGAGGGCACCCGGGGAGGGGACCCAGGGAGGGCACCCGGGGAGGGGACACAGGAAGGGGACCTGGGGAGGGGAAACAGGGAGGGGACACTGGGACCCAGGCCTGGGGTGCAGCGTGCATCTGACTCTGGATGCTGCGAAGGCCCAGGCAGCAGCTCAGGGGCGACCTCGGTGGAAGGACTTGGGGGGCTGCGCCTGTGCCGCGGTCCTCCTGGCTAGAAGGGCCCAGCTGCAGCGGGTGACAGCCACTGGTGCTCACGCAGGGACCCCAGGGGTCACACCTGCATGGCTGGCTATCGCGAGGGGCTGCCCCGGACCAGACGTAGTTTATCACAGGGCCACAAGGGTGGGTGGGTGGGCAGTGTAAGGGGTGGACAGATGGTGGACAGGAGGAAAGGGGGTGGGGTGGAGGGATGGGGGATGGGTGGGGATGTGGGTGGACTGATTGATTGGTGGGTGGATGAGTTGATAGAGGGGTGGATGGATTAACGGGTGAGTGGATGGGTGGGTCAGTGGGTGGG
>NW_004524850.1:1301684-1307259 GCF_000260255.1 Octodon degus
TGGATGGATGGATGGATGGATGGGTGGGTGGGTGGATGGGTGGGTGGACGGGAGGGTGGATGTGTGGGTGTGTGTGTGTGTGTGTGTGGAGGGGGGGATGCATACTTCCCTGGAGTTCCGTTCCCCAGTGCACTTACTTGTAGGAGAAGCTCAGGTTGGTCCCCGTGTCATTCCAGGTCACCTGCACCGTTTCAAAATTGAAGTAGATGATTTGCACCTGGACTGCTTCTCCTGGGTGACAGAGGCAAGAACGTCTTGAGGAGACGCGGGACGGGGTGGGTGGACATCCAGGGCCACCGGCGTCCCTGTCCTTCCCGGGCAGCTTGCAGGCGGGACCCCGGCCGACGCAGTGGCCCGCGGCTGCGCTCGCTGAGGGAGCATTACCCAGCCTCAGGTTCTGTTGGGTCGGGCTTCAACTTTTCGTTGTTGGAGACAGTCTCCTTACGCACCTCACACTGTCTCTCAACTATGTAGCCTAAGCCGGCCTAGAACTGCCAGAGATTGTCCTGCCCCAGCCTCCTGCGTGCTGGGATGACAGGCGTGGGCCCCACGCCCGGAACAAATATGTATTTCCAAGCAGGCTTTGCTCAAAGGCAGCAGGCTGCTGGCCAAGCTGGGTCCGCAGTGAGCCCGGCCGCGGCCCCCCGGGGCACACAGGGAGCCAGCGCCCGTCCTGAGCAGGACCCGCCTGCCTGTCCTGCCTGCCTGTCCCCGCCTGCTCAGCTGGGGCCTAGGGCGGCAGTGACCTCACAGCAGGCCCGGGAACTCCGCGGAGGATGCCACTGCTTGTGCCGCGGGCTCGGGGACTCTGGGCTCGGTCTGGGCTTCCCCGGGAAAGCACAGCCCCATGGAGGCGGCCGAGCCCATCCCCACCCGAAAGCAGAAGCGTGGCCCCCGGGGCGCCGGCGGGGGTGGCAGAGGCAGTGACATCTGTGGAAACAGGAAGAGAGGACGCGGCTCGGCCCCGCGCTGCGGCTCGGCCCTGTGGGCTGCACCCTGCGCCTGGAGCACTCCTGAGGGCTTTGCTGTTGGCTAGGAGCCCGGGAGAAGGCTGGTCACCCGGCTCTGTCTCGTCCCGTGACAGGCTCCCCACTGGGGCAGCCGAGGGGCAGAAAGGACAGGCTCCCGCGGGGAGTCCGGGAAGGCAGCCGGGGGTGTAGCGGTGCGTGCCGGCACACCAGCACTCGGGAGGCTGAGGCAGGAGGATCTCAAGTTCCAGGCCAGACTCGAGATCCCTAGATCCAAATAAAACTGAGACGCGCAGGGGCTGGGGCTGGGGCTCGGTGGGCAGGCCCTGGATGACTCCTTTCTGCCCTGTTTTTCTTCAGTGCTGCAAATCGAATCCAGGGCTGTTTGTATGTCTGCAGGGTCTGCCCGAGCTGCTATGCTTTCATGGTATGCCCGGGTTGCGGCCCTCCTGCCTCAGCCTCCCGGGGCCAGGCTGACAGGCGGATGTCCTGTTCCCCGGCTCTGCTCCTCCTCTGACAGTCCTGTGCCTGAGACTGCACCCCAACTCAGCCGGGAGCGGCCCGCTGTCTTTCTCAAAGAGGATATATATATATATGAATGAAAGAAATGATACAGAATTTCACTGAAAAAATGATAGAAATTCAACAACTGCTGTTACATTGCATAGTGTAGTCCTCAAATTAGTTGTTCATGAAATTAGGGGAAGCACACCTTTCACAATAATATTCAAAAAAAGACAGACAGACAGACAGACAGGCCAGGGAGGTGGCTCAGGAATAAGTGCTTCCCTGGCAAGCGCAAGGGCCTGAGTTCAATCCCCGGTTCTGCAAGAAAAAAAAGAAGGAAAAAGAAAAAGAAAAGAAATACTAGGAATCAAGCTCACAAAGGAAGTCAAAGATTTATACGGTGAAAATGACAGTAATGTGGGGGAAGGAGATTGAGGAGGGTGTCAGGAATGGCCAGTGTCCCTCGGAGAGAAGGGCCTCGCTCCGGGCACCGCTGCGCAGCGCCGTCGGATTACAGCGCCTTGGGACGGCGCACGGGCCTAGCGGGAGTTTTTGGCTGTGTTCATGTTTATTTCCTCCCTGGACCACGAAGTCCTCGAGTGCCACGGGGGGCGGGCACCCTGCCATCTGGGTGATCGGGAGGCTGAGGCAGGAGGGCCCCCGTCCCGGTCCTGCCGGGGAGACCCACCCCTGGGCCTGCCTCTGAGCGCAAGCTAGGAAGGCCTGCGATCGATCGGCCGGGCGCAGCAGCGCTGCGGGTTGGGTCCCCGGGGAGAAGGGGGCAGGGGACCAGGCACCCCGCGCCCGCCCGGGAGCCGCTGGGGCCCTGAGGTTCCAGTTCACACAAACAGAAAGTGGAGCCGGGCCAGGAAGCCCGCTGTTTCTTTACTGAGCCTCGAAGGGTTTCCGTGGCTGAAAGCAAACTCCCCACGGTTGGTGGCGTCCCACACTACGCCACCCAGCGGGGCAGGGCCCTGGCGCTGGCGGGATTTGTGCTTGCCGGCCTTCCTCAAAACAAGAAAGTGAGGCCACTTCAGCCTGCCCCTCCGGTCTGTGTGTACCCAGCGGTGGAAGCCCCCGGGAGGCTGAGGCAGGAGGTTCGCTGGGCTGCACAGGGACACCGTGCCTCAAGAACACCAAGCGGGGGGTGCCATCGACACCCCCACTCCCGGGGGCTCAGGTGCTGCTGCGGGGTGGGTACACGCCGCAGCCTCTGCTGATGCCCTCCCGCACGGGCGTCGGGTCACCTCCAGGAGCCAGGCCTGGCCAGGTCTCCTCTGGAACTCGGGAGCCTCCTGCCTCAGCCTCCTGACTCGGGGGACAACCTGGAGTGCGGGGACCTGGTGTCCACCCCGCTGTCACCGCAGGAGATGGGCAGGCCCCAGGTCCGGCCCGGGTAACTCAGCAAGACCTCGCCTCTGGCCGGTCATCCGAGCCCCCGGGAGGCAGAGGCAGGAGGGTCTCAAGTCAGAGCCCAGCCCCAGGAGCCACGACGCCTGGTCTGCATGGAAACGGGGTGAGGCAGGGAGGCCGCGCGGTGGCGGCCCCTGAGCTCGGCCCAGCACCTCAGCTAAGTCGCGGGCCCAGCTGGGTCAGCGTGGCTCAAATCCATCGGAACAAACTGTGGTTCGCCCATGAACACCAGGGTCGAGCCACGCCGTGTCATTCTGAAACTGCAACCACGCACAGCGCAGCCCAGGACCCGCGTGGGGGACAACGCAGGGCCTCAGGACGCGACCTCGCTTTCCCAGGGACGGTGAAGTCACCCCAACTCCCCGCATGACCGTCACAGTGAAAACCACGTGCTTTCAAGGCCGGGCATGGTGACACGTGGCTGGAGCCCCAGCCCTCGGGAGGCCGAGGCAGGAGGGTCTCCGGGCACAGGACAGGGACGGGGTGCGGGACGCGAGTGGACGCGCCCCCCCAGGGTCCTCTTACCGGCTTCTGGGTCCCCTGCGTCCGCTGGGTCCCCCAGGAGCAGCAGGATGGCAGCGGCCACCCAGGGCTGGACACGTGGCCCCATCTCCAGCTGAAGTCGGGCCCTCGAGAGCTCCGCGCTCCTGGTGTCCCCAAGCCCGGCTTGTGACTAATAGGCCCGAGGCCGCCCCGTTTGCTGAACGCAGAAAGGAAGCTAGGGAAGTGATTGGGGCAGGAAGCCGTCACGGTTGATTTCAGACCATGATATCCAGAGAGGAGCGGAGGGGGCAGGGAGCCCGGCGCTGCGGGCGCTGCCGTCCACGCCAGGAGGGGGACCTGCGGCGGGCGGGGCCCGGTCCCCAGACGAGAGGCGGACCCCGGGACGCCCGCGGCCCCACCTGGGGGACACTCCGGGCCCCACAGGGACATGGGGAGGTGGCCCAGGTCCGCAGGGCACCTTTGGGGTCACTGGTCAGGAAGACGGTCCACAAACACAGCCTGTGGGGTGAACCTGGGTGTGAATGGGGCCCTGTGACAGCGACCCCGGGCCCCACGGTGACAAGCGAGGGTGTCCCCGAAGGACGGCCCCCAGGGGACAGGAGAGGAGACCGGCTGGACCCACTGCCATGGGAACAGACAGACATGATGGGGGTTCAGATAAGTGGCCACGTGGGGACAGACAGATAAAGATAAGCAGGCGATAGGCCACTGATGGATGACAGGTCCACGACAGACGGACAGATGACAGACGGACCCTGAGTGGATGGCAGCCCGGTCGGCTCCGTGCTCCGAGGTCCATGTGGGCGGCGGCTGACCGACTGAGATTCAGCCTGAGCGAGCGCCAGAGACACCTCGGGTGGTGCCTGGTGCCACGGCTTCAGAGGCCACGGAAGAAGTCCCAGAGCGTGGCCGGCAGTGCCACCGAGTGACGGCCACAGGGGTGGACAGCGGGCACCAATGGCCGCGGCACCGGGGTCGGACTCCGGACCCTGCTGCGGGGTAGGTACACGCCGCAGCCTCTGCTGATGCCCTCCCGCACAGGCGGGAGAAGGCCTGAGCACATAGTGTGACATAGTCGTGTGACAGACACTGAACCACAGTGCAGCGCTATGACACACACACACACACACACACGCACGCACACACAGCCGGCTTCCCGACCCTGGGAGAGGGACGCTGGCCGTCCAAGGGGAACAGAAAGGCTGGGCGTGACGCTGCGCCACAGTGGGGCTTCCCACGGATCACACATGCTGTGACATTTTGGGGCACGGAGGTCACCCCCGCCGTCCCGTTTCACTTCCCCCGTGCAGGCGACTTGGGAATGGCAGGGACCACGGCAGCAGGGAAGTGCAGCGCCCACAGCCGAGTGTCCCTGTGGGCCTGCAGAGCTGCGCACGGGAGCCGGGAGCCCAGGCGGTGCCCGTCGGGGGAGGGGAGAGAGCGGGCGAGGGGGCATTCTTCCTGCCAGTATAGTACTCCGCTCTGTACACGGTGTGTTCTTTACACACCTACCACAGTTCTGCAGCTCAGCTACGGATTGATGGGTGTATCTGTATATGTCTGAGGTTTTTGCTGTCATCCATCGCTCATCTACCCACCGCGTCTCTCGCTATGTGCTCAGGCCTTCTCCCCACAGACTAAGCTGCACAGGCGGAAGCCCGAACGCTAGAGCCTCCTGCCTCAGCCTCCCAGAGTGCCGGGAAGGCCCGTGACTCAGCTTGCGACTGAAGCGGATTCAGGGAGCGCCAGGACGCTTATGCTTCGGGTGAGTCGGGTCTTCAGACAGCGGCAGCGTCGGGGAGCACCCCGGCTGAGCGATGAGATCTGGGGTAACCCAGACACCCCGTGAATATCATCTGCGGTGAGCCAGAACACAGGGGTGCACAGGGACCCTGCGGTGAGCGTAATTTGGGGTTCGTGCTCAGGCGCCGGCGCAGATTCTCAAACGCCCTTCATGGAGCAGGACGGGTGGAGCGGGCGCCTGCGCGCTCAGCATGCAGGAGGCCGAGGCAGGAGGGTCCCGCCCGGCGGGCCACGGGGCGAGCGAGGCCTCAAGCCTCAGGGCTGCGGCCTCCGGGGCAGGAGGAGGCGGAGGCGGGCCGGCGCGCTCCTGGCGTGCCCGGGATGCCTGCCCGAGCTGCGGCCCCTCCCCGCGCCTGCGCCCCGCGCCTCTGGGGGCGGCC
>NW_004524850.1:1307984-1308953 GCF_000260255.1 Octodon degus
GGAGCTCAGCAGTGCTTGTGACGTTGCGTGCTGTCGGCCTCAAATTGGTTGTTCAGGTGGCCAGACAGAAGCGTGGGATCTGCTCAAAAACATTAGGGGGAAAAAAAGGGTGTACGCCTAAAGTTATGCTTTCAACAGAAATCAGGAGTACACTTACACAAGCTCTTCTTGTATGTGCGTGTGTGTATATGGGGTCAGGGCCTCCCTGTGTAAATGTGGGCTGGCCTAGAACTCAGAGATCCTCCTGCCTCAGCCTCCCAGCGCTGGGGTGACAGGAGTGCCCCGTCACCCTCAGCACACCCAGCTTGCCCTCTGAAAAGCAAGGGAGGTCAGTCCTCCTCGTGTGAACCCTGACGCCGTCCCGCTGGGTCTGCGGGGGCGCACCCCGGAGGTCCAGCGCTGGGGGGCTGAGGCAGGAGGACCCCCACCTCCAGCCGAGCCTGGGCAGCCGAGGGACTTAATGAGACCCCGAGTGAAAGTCAACTACGAGCACTGCGAGGGGAATCGGGGCTCGGAGGCACGCAGCCCAGGCCGCTGGGGGCGCCACCCCGCCCCTGGGTACCCCGATGCCCACAGGGTGCCTCCGGGGATGCCAAGCCCACGCCTCAGGGACCCCCAAACCCCGAGAGGAGGCTGCCCGGTGCTTGCGCCCCAGCGCGACTACGGTGAGGACCCCACCTCACTCCCCGCCGGGAGCCCGCCCTGCGCCCCGCTGCACCGCGGGGACCCCACCCCAGACCCCTCTTCTCCCTGGGGACCAAATCGGTGTGCCTCTGGCGACCCCAACTCCAGGCTCTCATAGGAAGCTGAGGCAGGACGGTCTCCCCGGGAGCCTGCAGAGGGAGCCGGCCCTGTCCTGGCCCGGAAGTGGGATTCCGGGTGGGGGCGGGGAGCAGACGGCCCGCGCGCCAGGCGCTGCGCCTTTGCGTTTCCCGTTTCCAGCCCCGCCGAGCTCTAACCGGGCGCCTT
>NW_004524850.1:1309288-1317151 GCF_000260255.1 Octodon degus
CGCCGCGTCGCCAAGCTGTGCCGGCGGCCGACCCCGCGGCCCCTCCTCGGCCGCCCCCCGTTCCCGGCTCCCGCCTGGAAGCACTTGGCCGCTCGTGGCCTCCGCGGAGCCGATCGGCCTCCCCTCACGTCCTGCTTTTAAACCTGCAAGATGGCTGTGCTTCGGGGAAAAGGTAAATCTGCAATCTCCTTGGGGAGGCTGAGGCAGGAGGGTCTCGGGTTCGCGTGGGGAGGCTGAGGCGGGAGGGTCTCGGGCTCAGGGCCGGCCCGGGGTGCAGAGCAGCGTCGCGCTGGAAGGAGAATACAGGAAGGAGGGAAAAGAGCGAGAAAGGAAGGAAAGACAGGCGGAGGGAACGCGCCTGCCCTCGGCCCCGGGCGGCGACACAGCCTGAGCTTCCCGGGAAGGAAGGCCTGTCTGCGGGCGGCGTGATCTTGGCAGAGTGACCTGGCTCGAGGTGGCCCGCGGCTCACACGCAGCCGCCAGCCCGCACCTGGACACCTCCCGGGGCCCTCTGTGCCCAGCAGCAGGCGAAGGGATAAAGCAAACGCCGAGGGCAGCCGGCACCGCTGGCAGAGCGGGTGACAGGGCCTCCAGCCTCCCCACATCACTGTCGCTGACGCCTGCAGAACACAGAGACCCCGGAGTCCTTGGCACTGCGCCGGCCGCACACTTGCTTTGAGCTGCACCCCACAGACAGCGTCGCTAAGCTGCCTGGCTGGGTTCCTCCGTGAGACCCTCCTGCCTCAGCCTCCTGAGTGCAAGGATGACCAGCGGGCACCACCGCGGCAGCCCCGTGCACCCCGCACTTTCCCTTGGCCCGTTTCTGTCCTTCCGCATCTCTGGTTCCCAAAGCTCAGGCCAGGTTGTCCCGGCCCACACCCACAGCACCTCGCCTCACCTCTGAGATGAGTCACACGGACACAGTGAAGTGGTGGTGCGCAGCTGCCACCCCACCACCCACTCTGGAGGCTGAGGCAGGAGGACTGCGCTGGCTGGAGACCAGCGGGGGTTACACGGTGAGACCCCATGTGCAAGACCCCAGCACAGTCCAGCACACACTGGAAGCAGCCTCTGTGTCCAGGCGCAGATGGACAAAGGAATGGGTGATGGGGGTGTAATTTGCACACATGGAGTACTACGCAGCCACAAAGAAGGGCTCGTGTGGCACTTTTCCTTCTGTGAGGGTCGCAGGGCACAAACACAGAACAAAGTAAGACAGGTGACAGGAAACAGGGAGACAGACCTCACTCAGGTGGCAAGAGTGGAGGCGGAGGCTGGGACTGGAGACACTCCTGCCTCAGCCTCTCAGAGCCCTGCGGTGACACGATGTCTCTCCTTGTCACTTTTAGCAAGCGTTGGCATCCACGGCGCGGGCTGAGGCCTTAGCACTCTTGCCGGGGCCGGGGGCTTCAGGTGGGCTTTCCTCAGACATGTCTGCATCCCCGCACCATCATGCGCGCGTCATGTGTGGGTGTCTCCCGTGGACTTTCAGGAAAGATGTCAGTCACAGGGCCCAGCGCGGTGGGGAGGCGCACGCCTGTCATCACGGCACTCAGGAGGCTGAGGCGGGAGGATCTCCCTGAGTTCAAGGGCAGCCTGAGCTACACAGCGAGAGCCTGACTTCCGGAGGCGACAAGCCAGGACGGTGTGCCAGGGCCAGTGGCTGCCGCGGGTGGTCATGCCCAGGCCGGGCCGGGCCCCCCGTGCCTGCTCAGGGTTCGCACCTGCCGTCTCTGTCACGGGCATTCTCCAGCCCCGCAGATTGTCTGCCCGACTGACCGCCCGGGACCCCCAGCCCCAATCGTTTATAATTTGGAGTTTCTGAGACGGGGTCTCGCTGTGCAGCTCAGGCTGGCCTTGGGCTTACCGTGGAGCCCAGGCTGCTCCTGAACTCCCGGAGACCCTCCTGCCTCAGCCTCCCGAGCGTGGGCTGACCGGCGTGTGCCGGGCGCCCGGGCTTGGCAGTCCCGAGGTTGACTTTGTGCCGACTTCCCGCGCCCGCCAGTCGAGCCGCACATCCTCGGCCTTGCGAAACCCACTTCGAGGAACTTCAGCGGCCAGCGGCGGGCGGCGCCTCCCCTTCGGTACCCAACGGGCCCACGAGGTCCGGCCTCCGGTCCCGCGCGCTCCGGGTGCTTGAGCCCAGCGCCACCGGCGGCCGCGTGTGGCCTCCCCGTCCCGCGTGCGTCCCCCGGAGGGTCGCGGGGTGCAGGGTGCGGGCGTGCGGGCCCCAGACTCATTTCCCAAGAGGAAGCTGCAGGCTGGGAGAAAAGGGAAGCGCCGGAGCCTGGCTCGAGAGCAGACGCCGCCGGGCCACCCGATGCCGCAGGGTGAGGCCATGGGGGCTGGGGGTGCAGGGGACCCCGGGGGAGGAGCGGGCAGAAGGGACGGACGGGGCGGCCGCCCCGCCACACAGGCTCTGCCCCCCGGAGGCAGCCGGCGGCCGGCAGGCGTGCTGGGGCGAGGGTCGGGGTGCTGGTTCTCCAGGCCGCCCCCCCCGCAGCAAAGGGGTGCAGGCTGCAGCTCGCAGGAGCCCCAAGCCGCGGGGGCCCCGAGGGCCAGCTCCCGCCCTCAAATCTCGGCTCCAATCCCCGCACCCGGGAGGCTGAGGCAGGAGCATCCTCGGGAGGTCGGGACGGCCTGGACCACAAAGTGAGCTCAAGGCCAGCCTGAGCTGCACGGCGAGACAATCTCAGCAAGAAAGAAAGATGGATACATAGAAAGAAAAAAGAAACTGTCCTGCCCTGGAGGCTAGCAGCAGAGAGGGAAGGAAACTGCAGGGTCTCTTGCCGCAGAAGCATGCGTGGGACTGAGGCGGCGCCGGGCACACACCCGTGATCGCAGCACTCGGGAGGCTGAGGCAGGAGGGGCTCTGCCAGGTCGAGCCCAGCCGGGGCCGCAAGGCGAGCGCCGGGCCAGCCTGGGCTGCACACTGAGACCCCATCTCAAAAAGACCAAAGGGGGGAAATATATGTCGGAGCCAACGCAGCTGCGTCCAGGACGGCCTGGACCACAAAGGGAGCTCCAGCTGCGGGCGGGACGAGCCAGCCTCCGGCGGTCGTGTCCTTTGATAGTCCAGCTCTCGCGATAACTGATCTGGCACAGGGTCATTACGTAGCTCGGATGACGGCAAGTTCAATCTCGCGATTACTAACTGTTCTGCTCTCGCGATACTAACGCTGTCTAGGGCCAGCCCGATAGCTCAGCGGACTAACTCGATCCCCCAGAGCTGCGCCGGCCCCGCCCCCGGGGCGCACTGAGATGAAGATTGAGACTAGGCGTGGTGGCGCGTGCCCGTAATCCCAGCGCTTGGGAAGCTGAAAACAGGACGACCACCACGAGCGCGACGTCATAGTGCGACCGTGGAGCCGGGGGATCGAACCCTGGTCCCCGCGCCTGCCAAAGCGGGCGCTTAGTCCACTGAGCTACCTTACCAGCCCTAGGCGACATTTCTTTAGAGAGCAAGCCTGTGATGCCAGCGCTGGGGCGGCTGAAAATAGGAGGATCGCTACGAATCCGAGCGGTGTAGTCAGAGCCTACACTAAATACATAAATGGAAAAAAAAAACAAAACACAAAACTATCCTAGTCTCGCGATAACTGACAGGATGCGTGGCTCCGTTCTGTTCTTGCAGTGTTTGACCTGATCTCCCGGGAAGTGGTGTAGTCTCGCGATAACTGACAGGATGCGTGATTCCGTTCTGTTCTCGCGGTAATTAACCTGATCTCCCGGGAACTGGTGTAGTCTCGCGATAACTAACCAAGCCCGGGAGCCCTCACCCATGCCCAGATGTGGGCGCTAATTAGTTCCAGGAGTTGGGCACCAGGATGAGATTAGAGACCCTCGCGTCTTTAACCTGAGATTAGAGACCCTCGCGTCTTTAACCGTCACATTAGAGACCATGCAGTGTAATTTTCCACTTAGGGGATACCTCTAATCCAGGCAGACAGTGGAGTCAGAATGTGGTCCCGGGCTCCCGGGTGAGGCTCCTGGGGCCGCAGGTCTCCCTCGAGGGTGACGGCGTCCCTGCCGCCCTGTTCCCAGGTGTGAGGCGCAGGAAGACCCGGAGAGGGGCCCGGCTCCCAGCCAGCCTGGCGGAGGGTCGCCTTGCTTCTGCGCGGCCAGCCGCGTGTGGCGGTGCTCGCCTGTGGTCACAGCCCCGGGAGGCTGAGGCAGGAGGGTCTCCAGCCGGGGCCCAGCCGGGCAGCGGGGTGACCCAGGGACGGGCGCCTCCTGGAAATTTAAGAGCAAGGAAGGCTGGGGTGCAGCCCAGCAGGAAGGCCCCAGGACTGGGGAAAGTGAAGAGAAACGAGTGTGGTTGTGCTGCGTCACCCTGCACACTCATAACTCGCCCAGGCGCCGCCCTCGAAGAGGAAGCACGTTGGGGAACTGTCCCTCCAGTGGCGTGTTTCTGTACAGTGACTCCCCCTTGCCGTGGCAGCCCTGGTGCCCCGTGGCGTCGGCTCTGCACCGCGCAGACAGGAGCCCCGGGCGCCCCAGCATGGGCCCTGCCGGCCGCGGGCGTGCCTTGCAGTCCCCGCTCCGTCCAGTCCTCCTGAGGGGTCCACGGATGCCCTCTGGCGCCCTCCTGCCTCAGCCTCCCGGGGCGGGGGCCTCGCTGATGTCACTTCTTGCTCTGCGCTGTGCCTTCCACTTCGCTTTGTTGAAAAGGAGAAAAATTAGAGAGCTGGAATCGAACTTAGTGAAAAGCCGGGGCCGGGCGGCAGGTGACAGGGAAGGACAGTCGCGGTCGCCGCTGCCCTGCGCGGCCGGCCTCTCACCCTGCGCCTCCCCCAGGACCCCGCCCCGTGGGGAGCCCGGAGCGCGTCCTCCCTGCGCCGCCGCCACCACTGCTGCTGCTGCTGCTGCTGCCGGCCCTGGGCCTGGGCCTGGCGGGCGCCCTCAGCGCGGAGCAGAAGGGTAAGCGCGCGCCCGCCGGGCTGCCGTCGGGGTCCGGGCGCCTGTCTGCAGCCCGCGGTGATGTCGCCGTGTCTCCCCACCTCTGGGCTTATCAGGACTGGGTGCTGCGTGGACTTCCGCTCCAGCTCTGTCCAGGTGGTGGCTGTGGCTTCAGGGCCCGCATCTGCCATGTCCCCACGTTCTCCCATGCCCTGCACGGGGACAGATCCACCTGCCTCAGCCTCCCGAGTGCTGGGGTGACGGGCATGAGCCCCACGCCCGGCTCTGTGGTGCGGGGTGTTTTGCCCCAGGGTAGAACAGCGACCAACACTCTCACGCTGCCACATGTGCTGGCGGAGGACGTGGACTGCCTGGCCCCCAGGGCGCCCCTGGCTCCTGAGGACCCCGAGGGCTGCGTGACACCCGGGGGGGGGGGTGAGCGCTGTGGCCATGTGCATGGGCCTCGCCTTTCAGTGGTGCCCGTGCATGTCGGCGTGGGTGTGCCACAGCGCAGTGGCGTTGCGAGCGTGGGCATGCATGGGAGGGAGGCTGCACGGCGTGTGCGGGATGCCCCGTGTTTGCACGGTGGTGCGGCGGGTCCCGGCCTCAGGGCCTGCTTGGGACGCCAGGGGGGCCCCAGCGACTGCCTGCCACCCCTGAGGAGACGGGGACGGAGTTGCTTCTGAACCAGGTGACTCTGCTTTGTAGATCCAGAGCCAAGCCTCAGGCTTAACGTGACCTTCAACGCCTCATCAAGGACGCTGTCCTGGGACTGCCTGGAAAATGCCACCCACCACCTGTACATTTACGACGCAATGGATTCCCCGGCCGTGCTGGTAAGGCCCCGGCCCTGTGCACGGTTAGAGCCCCACACGTGGACCTCGTCCAGGGCAAATGCGCAGCACAAGGGCGGCTTCAGAGACGTGTGTGCATCCGTTTTACTAAGAGTGACTTGACCTCGTGCTTTTTCATGGCTGTGTAGTACTCCACATTGTGTCAGCACATGTTTGTGGCCCATCTGTCTGTTGATGGGCATGGGGGCTGCTTCCCTGATGGAGGCTGCCGCAAGTTGCCCTGCTGGGGATAGGTCACTGTAACACACGTGCCTCCTCTTCCATCCCTCCCTCCGCCCCTCCCTCCCTATCTCTCTCGCTTTCCATCAAGGTTCGATCAGTATCTTCCCCCACCTTCCTCGACACCGCCTCTTTCCACATTTTCCTTTGAGGCAGGGGCTCTCTAAGGCACCGAGCTGCCGCTGCCGGGGCATGACTTGCGATCCTCCTGCCTCAGCCTCCCAGAGAGCTGGAGTTCGAGGCGCACACCGTCCCCAGGCCCAGCTTGCTCTGAAACTCCTCAAGGGCTGCCCAGTCATCGGCGTTCGCATTTGCCTCCAAATGGGGGCGCCCGCCGCAGTGCGCGGGACGGGCACACGGGGTGGGGTCCCAGAGGGTGCAGGTGGGGGCCACGCCTCGGGGGGCGCAGGGGTCGCTGACCGGCTGCGTGGCGGCGCCTTGCAGAACGTACGGGGCGCCTGCTCGTGCGTGCTCAAGTACCACCTGCTGCACAAGGGGGCCACGTTCGAGGTCCACGCCATTGTTCAGGACAGACTCTTCCGGGGCGCGCTGCAGGTCTCCAACCCAGGTAGGGAGCGCGCGGGTCTGGGGCGGCCCCGGCCTCGGCGCCGGGCGAGGTCTCTGGACGGTGCTCTGCGCAGGGCCGGAGGGCAGCGGCGCCCAGAACCTCACCTGCTTCATCTACGACGCGAGCTACATGAACTGCACGTGGGCCCGGGGCCCCGCCGCGCCCCGCGACACCCAGTACTTCCTGTTCATTGCAAACACCAGGTGAGCCTGGGCCAGGCACGGGCAGTGAGAGCTTTTGGCCAGGAGCTCACTGAGCAGCCCAGGCTGCCTGGACCTCGCGGCCATCCTCCTGCCTCAGCCTCCCAAGGGCTGGGACGGCAGGCGTGCACACCTGGTGGCAATTTTTCTGACGGGACCCCTCTGGGGCTCCCAGGACGCACCGGCAACGCGAATGTCCCCTCTACACTGAGGACGCCGCGGGGACCCACACCGGCTGCCACGTGCGGGATCTGTCAGGCTTGAGCTTCTCCAACTACTTCCTGGTGAACGGAACCAGCGCGGAGACCCCGATCCAGTTCTTTGATGCCCTGTGGAGCATCAAGCGAATAGGTGAGGGGGACGCGGGCGGCCGGGGGACCGGAGGCTGAGGCAGGACGACCTCCAGGCTCCAAGGCCTTCTCTCTCTCTGTCCCTGCACGGGAGCAGGGAGAGCAGGGGGAGCCAGGACACGCGCTCCTCGCCCAGGTCGCACCCCGGGGACCCCCAGCCCGCCCACCTCCTATGCAGTCACCGGGAGCTCGTCCCTGGTGGGTCCCCAAGGGCACGCGCCCGGGACCCCTGACGTCCCGGCTGGCCGCGGGCAGGGTGAGCACAAGTGTGCACGCGTGTGACCTGGCCGTCCTCCCAGAGTGGATGAGCCCGCCGGGCAACGTCACCGTGCGGTGCAACACGAACCACTGCAACGTCACGTGGACACGGCCGCGGACCAAGACGCTGCTGACCCCCAGGGATTTCCAGTACCAGCTGGACATCCAGAGCCGGGTGAGCGGCCGCGCCCGGCCCCGGGAGGGGAGGCCACGGAGGACCTGGGTGTGCAGGGCGGGCAGCAGCGGGGCAGCCGAGGGCGAAGGAGGAGGACGGAGGTGAGGACACGGGTCTCTGCGCTGCGCTATCTCCGGCCGGGCGTGACACAGGACGCTGGGGACCACACCGGGGCCCCGCCGGGACCCCCGCCCGGCTTCCGGGCCCGGGCTGCACCGCCTTCCTCCCTCCCCATCTGCCGTGACGCCTGCCCGGAGCAGCTGCCAGACGGCACCCCGGCACCCCTGCACCCCGGCACCCCTGGGCCTCGTGGGCGCTGCTGCAGGTGTGGGCACAGGCC
>NW_004524850.1:1321481-1322844 GCF_000260255.1 Octodon degus
GCTGTCCGGGGCCCTCGTTGAGATTTCACTCACCAGGGAACCCGGCTGGGCTGGAACTTGGGGTCCTCCTGCCTCAGCCTCCAAGTGCTGGGGCGACAGGCGTGCGCCTGCACCTGGGCTTAAATCGGTTGTGGATCACACTTGTGGGACTTGTTGTGACCACCGTGTCCCTTGGCCTCGTGGGCCTGGGCTGCGAGGAGCCCCTCTGCGCCACCCTGCCCTGGCCCTGGCCCCAGCCCTGCTTCTCCCCCGCAGGCTCTGATGCCCAGGACTCCCGCGCCCTGAGCCTGTACGTCCCCGTGGTCCTGAGCACCCTGGTGTGCGCCCTGGTCCTCGGCTTCCTGTTTAAAAGGTAACCCCAAGAGGAGCCTCTGCCCTGCACCCCAAAATCAGGGTGGGACCCTCAGGGCACAGGGAATGAGCTGGCATAGGTTCAGCTCTCCCATACTCAGGTGTGACCCCAGGAGCTAAGGACAGCCCACAAGGGGAACGCGAACCCCGCGTCAAAGGGGTCTGAACCAGTGCTGGTCACTGCCCGTCAGCAAATGAGTGGATTAAGAGAGTGTGGTCCATGTGGACTGAGATAGTACACAGCCATGAAAAAGGGTAGAGCCGTTTAGAACAGAAGGCTGGGTGAGCAGTGTGATACGTAGACGGCCATTTGTTAATGGAACACGACGGAACCACGGAGGAGGATCAGACCATGTCATTCGCCACAGAAAATGGGTAAGGAAAATGGCTCTGGTACAGAATGGAATATTACGTGGGCATGCGAAAGGTGAACTTAGGCTGTGTGTAGCAAATGACCAGATAAGGAAAAGCGGCTGCGGTTGTATGGTCAAGTCTTGTGCTGTGAATAACTTGAGCTGAGAGCGTTCTGCAAGATGAACATGCATATGTACATGTATACGTGGGTTAATACTACGCAGCCATGAAAAGGGCCGAGGTTGTGCTATTTACAACAGACGCTGTCTGGTTAAGAAAAGGTAGCTCCCAAATACACCGTGGAATACTATGCAGGCACAGTAAAGGACAAGCCCGGCCATTTGCAGAGGAATTGAAGCCAGCATGCAAAATGGTGCTCAGCAGACCCGGAAAGTAGAGCACTGTCCGTTTCCTGTGACGGGCAAGGGGGCGGGCAAGGGGTCTCCTCGGAGCTAGGAGGCTGTTCCCAGGGCACAGAGGGCCTGGGAGGCACTGTTGATCGGCGTGGTCGGGACACAGGCGGTGCGGTGGCCCAGGCGAGGGCCCGGCACAGCTCCCCAGCGCTCTGCAGCTCCGGTTCCCCCCCAGGTTCCTCGGGGTCCGCGGTCTGTGCCCCCGTGTCCCGCGGGTCAAGGACAAGCTGAGTGAGCTGGACGGA
>NW_004524850.1:1323429-1324309 GCF_000260255.1 Octodon degus
ATCGGTAAAATCTTGGTTTGCAAACCTGAGCAAGGTGCTGGGGGCGCCGTCGGGCTGAGTCCCAGGAGGGCGGGCCCGGGGCTCCAGGGCCACCATTGGTGCCGTCCGGAAGGGTGCAACAGCAGTGGCAGTGGACCACCGGACAACCCCAGCCCAGCGCCAGCTGGGGGCTCATGCGGGTTCGCACCCGCTGTGCAGATGGAGCCGTGGATGGCGGGGCGCAGGGCAGCTGGTGGAGGGCGGAGGGAAACACTCACCTGCGGCAGGCGGGCGGAGGGAAACACTCATCTGCGGCAGGTGGGCAGGAAACGCTCACCTGCGGCAGGCGGGCGGCGGGAAACACTCACCTGCGGCAGGTGGGCAGCAGGCAAGCGGAGGGAAACACTCACTTGCAGCAGGCGGGCAGCAGGCAAGCGGAGGGAAACACTCACCTGCAGCAGGCGGGCAGCAGGCAGGTGGAGGGAAACACTCACTGCACTCGCCCCCACGGGCGCGGTGGCAGGCTTTCCAGCCGAGGTGGAGGCTTCACCCAGCCCCCGGGGTCGGTGCAGCCGGGTGTCCTCACCCAGGGCCGCAGAGGTGTCCAGGGCTTGGGTAACAAGTGACACGGTGTGCACTGTCCTGAGTGTGCATGTGCGTGTGTGTGCTTGTACATGTGTGCGCATGTACACAGCCGGTGGTTCCGGAGTCTCTATGCCCAGCATGATCCCCAGGTTTCGGCCGCCACATTTGGTCAGATGCTGGTTCTCTGGTGATGCGCCAGGAACCTGCCCGAGGATGGAGTCAGCGCTGCAGCACGCAGGGCGACCGCTGCTGGGCGGGCCGCGCTCGGGTCACGCATCTGCCTCTGCCTGCCTGGCTCTGCCCAGCTGATGCACTC
>NW_004524850.1:1324409-1324894 GCF_000260255.1 Octodon degus
GGTGGGAAACACTCACCTGCGGCAGGCGGGTGGCGGGAAACACTCACCTGCGGCAGGCAGGTGGAGGGAAACACTCACTGCACTCACCCCCACGGGCGTGGTGGCAGGCTTTCCAGCCGAGGTGGAGGCTTCACCCAGCCCCCAGGGTCGGTGCAGCCGGGTGTCCTCACCCAGGGCCGCAGAGGTGTCCAGGGCTTGGGTAACGAGTGACACGGTGTGCACTGTCCTGAGTGTGCATGTGCGTGTGTGTGCTTGTACGTGTGTGCGCGTGTACACAGCCGGTGGTTCCGGAGTCTCTATGCCCAGCATGATCCCCAGGTTTCGGCTGCCACGTTTGGTCAGATGCTGGTTCTCTGGTGATGCGCCAGGAACCTGCCCGAGGATGGAGTCAGCGCTGCAGCACGCAGGGTGACCGCTGCTGGGCGGGCCGCGCTCGGGTCACGCATCTGCCTCTGCCTGCCTGGCTCTGCCCAGCTGATGCACTC
>NW_004524850.1:1326389-1327987 GCF_000260255.1 Octodon degus
GGCCCGAGCTGGCCCCGGCCCGCAGGAAGGAAGGAGCCGCTATCAGCTCCCCGATAAGCCACCCCGAGGCCAGAAAGCCGGTGCACTCGGCCAGGGTTGTGCAAGGCGGCCGGCTCTATCGGGCCCCATCTCTGGCACTTTCCATGACGGGCGGTTTGGACGCCCCATCCCGGCCCGAGGCCCTGCTCCGGGCCAGCTGTGGCCGGGCGGACCGACGCGGACCCCCGGCCGAGCGCGGAGGGAGCCCCAGCATGGGCCGGCGGGTAAGCGGGGTCCCGGGCGCGGCCTAAAATGCACTGCACGCGGCGTGGTGGTGCACCCCGGCATCCCAGCGCCGCAGCAGGCCGAGGCAGGAGAACCCCGAGTCTGCGTTCAGGCCGAGCGACTTACGAGCAACTTAGCAAAGAAATAAAAATTATAGAAGGGCTGGGAACGTCACTGCTCACGAGAGGCCCGGGCTCGGTTCTGAGCGCCGAAGCCGGGACTGCAGGCCGGGGCAGAGGCCGGGGGGCGCCGCTCAGGGTGCGGGCTGCGGGGTGCGGGGTGCGCAGTGCGCTCGGGGCCAGGAAGGCTGGCGGGGCCCGGGCCGAGGGGCAGGCGCGTGAGGCACCCGGGCGTCTGGGGGACGCTGTGTCACGGCAGACGGGAAAGGGCTGGCGCAACGGCCCGGCTGCAAAGCTCTGCTCCCCGAGCTCCAGGCGGAGAGGGAAGGGGCAGGTCCTGAACAGGCTGAGGCAGGACAGCTCCTGACCCGACTGCAAGCACCCGGCCCCACCCGTCCTCCAACGTCAGCTGCAGGTTCCTGGTCCCCGGGTGGCCACCGTGTCAGCGCTGCTGTGCTTCTGCATCCTTCTGTGTGTGACCAGCGGTGCAGCAGATGCCTCTCTTGGTAGGTGCTGGGTGCTGAGTCTGGGTGCCGCATGCTTGGTACTGGGTGCTAGGTGCTGGATTCCAGGTATCAGGTGCTAGGTACTGGCTTCTGGGAACTGGGTACAGGGTGCTGGCTCTAGATCCCAGGTCCCAGGTGCTGGGTCTTAGGTGCTAGGTGCTGTGTGCTGGGATCCAGGTACTAGGTGCCAGGTGCTGGGTCCCGGGTGCTAGGTGCCGGGCCCTGGGTGCTAGGTGCTGGGTCCGGGGTGCCAGGTCCTAGGTGGTGGTTGCTGGGTGCTGGGTGCCGGGTCCCGGGTGCGAGGTCCTGGATGCTAGGTGCTGGGTGCTGGGCCCCAGGTCCCAGGTGCTAGGTCCCAGGTCCTGGGTGCTAGGTCCCAGGTCCTGGGTGCTAGGTCCCAGGTCCCAGGTGCTGGATGTTAGGTCCCAGATCCTGGGTGCTAGGTCCCAGGTCCCGGGTCCCAGGTGCCGGGTGCTCGATGTTAAGTCCCGGGTGCTAGGTGCCGGGTCCCAGGTCCCGGGTGCTGGGTGCTAGGTCCCGGGTCCCGGCGATGCAGCGCTTGCAGCCAGCGTCCCCGTGCGCCCGCAGGACCCGCTCAGAGCGGCCGCGCGCCCGTCGCCCACCTGCAGCTGCAGCCGCGGCTGAAGACGCTGAGCTGGATCTCGGGGAGCCCCGCGCGCGGGATGGGCTGCCGCATGGACGCCCCGCA
>NW_004524850.1:1328927-1330585 GCF_000260255.1 Octodon degus
ATGGCTCCACTGCCACACCCAACATGGCGGCGGAGCCACGCCCAAAATGACGCCCTTGCCACATTCAACATGGCGCCCCCGTGCCACGTCCAATATGGCCGCTGAGCCACGCCCAATATGGCGCCCTGTCGCATCCAATATGGCCGCTAAGCCACGCCCAATATGGCGCAGAAGCCACGTCCAAAACGGCGCAACTGCCACACCTAATATGGCGCCGGGGGCGCTGTCTACCCCGTGATCCCCCGTTTGTACCCTTTTACGTTCTGGTCGCGCAGACACATGGCAGATCCCTTTTCTTACATTATCCTTTCCAATTTTGCTTTGGGCACCTTCGCGGGAAAGGCGTCCACGCCGCAGGGCCCTCCCGCTGCCTCTCCTGCAGCTTGCAGGCTCCTGCTGCCTGCTCACCAGCTGATGCGATGGCGGAGCCCGGCGGCTCCGGCCGGCCGCTGCGGATGGCGAGCGTGCGCACCGCCGCGCACCGTCGTGGCTTCCTCAGCTTCGGCCCCGGGCCCGGGCGCCCGGCCCAGCCCGCACTGCGGGCTCCCTTCCTGCTGGGCTGGAACCCGAGACCCGCCTGCCTCAGCCTCGCCCAGGGCGCTCCACCTCGAATTGCGCACACCGGCCTACGTTTGTTTACTCAGCGGAAGTCTTTGGCCTTCTTGTATTTGCGAAATTGTTCTTTTTTAAAATCTCTCTTTAAAAATACAATCTCAAGGGTCTGGCCAAACAGCTCAGCTGCCTGGGCGAGGTCCTGAGATTCTGTCTAAAAACCAGTTTTTCCCTAGAATTGCCCCTTGATCTCCTTCTCTTGCTTCTATTTAGGGTCACAACGTCTAAAAGTGATCTGGCTTTATGTCCCAACTGTGCTCGCGGCGGCAGGAATTCCCTGCTGCCCTGAGCTCCCCTGGCTCACCCCGGGCTTGGGTTCTTTTGCATTTCGGTTCTTTGAGACGCGGTCTCGCCGTGTGGTCCAGGCCGCCGTGAGCTCACTGTGTAGCCAAGACTGGCCTCGAGCTCCTAGCGATCCTCCTGCCTCAGCCTCCCCGGATCAGGGGCACACGCGGTGGGGATCCTGAGGGCAATGGCGCGGGGCGCCGCCTGGGCCCGGCTCCACGCCGCAGGGACGCTGAGGCAGCGCTGTTGCACGGGGTCGCAGGCTCTGGACAACGACACCCGCTTCTGCTCCTTCCCCAACGCGGTGCTGCACCGCGGGGCCAACTTCACTGTCTATGCTGTGGGCGCCAACGCCACCTTTCAGGAGACCCTGAGCTTCCGCAATGCAGGTGACGCGGGTCCCCCCAGTGGGCAGGTGGGGGGGGCCCGCACCCCACGCTGGTGCTCACGGCCCGGCGCTGCGTCCCAGGCAGGCCCGGGGCCGGGGCCGCCAACCTGTCCTGCGTCATCTACGATGTGCACTCTATGAACTGCAGCTGGGTGCCCGGCCCCGCGGCCCCCAGGGACACGTGCTACCAGCTGTTCTTCTGGTTCAAGCCGTAAGTGGGCACCGTGGGACGGGATGGGGTGGCTGTGCTCGGGAGGCCCCAGCTGACAGCAGGCAGACGGGTGCAGACCCGAGACAGACTGAGCCAAGCTGTACAGTCCAGCGGTGCATCCGTTCATAGAGAAATGGATGAAGAGAATGTGGTGGAATAGTA
>NW_004524850.1:1331078-1331979 GCF_000260255.1 Octodon degus
CTGCGCAGTGAGACCCTGTCTCAAAAACACTTTCTAAAAAACAAAAAATTAAAACAGGCAGGCAGACGTCACACACACACACACACACACACACACACACACACACACAGACCTCGAGATCTTCCCGCCTCAGCCTCCCCGAGCGCTAGGTGCAGGCGGTTGCCGCCGCGCCGGGCCTGTGCTTGTTTCCACACCGCAGTGTTCCGGGCTCGGTGTCCACGGAGCCGCGCGCTCCCTGCCTGTGCCACTGGGCCCCCCTGAGCGTTGGGAGCGGGGGTGCTGGGTGCCGTCTGTGGCCCCCGTGGCCCAGTGTCGGCCTCTTGGGTCTGCAGAAAGGACACCGAGGCTGAGTGCGCGCACTACCTCATGGACGCAACGTGGATGCGCGTGGGCTGCCATTTCGCGCAGCTCCCGGGGGAGCCGAAGACGTCGGACAATTACTTCTTCCTGGTCAACGGGACCAGCAGCGAGGCGGAGATTCCGTTCCTGGACGCGCCGCCCTTCGTGCCCTATCTGAACGGTGAGGCGTTCACCCCGCCGCTGTGCGCGGGGGACAGGAAACGGAGCCGGGGAAGGCTGAGGCGGGAGGGTCTCCGCGAGCTCAAGGCCGCACAGAGGCCCTGGCTGCACGCTCAAGCGCAAGGGGAATCCGCGTGGGGTGGCTGGTGGGGTGGCGGGTCGGGGCGACGCGGCAGCCCTCGCAGAAGGCCTTGCACGCCGAGCCCAGCCGCCCTCCCGCCCTCCCTCCGACGCAGAGAAGTACAGCCCGCCCGCCAACGTCTCGGCGCGTGCCGACGGCCCGGGATTCGAGGTGCTCTGGGACAACCCGGCGCGCAGGTTCGCGCAGAGCCCGAGCTCGCTGTGCTACGAGCTGGAGGTCCGCAGGCAGGTGCGCCGGGGG
>NW_004524850.1:1336608-1338317 GCF_000260255.1 Octodon degus
GGCCAGGACCCGGGCTCCTCCTGACCCGCCCCCTCGCAGGCCTGGACCGGGACCAAGACCGGGACCGGGAGGACCGCAAGCTCGCCCTGGCGCGGGCGCTGGCGGCGCTGGCCGGCGTGGTCCTGGGCTCCGCGGTGCTGGCCGCCGTCTGCAGAAGGTGCGTTTCCCAGCCCGGCCTCCAGCGCTCGGGAGGCTGAGGCAGGGGGGTCTCCGGGGCACACGATCCCAGCCGGGGCCCAGGCTTCCACCCACAAAAGGGGTAACCCTGGAACAGCAGACAGGACTCAGCCGGGCGGGCCCGGGCCACCGCTGCCACCGCGCTCCGGGCTACCCGGGAGGCTGAGGCGGGAAGACCTTAAATTCATTCAGGCCCGGGTTTCAAGGAGGGTGACCCAGTGTTTTGGCGCCCGCTTGTCACCCGGCCTCAGGAGGCTGAGGCAGGAGGCTCCCTGTGGGTTCGAGACCAGCCAGCATGGGCCACAAAGTGAGCTCAAGGCCAGCCTGCACTGCACACCGAGACCCTGTCTCCAAAAGACCGTAGATATGTAAATACATGCATACCTGCATGCATACCTGCATGCATACCTGCATGTATACCTGCATGTATACCTGCATGCATACCTGCGTACATACCTACACACACACAGCCGCAGTAGAAGGGAAAAGTCTGTCCCCAGCCTGCAGTTCCTCGCCCGGCCACGAGAGGGCGCTGTGGAGCAGCACAACTAGGCAGCCATCCCCCGGCCTCAGCCTCGCTGCAGGTACTCACTATAGGGGTGCTGGGGACCCAGGTTCCGGCTGGCTCCCTCAGCCTCTCCGGTCTCTCACAGCGTGACAGGCGCCCACCCTGTCCCCCCCGCAGATCCTCGCTGCAGCGCTGGCTCCTCCCACCCATCCCACAGGTGAAGGACGAGTTGAAGGATACATTTGTGTGGGAGCAGGTGAGGCCGCCCCTCTCCCAAAGCCCTGGGTTTGATGTGGGGGCATCAGGTGGGCCCAGGGCTGAACGACGGCGTCGAGCCACGCCTACGAGGAGCCCGGTGACCAAGCCAGGTCCGTGCTGAGTCACAAAGGGGAAGACAGGGGCCCACGTCCCAAGTCCATTCACATACTGGGTGACATCTGCTTGGCCCCTTTTCCTGGCTGTGTAGTATTCCCCAAGCAGAGGGAATGCATTCTTTCCCCCTCTGGCCCACCCCTGGAAGCCCAGGCTCCTTCTGCCTCCCTGCTGTCAGGCAGAATCCTGTCCTTTGCCACAGCTGCACCACTGCTGGGAGGGTTGGGACGTCGCTTCTGAGGTTCTGACCTTCTTAGGTCACCGGGAAAGAAACCATGCCTGCGGCAGATTATCCAGAGCCGAAGGACATCCTCTTGGTGGAAGACATCCAGTGATGTGCCCCGGTGCCCTCCTGCAGCCCGCGCTTCCTCGCCTGCCCGCCCGGGCCGTGTGTGCAGGGCAACTCGGTCAGGGTCCTAACGTCACTCCCGGGAGGCTGAGGCAGGAGGGTCCCAAGCCGGAACCAGGCCTGGAAGCTCAGGGCTCAGGGAGGCCCTGTCTCAGGCTGAAGAACAAAGAAGGGCTGGGGACGGGCTCTGTGCAGAGGCCCCGGGTTCAGCCCCAGTACTGAAAATAAACATAAGGGAAGGGTGGGAGGAAGCGGAATGCGCACGGAAATCGCCCCAGTTGTGTGTCCTTCAGTAAGACAAAA
>NW_004524850.1:1339952-1341502 GCF_000260255.1 Octodon degus
GGTGACAGAGGGTGACCCCGTCCACGGTCACCTGTCCTGCAACGCTGTGGGCCTCCATTGGGCCCCCAACAGCACCACGGCGGGCTGGGAATGAGTCCAGCTTTGGCGGGACTTGGGAGCCGACCAGAGGGACAGGGTAGATGGGAGGGTGGGCTCGTCCAGGGCACAGAAAATCCCCGCAGCCCGTGCCAAGCGGCCCGGGCCTGGCCCGCAGCCCCGAGCTCCAGGCAGGAAGTTTCCCAAGCTGCCTGTGGGGACCGGCAGTTAAATTGCCGCGCAGAGCAGCCAGACGCAGGAGAAGGGGGCGCGCTGCGGGCACCTGGGCAGCCTCTCAGACCGCAGAGCCGAGGTGCGCAGGTCCCCGCAGGGCGGCCGGGCCAGGGTGGGGCCACCCGGGACACAGCAGCCCTGCAGCGCCGGCTTCTGCTGTGCACGGATTTTCCAGGCAGTGACAGCGGCTTGGAGCGGAGCCCGGGAGCGGATCCAGGGACTGCGCCTGACGTGGGGTGAGCTGCCCCGGCCTGGGGGTGTCGGGGGCCCAAGCGGTGTTGGAGCCGCCATTCTCGGGGGCACTGGGCTCCCTGAGCCACTGGGTTCCAAACGGTTTGGCACTTTTGAGGGTGGCTGCTAGGCAACACCAGCACACGGCCCCACTTTTAATTCCGTGAGGAGACCCAGGATCAACAGGGGTGTGGGGAGACGCATTATGCCCTGAGCTGGTGGATCTGCAGAATGTCCCCCGGGGAGGCAATAGCGTGTAGGTGAGTGGCGCAGTCCACAGCAGCCAGAGGGTAGCCTGGCATCCGTAACAGAGGGACGGGCGGAAAGCAAGCATGGCTGGGCTGTGTGGGGAATACTACACACTCATGAAAAAGACCGAGGCTCCAGGTCCAGTGTCAAGGGGCTCAGACCCACAATTCTCCAGACGCACAATTTGTACTGACAGCTCAGACACAAGAAAAACACAGTGATTGTGTTTGTGCGACCTGACTTTCAAATTCAGTTTTCAACCATTCATTTATTCTTTTTCAATGCTGAGCGTGAAACCCAGCACCTTAGCCCTGAGCGCCAGCTCTAAACATTTTTTTTTTTTCCTGTCTTTCTGAGATGGGGTCTCGCTGTGCAGCTCAGGCTGGTCTTGAACTCACAGCGACCCTCCTTGCCCCAGCCTCCCAAAGGCTGGCACAGCAGGTGCGCACCACGCCCGGCTGAAAATTGCTGTTTGCTTCGCTCTTTGCGTACTGGGGACTGAAGCAGGGCGTCTATGCTGAGTGCCCCCCACTCCCTTCTGATTTCTCGAGTCAGGGTTGCCCTGGCTGGGCTTCGGTTTGGGGTCCTCCTGCCTCGGGGCTCCCCGCTCCTTACTTACCCGGCCGCTTGGGGGCAGGGGGTGGCCAGCGCCCCAGGGTCCGTGCCCCTTGGGGGCTGCAGCGCCAGGACTCGCGCACGCCCCGCTCCCTGCAGCTGCGCCCACTTCCCGAAAGCCGCGGCCAGGAAGCGGCGACTGTGCCTTTCCTTCCCGGCCGGCCGCGCCTGCAGCTGGAGCGGGC
>NW_004524850.1:1342842-1344166 GCF_000260255.1 Octodon degus
ATCAGAGAAGGAAGCACCGCTGAAAGGCCCAGCTCCGCGCCTGGGAACGCCTGCACAAGCAGACCCGAGAGCAAAAACGTTGTTGAAACAGTTTGCCCGGGGTGGTGGCGGCGCGTTCAAGGCCTGGCTCTCCTGGCTCAGGAGGCCAGAGCCAGCCGCACTTTATCGTGTTGTCTTTTCGGGCCAGAGACTCGCTGGGTGGCCCAGGCTGGCCTCGACCTCGCCGCGCCCGTCCTGCCTCAGCCTCCTGCATGCTGGATGGCTGCGAGCCCCGCGCAGCAGCCGGCTCCGCCTGACCTGACCAGCTCCCCCAACCCCCGCAGGGGTGGCTGCGCCCATCGGGAACCTGAGGGTGGACCCCGAAAACGCGACGCTGAGCTGGGACCTGCTGGGGAACGCGTCCGGCATCCAGTGCTTCAAAAGCAGCTACCCCATGGTGAGCCAGTGCGCAGCGCCCGGCCGGCCGTGACCCTCCCTGGGCTGCCGACGCGGCTCCGCCCCGTGTCCCACGTGTGCTTCCTCCCGCGTGCCGCGTCTTCAGGTCCTTTCTCGGAAGAGCCCGGTCCTGGGGGTCGCACCACCCCGGGGGCCCAGCGTACCTGCCCCAGCTCACGGCACCCGTCCCCCACCGCCGCAGCCCGAGGCTCTGGGCGCAGGAAGCCAATGAGCAAACAGCCGGAGGGGCAGCTCGCCCGCGGCAGCCCAGCACCCTCCCCTCGGGGCGGCCCTTCTGGGGCTTCTGGAGGGACCCCGAGAGGAAGCGGGATCAGCCTGGCGCTTCCTGCAGAGCACACGTCGGGGCAGCCCGCCGCCAGGGTGTAGGAGCTCCCCCGGCCCAGGAGGGCGCGGGAGGAAACCTCGGAGGACGGACTGCAAGGACGCAGTGGGATGAGCGTCCGTCTCCCAGCGCTCGGGAGGCTGAGGCGGGCGGGTCGCTGCGAGTTGCAGGCCAGCGTGGGCTGCACCGTGAGCTCGAGGCAGCCTGAGCTGCCCAGGGAAGCACCGTCTCAGAAACGCAAAGAGAATGAAAATAAAAGTGAACAGACACGCCTCCATGTGCCAGGAGGCGCCCTGCTCAGCCCCAGCGCTCACGGCCCCTGGCTCGTGCAGACCCTCCTGCCTCAGCCTCCCGAGCCACGGCCCTGCCCTGTGTCTCCCGCAGGGAGCCATGGACGACTGTGACCGCTGCGAGCACTGCTACATGCGCCTCACGTCCCCGTGCACCGTGACCAACTACACGGTCGTGGTGGCCCGGCCGCCGTTCTCGGCCTGGGTGCTGTTTCCACCGCCAGGTGGGCAGGTGACGGCAGGGTGCGGGCTCGGG
>NW_004524850.1:1345536-1349999 GCF_000260255.1 Octodon degus
GGAGGAGGAGATGGAGGAGGAGGAGATGGAGGAGGAGATGGAAGAGGAAGAGGTGGAGGAGGGGGACGGGCGGTAGCATCGGAGCCGCGCTACTCAGACCCGGAGGCACAACGTAGTCCAGCGTAGTGGTGCACGGCTGTCACCCCGCATCGTGGAGGCTGAGGCAGGAGTATCGCAGTTCCAGCCTGCGGCAGATGCCAGGTGGGGTCCCTGCGGCCTGCCCTGGGGTCTCACGCCACCCTCTCCTCCCCTCAGAGACCTTCAGCGCCCCCAACATAACCACCGAGTGCAACCAGTCGCAGGCCCGCATGTCCTGGGCGCCGCCTCAGAGCCACTTCTCAGACAGCTTTGAGTACGAGCTCCTGACGCAGCAGGTGACACTCCCGAGGCAGGCGTGCTCCTCGCTCAGGTCACCGTGGGACGCGGGCATGGCTGTCACCGGGCTGAGCCTGAGCCTGGGACCCGGGAGCACACCAGGAGGGGGCGGAGGGAGCTGGCGCTGAGGTGCCTGCCACCCTCGCAGCAGCAGGAGGCTGAGGCAGGACGGGCACCCAGGCCGGGTCGCGCAGCGCCCGGCACATGCTCCGCGGCGCCCCCATGTCATCTTATATTTGATTTTTTTTTTCTGTATTTTGCGGAAGGGTGTCCAGGGTCTCACTACTAGATCGGACTCGTAGTGACCCTCCTGTTTACAGCCTCCCAAAGGCCAGGGTTACAGGCACGCGACACCACACCAGCCTCAATCTCAGGCTCAGGAAACGCGGGTGCCGGGCCAGCGCGGCAGGCCCTGGATCGAACCTGCGCCCTGCATCTGCCTGAGCAGGCATTCAGCCCCCTGAGCTGTCTGGCTGGCTGTTTGAATTTCATTTTGCTTATTTGAGCCGGAGTCGCATGCCGCATAGCCCGGTGGCTTTGACCTGGTGCCGTTCTGCCTGCCTCAGGCTCCGAGTGCGGGAGGACAGGCTGGTCACGTGGCGCCCGCGCTGTCAGCCGGGGCTGGGAACGCGGCTGCCTTCCCCCCACGGACTCCAGAACCCCGCTTGTTTTCATGTTACAGATTCCAGGCAGCCCCTCCAAGCCCACCCTGGTGAGTGTCCCACGACCCGTGCAGCCCATCCATGCATGCTCCGCGGGCCGGGCCCTGCGGGACAGGCCGAGCTCACGCCCCGGCGCCTGCTCCCCAAGGCGGGTTTTGTGCCCGCAGCGAGGCCCCAGAAATGGAGACGTCAAGCTGGGCGCCTGCAGGAGGAGGGCCCGGGATTGTGGGCGCCTGGCCCTGCTCTCGGCCTTGGTCCAGTGGGCACCAGGGTGGCGGTGCTGGGGCACGGCCGTAGGCGGTCCCTGTGTCACGGGGGCATCCCGGAGGCCGGCCGCCCTGCGCCTGTGTCCCATCCCTGTCGTCTGTCTCTGGGTCTCCCCATCTCTGCCTTATAGCTCTGTGCGTCATCTCTGTGTCTCAGTCTCTATCCCATCAGCAAAATTCCTCATTTTCCAAGTTCTGGAGTTGGACATCTTTTGGGGAATGCCCTCTTCAAGGCCTTCCAGCGTGTGGTCATCGCTGGTTGTGGCCAGATTCAGCCTTGTGTGTGACTCAGTTCTGCACTGAGGTGACGAAACTGAGGTCAGCAATCAGCCTAAAAAAAGGCAAGGCTGCCGGGCGCAGCGGGGCATGCCTGTGATCCCAGCACTTGGGAGGCTGAGGCAGGACGATCTCTGCGAGTTCGAGACCAGCCTGAGCTGCATAGTGAGACCCTGCCTCAAATTTCTTTAAAAAACTCAAAAAAGGCTGACTGGGCTCAGGCCGGGCTGGGCCTCCTCCCTCGGGCTGCAGCGAGGCAGCAGAGCAGAGCCGGGCAGGCCCTAGAGCGCGCCTTCCATTCTGACAGTCGGGAGCCGGGTCGCCTGTACGCACGTCCAGGCCACGCCCCGTGACGTCACCAAGCCCCGCCTCTTAAAGGCCCCGACGCCTCCCAGCGCAGGCCCACCTCATCTGTAGCTCCCACGAACCCCGCCCCCCAGGCCTCGGCGTCCCCCGGCTGCAGCCTGTGCACTCTGGGGCAGTGACACCCCAGCTGGGTCAACACCTGGCCTGCTGTACCCCGCCCACCAACCACCCTTCTCCTTCCTTCCTCCTCTTCGCCGTCTCTGCAAACGGCAGCTCTCCGAGAACTGGTTCCTGCTCCCCAACCCTGGCACCTACTCGGCGCAGATCAGAGCCAGGCCCAAGCTGAACGGGGTCTGGACGGCCTGGAGCACGCCCCAAACCTTTGGTGGGCAGCGCCCTGCTGGGGTCCTTCGGGCCGGGGAGGTAGCTCTGGGCCGCACAGCGCCCGCCTGGCAAGCGCGAGGTCCCGAGTTCAATTCCCAGCACCGAAGAGTACAGGCTGCTCTTGGGGTTCCTGCTCCACGTCCCCAAGGCTCGGGGGGCCTGGGACACGGGGGGCTCCCCACGCCTGCTGCTGCGTGCCGAGGGCAGGAGGCCCTGGCACCCCCAGCTGGCCTTGCTGTGTCCCCCTCAGCCCCGCGCTCGTCCCTGCAGTGTGCGACTCCGCGGAGAGCTCCCACGCGCGCCTCTGGCGCACGGCCCTGCCGGTGGCCCTGGGCACCGTGCTCCTCGCGGGGGCAGCCGTTGTCGCCTGCAGAAGGTAGGCTGCGCGGGCCTCTGCTTCTGCTCGGGGCCGTGGGCGTAGGGACCCCGAGCGCTGAGGGCCGGCGGAGGCAGGTCCTGCCACGCATGGCTCGGTGTCCACCCGGTCACTCTCACCGTCTGTCCCTGGGGCAGTCCCCAGCACCTGGACGAGGCTGAGGCGGGAGGAGCTCAAGCTCCGGGCCCAGCCCAGCTGCTCAGCAAGACCTTGTCCCAGGGGCAAGGCCTGTGACCCCAGCACTCGGGAGGCTGAGGCAGGAGGATCTCTGCGAGTTTGAGACCAGCCTGGGCTACAGTGAGCTCAAGGCCAGGCCGAGTTGGCCAGTGAGACCTTATCTCACAAAGATCAAATTCTCCTCTCAAAATAAAGGTCGGGAGGGAATGAGGGAAGGTCCACTGTGGATGTAAGAGAACAGGGCTGCGACACCCCATCCTCCCCAGACGCGCCCGAGTCCCAGCCTCCGCGCTGTCTTCGCAGGTCCGGACTCCTGACCAGGGTCTTCCCGCGGCTCCCGCCCATGAAGAACCCCCTGGCCGACGCCCCGCGGGACGGAGAGCTGGTAGGTGGGGGCCCACGGGGATGCGTGGACGGCCTGGCTGGGGGGCGGCCCGCGGCGATGGGGAAGGCGACCCAGGACAACACTGCCTGCCGGCCCCCACAGATGCCCTGGACGGCCAGCCAGGAGGACTGCCCCGTCAGCGAGGTGCAGCTCGTCGTGGAGGAGAAATGAGACGGGCCTGGGGGTCCTGCTGCTGCCAGAGGGGCGGGTGCATGACAGATGGGGCTGGTGCCCTGATTTGGAGACGCCAGCTTAGGCGGAGAGTCCCGGGCAAAAGCCTTCAATGCTGGGAAAAGCAAGCAGCTGCCTTGGGGGCCGAGGCAGGAGGGTCTCCCCGGGCCCACCTAGCCTGGACTGTAGAGCGAGGCCAGGGAGCGTGTGCATTACACAGCCAGACTCTGCCTCAAAACCACCAAAATAAAAAGTACAAATAGCCCGCTGCTAGACGCTGGACTGGCTCGCGGGGCCAGTCAAGGGCCTCGGATACGTCTCTGGGGTCGAGGTCCTGGCTGGTCTGCCCCAACGGTTGGAGTGGACCCCACAGGAGGCGCAGACAAGGGCCGAGTGAGGCCAGGGCCCCCCACCCAATGGCTCAAGCCCCAGCCGTCCCTAGGAAGGGTTCCCCATTCACTGACAGGGGGCGTCCAACCCTCCCAACTCCAGGCAGGGGGTGCACACCTGTAACCCTGCCATCCTGGGAGTCGGAGGCAGGAGAACCCCCAGCGTGAGGCCAAACTCAAGCGCTGAATGGAACCCTAAAAACGGCTACAAACGCAGCTCGGGGAGCGCCCAAATCCCCAGCCCTGCGCACGCAATGGACAAGCTCGCCCAGGGGCCTGCACCAGCACCTGGGAGGCTGAGGCAGGAGGATCCCCGTGTTTGAGACCTGCCTGAATCAGATGCGCACAGGCTCAAAGTGACCGAAAAATAGCTCAGCACGAAGGTCCTATGCTCAGGAGGGAGGCCAAAAGGAAGCTGCCGGCCCGGCCCGGCCCGGAGGGGGCTCGGGGGTGCATCCGCGTGCGCGCCGCGGAGACCCGCGCCGGTGAACACAGGGGCGCCCGCGTCCATGCCCGCTTTATTGGTCTGCACAGTGCCCGACGGGCCGCCCCGGGCAGGGGTCTGGCGTGAAGTACAAATGGAGCCGTGATTCTGGGCTTAAATAAATACGTAGCGGCGAGGCGGGGCCGAGCGCCGGACTCCGGCCCGCCTCGCGTGGACCCTGGGGGCGGACGCGGGGGCCGCCCCGCCCGGCG
>NW_004524850.1:1350739-1352192 GCF_000260255.1 Octodon degus
AGCCCCAAGCGCACACCCCGTGGCTGCACTCAGCCACAGCTGGGGGAGCTGCTCCGTGGCTGAAGGACCGGCCACGCTTCCCAGCCACAGCCCCCACAGCCACGGCACCACAGCCTGACTTGCTGCAAAGCCTGGCCATTTCTAGGGTTCTTTAAAACGATCTTTGGTGCACAGCTCAGGCTGGCCTTGAACTCACTCCGGCCCTGTCTGAGAGCAGGCAGACACGCACACACGGCACAGCCTGCGCCCAGAGCCAGCCCGACCACTCACCCTTGGCGGTGTCGTAGATGCCGAAGTAGGCGGCCCGGTAGATGATGATGCCCTGCACGGACACGTTGAAGCCCTGGTAGAGCCCGCGGACGCCGTCCGACCTGGTGATCTTCACCAGGCAGTCGCCCAGGCCCTTGAACTCACGCTCGGCGCCGGACTTGCCCACGTCGGCGGCCAGCCGGGTCCGCGCGAAGTCCAGCGGGTACACGAAGCACAGCGAGGTGGCGCCGGCCGCGCCCCCGGAGGCCAGGTTGCCCGCGAAGTACCTCCAGAACTGCGTGTGCTTGTCCACACCGCCCAGGAAGATCTGCTTGTACTTGTCCTTGAAGGCGAAGTTGAGGGCTTGCGTGGGGAAGTAGCGGATGACGTTGGCCAGGTTGCCCCGCCAGAAGGACAGCACGCCCTGCTCCTTGGGGATGCGCACGATGCAGTCCACGATGCCCTTGTACTGCTTCTCGGCGGCGATCTGCTTGCTGGCGTGCTGCACCTGCGGGGACCTGGGGGTCAGTCACGCGCCGGTGACACGGGCGGGGACACAGGGCTGTCACGCCAGCGCGGGGAGGCCGAGGCAGGAGGAACTCCACGGGCTCGCGGCCACCTGGGCTGCAGGGCGAGAGCCCATCGTAGGCGACCAGCGGGCCTGAACCGAACTAGGGCTGGGGGCGTCCGAAGCGCCGACCACCCTAACCTCCCTCTTGCATTCTGCGCGGTGCGACTCCGGAGACTGAACCCGGGGTCCCTTTCTCGATCTTAGCTGCTCGGGCTGGACTTGGGTCCTCCCGCCTCGGCCTCCCCGCATGACAGCCCAGCCCCTGCACGCCGATTTGTTTTAACCGAATTTCACAACCCCGGGGCCCGAGCCCAGGATCGCTGCGCCGGCTCCACCCCCGGCCCTCCTGGCCTCAGAGGCGGCTGGAGGGGAGCTCTCGCCTGCCCGAGCCGGGGTCCCGCTCGAGACCACGGTGCTGGGCGGGCAGGCACGCGCCCCTGCCGCCCTGGGTTGCAAAAGTCTGTGCATCCTTTTGGGACGGGGATTGAGGGCGCGGGGAGCTGCCGCCGCCCCTTTGGGGAAGGGCACTTCACAGTGACCACCTGCCCCAAAGATTGGCTCAAGGTCACGACCGCGGGGCCGGCCCGGAGCCCAGCGCGGCTGCGCATGCGCGTCCCCAGCCGCGCCGCAGTC
>NW_004524850.1:1353062-1355248 GCF_000260255.1 Octodon degus
CACGGCGTGGCGAGAGGGGGACCGAGAGCGGGCGGCGGGATCTCGGGTTGCGCAGCGGGGACCCCAGATCCCAGCCCTAGCCGTGGGCGGCCCTGGGGGCGCTCCGCGGTTCCCTAACACCGCGCCCGCCGCTCCGGGGTGCGTCCGCGGTGGGGTCATGACCTTTGACCCCGTCACCCCGGATTCCCCGATGCCCGCCCGGAGCAGGCTCTGGGGAATGCAGGTCTCCTCCCGGACCCTGGGGTCCTCCTGCCTTGGCCTCTCCCTCCCGTCGTTTGCATTCACCCCTTACCATTGCTTTTAGTTGATTTACTTTTGTCTCTGAGACACGGTCTCGCTGGGCAGCCCCGGCTGGTCCAGAACTCGCAGCGATCCTCCTGCCTCAGCCTCCCAAGTGCATATCTTACTGAGACTCTCCTGCCTCAGCCTCCCGGATGCCGGGATGCCTGCCGTGCATCCACACAACCAAAGCTGTGTTTGCTCTCTCTTTTGCTGCCTTTTCCGTCCTGGATATATATTTTTCACCAGGGTTGCCAGCGGCCTCCGCCTTGCTCGACATCCCCGCCTCCCCAGCAGGCTCCGGCTGGCTTTGAGCTGCTGTGCAGCCCTGGATGGTCTTGAGCCTGCCCCGCGCCTCCTGCCTCGGCCTCCAGATGACAGCCCCCCCCCATTGTTTGCTCTTCCTCCGCCCTTTGGCCCTCCTCCTTTGTCCCTGCAGCCTGTGTCCCCTCCCCGTCTGTCTCCACCTAGTCGTACCCTCCATGGCTGTTGCTGTCATTACTTGCGGGGACCAGCCCGCTCCTTTCTCCTGTGGTCCCTGCTGCGGTTCCAGGCACCAAGAGGCCCGCAAGCCCTGCAGGCCTGGCAGGGGTTAGCCGGCGCCCCGAAGCGCCCAGCCCGCGCCCCGCACCAGTCCCTCGGAGGTGGCGCGCGGCAGAGGCCTGCCTGTCCGCCCTGGATCAGGGAAGGTCCAGCCTGCCCCGGGCTGGGGCCGCCATGCGGGATTGCTGCGGCCGCCGGGACAGCTCAGGAGGAGGGTCCCTGGCCCGGCCGCTTCCGCTGGGCTGCGGGGTGCAGGGCCCGGCGCTGTGCTCCTGCGCTGTCCCCAGGCCGCAGCGGGGACCACGGACTGCCGGTGCAGCCTCCGCGGGTGCTCGGGCCAGCTGAACCCACCGAAAGCATCCGGGTGGAACCGGGCAGCCCTGCAGGCCGCGTCTGGCCTGGGCCTGCGTTTGCAGCGCCGAGCTTGCAGCCCGCGAGACTCGGATCCCGGGCGAGGGGCGGCCCGACACCAGCGCCCCTCTGTGCTCAGCTCCTGGGCTCGTGGCCGCCACACCCCGCGGTCCCTGGGCTGGGCTCCAGCAGCGGCGCGCAAGCTCTCTGGGGTGGTTGCTAAATACTTATTTTTTTAGCTTTTTGAGACAGCTCAGACTGGCCTTGAGCTCCCTTTGTAGCCCAGGCTGGTCTCGAACTCGCAGCGACCCTCCTGCCTCAGCCTCCCAGCGTGTAGTTTCCTGTAACAGCGCCCAGTAGACACAAGCGGCTCTGTGGGCCCGCCCACAGCTAGAACGGGACGGGTCTCTCTGCCGTGGTTACAGGGCCGAGCTGACTATGGAAGCCAGCTCTTTTTAGACGGGCCTCCGTTCTCAGGACGGGCTTGAGCTTGTGCCTGCCTGCCTCAGCCGCCCTGCACCCGCCTTTATTGCCACATATTTTAGGAATCTGAGCATCAGCCGGGTCTGGTGGCGCATGCCTGTAATTCCAGAGCTTGGGAGGCTGAGGCAGGAGAATCCTGGGGGGACCGTCTCAGAAACAAGAGTTGATGGCACCTGTGCTGGGCCCGGCTCAGCCTGCACCCCAAGCACCCCATCGCCTCTGCCCATGGGCAGAGAACCAGCTCAGCTCCGGGTGGGTGCAGGAGAGACAGCTCAAGCCCCAGGTGATCAAAGGGGACACTAGAGGAGGAAGAGGAGGGGGGAGGCCTATTTTTCTTCTTTCCCCAACCGGGTACGCACCCGGATACGCACGTCTGCACAGGGAGCGTCACGCCAGCCCCTTCTGTTTTCCTACTTTATTTTGAGACTGGCTCAGTCTGTTCAGTTTCCCAGGCTGGGGTGAAGCTGGAGACCCTCCTGCCTCAGCCTGCGCAGCAACTGCTGCCGTGTCGCAGCCTGCACGGCATCCCT
>NW_004524850.1:1355953-1357106 GCF_000260255.1 Octodon degus
GAGGCAGGGTGGCTGGGTGGGCTGAGTGCGTCACAGGTCGGGTGGGCTGGACGGACAGAGTCAGACAGGCGGCGGCAGAAGTGGCTGCACACCCAGGCGGTGGGTGTAGGCTGCGACACGACAGACAGCCGGGCAGGGAACCGCCCCGGGTGACAGGCCACTGAGCCAGGGCGCACACGCTGGCCCCCAAGTGTCCGTCCTGCATGGTCCCGGGACCGTCCAGGTGGCCGGGCCCAGCTTGCACACAGAGCACCTGGGGTCCTCCCGCCGCAGCCTCGGGGCTGCCCGGGCTCTCACCTGGCCTGCAGGCCGCGGCCACCCTCTGCAGGAGCCCGTGCAGGTCCGCGGCTCGCGGCGGCGGGGCCAGGACGTACAGCTGTGTGGCAGGGAGTGCGTCTCGGAGGATGTCGCCTGTGCGGACGGCAAGGGGTGATCGGAGCAGCCCGGGTCAGGGTCACCTGGGCCAGCACGGAGTCCCCGCCCCCAGTTCTGCCCACGGGCTCGGAGAACAGCACACACACACACACACAGGCACACACAAGGCAGTCGGCTGGCACACGCGCACACACGGACAACACACAGACACACGCCACTCACTCACACGAAAAGACGTCAACAGGCCCGGCAGACTTCACCCACAGCAGAGGCAAGCATGGCGTTACCAGGCACGAAGCTGACTCGTGTCCTCTCAGGTCCGTGGGGCCGAAACACGTGCGCCTGCTCGATGACGTCGGGGAGGTCAAACACGGTCACCCTGAGCGCCGGGTACTCCCGGGCCAGCTCGTGTGCCAGGGCGCCAGTGCAGCCTGCAGGAGCCAAGCATGCTGGCTGTGGGGATGCAGGTGTGATGGCCGGCTCCACGCAGCCACTCTGGGCCAGGAGAAGGGGTTGTGTGCGGAGAGTGGGCGAAGGTACAGGGCAGCGTGGGAGGGCTGCTTCCCCAGTCCCTGGCTTCCCTAAAGCACTCAGGACAGTTCTGCTATGTCACAGGATGGGCGCCACGGGCCCCTTGGTAACCAGACCTCCCCCCTGCAGCCCAGTGGGGCTTAGGCAGCCCATGCCGCCTGTGTGCAGACTCGGGCACTCACAGGCCGGCAGTGTGGGGTCCACGCACCTCCCAGGTGGCAGGCGGAGCCGAATCGTGACAGGTCCA
>NW_004524850.1:1374165-1377967 GCF_000260255.1 Octodon degus
TTCACTCGGGGTCTCATTAAGTCCCTCGGCTGCCCAGGCTCGGCTGGAGGTGGGGGTCCTCCTGCCTCAGCCCCCCAGCGCTGGACCTCCGGGGTGCGCCCCCGCAGACCCAGCGGGACGGCGTGTGCAGGCAGGCCGGGCCCCCCTCAGATCCGCCCTGAGCTCCCTGTGCGGGGACCCTGCTTGCCCCTGAGCACTTTGCCGCCCAGCGGATGCGCCTTCGGGGCCGGGCGCAGGGCAGCACCCCTCCACGCCGCAGGGGGTCCCCGGGCGGGGGTGGGGGTGCGGTGGGGTGTCTGGCGTCACGGCTCCGAGCAGCCACCAGGAGGAGCTCTAGGCTGCGTTTACTAAGCCCTGCGCGTTGGTGCAGGCTGGCTGCTTCTCGCCTAAACGCCAGGACTGGGAGGAAGGCAGCAGCACTTGCTCTGGGAGGCTGAGGCAGGAGGTTTGCGAGTTTGAGCCCAGCCTGGGGAATTTAGCAACTTTGTGGGTCCCTGGCTGCTAAGAAAAGGGTTTAGAAAGCCCGGGTTCGTGAACCTTACTCCCGAGGACCTGGGTTCAGTTCCTAGAGCCAAGATGTGTGAATAAAGAACGTAGGTAGACCTGTGGATCCACCAGCACACAGCTGCCGAGCGCGGGGTGACGCTGTGCGTCCGGGAGGGGAAGTGTTTACTGTTTGTCGGTCACAACGCTCAAAGCCGGGTCCTCCAGCTGTCTGCTACGCACAAGGCACAAATGCTGGTCTCCAGCTGAGGAATATAACTCACCCCTGAAAAAGCATGAGGAGTCAGGAGGACCGATCCTTAGAGCCCTGCGTGAGCACCGTACCCAGACCTCTCCAATTTTTTAAACATATAAAGAGGGTTTGGGATAGTTCACTCGGAAGGCTCAGCCAGGCCTGGACCGTGGGCCGGGGCCACCGAGCCCTGCTGGGACACAAAGGGCGGCCTCACCAGCCCCGGGCTCTCTACGCCTGCGCCTCTCCGGGACCAGTGCAGGCCTGGTCCGGCTCCCGGTTCTGCAGAGCAGACCTCGACCTTGTCGCTGCGCTCTGCACGTGAGCCACACGCCTCATTTTCTTGCCAAGAACTTTATTTTGCAGCCATTCCGGAGCGCAGAGGCCGCGCAGCACCGCCCCCTGCCGGCGGCCCTCCGCTGCAGCCACAAGGTTGAGGTCTGCCGGGCACGGGGGTGCAGTCGCGGCCAGGTCGGGCCACCCCGGCCGCTCGCTGGTCTCCGGACCTTGGGCAACTTGGTTTCCCTTCTGGGGCTACAGAAATGGGGTCCACGCGCACCCCCTTGTGCTGGGGAAGCCAGCTCGCGACCGACGAAGCCAAGCGCCCCCCGAGTGCTAGGCGTGCCCGGAGGGTTCTCATGAGTTCCACAAGCTTGCACGCGGCTGAGCTATATACATGACCCCCAGGTTTGGGGTTTCCCGGCCCGTTTGGCAGGAGCCACTTCTCCAAGTCAGCTACTCAAGCCGGGCCCGGGTCGTGTCCATCGCCGTGTCCTCCGAGCGTTGGGACTGTCGGTGCCCGGAGCTCACGCTGGGGTCCTGCAGTGTCCCCGAAGCAGGACGTCGCCCAGACTGGCCTCGGCAGCCGGCTCGGGATTTTCACGCTTCTCGTGCCTGCCGAGAGCCCCCAGGCGCAGCGGGGCTGCTGCGCCTGCCTGCTTTCCAGGCCTGGCTTGGGGACAGCCAGGGGAGGAGGGTCCCTTTTGCTCTGTGGACGCGTGGGGCGAGTCCCGCTGGCCACTGGGGATTGCAGGAGGCCTCCGGGGTGGGCAGCATTTGTGGCTTGCGGGGTGTGGCAGGGCGCGTGGCAGGCCCCGACCAGAGACCCTGAGGCCCACAGCCTGTGTCTGACCCTCGCCGGGTGTGCACGCCTGTCTCCCCTGCACGACGGGAAGCGCCCCAGGAGCAGGACCCTGAACTTGCCCCTTGAGGGGCTGTGCGTGCAGTTGGGGGCTCAGGGGCTCACGTATGCATGCGTTTCCTAGCGGAGGGGCTACTGCAGTAAACTGCTGCTGCTGGAATGCCAGGTGCGGGAAGCCCGTGGGATCCGTCCTGGAGCCACGCTCCTGCCCGGCCCCGGGAGACCCTCCTGCCTCTGCCTCCTGCCCGGCCCCGGGAGACCCTCCTGCCTCTGCCTCCTGCCCGGCCCCGGGAGACCCTCCTGCCTCTGCCTCCTGCCCGGCCCCGGGAGACCCTCCTGCCTCTGCCTCCTGCCCGGCCCCGGGAGACCCTCCTGCCTCTGCCTCCTGCCAGGTCCCTGGGTGGGACTGCAGCGCATGCCCCTGCCAGGCGACACGAGGCCCTTCAGAACTCGCTCTCCTGCCGCTTGAGCCCCACCTGGGCGGCTGCGTCGCTGTCCCCGCCACCGCGACCATCGCCGTGCCCGGTGGAGCCGGAGCGCACGGACAGCGTGGTCCTGGCCGAGAAGACGCTGTCCCTGCGCGCGTCCGGGCCGCCGGCGGGCAGGCGCCGGTAGCCCAGGAGGTCGCGGACGCGCAGCCGGAACTCCCTGGACGCGAAGTAGTAGACGAAGGGGTCCAGGCAGTTGTTGAGGCAGGAGAGGCAGAGCGTGAGCTTGTACACGTGGTAGAGGCTGCGGCCGAGGAACAGGCGGCCCACCATGTGCGCCAGGAGCACGAAGTTGTTGGGCGCGAAGCAGGTGACGAAGGCCAGCAGCACCACGGCCGCCAGGCACACGGAGCGCCGGCGCTGGCCCGGGCCGTGGCGGTCGGCCGAGCGCAGCAGGGTGGCGATGGTGGCCGTGTAGCAGGCCACGGTGATCACGAAGGGCACGAGGAAGAGCACCACGAAGATGCCGAAGAGGAAGGCGGCCCACGTGGCCACGCCGGGCAGCATGGTCCACTTGAGCACGTCGAAGCAGGTGACGATGCCCAGCGCGCCCACCGCGTAGGTGAGGTCGGCGCGGGCCAGCGGGAAGAGCGCGGCCAGCAGCAGCAGCCAGCAGCCCGCGCACAGCAGCACGGCGTAGCGGCGCCGGCGCCAGCGCAGCGCCCGCAGCGGGTGCACGACGCCCAGGAAGCGGTCCACGCTGATGCACGTCATGCTGAGGATGCTGCCGTACATGTTGGCGTAGAAGGCCACGGTGACCACGTTGCAGAGCGCGCGGCCGAAGACCCAGTGGTGGCCGCTGCAGTGGTAGTACACCTGGAAGGGCAGCACCGCGGCCAGCAGCAGGTCGGTGAGGCTCAGGTTGATCATGAACACGGCCGAGGGCGAGCGCGGCCGGATGTGACAGCAGAGCACCCACAGCGCGAACAGGTTCACCGGCACACTCACCAGCACCACCAGCGAGTAGGCGGCCGGCAGCGCCACGGCCAGCGCCGGGCTGCGCAGCATCTGCAGCGTGGCGTTGTCGGGGCCCGTCACGTTCTCGTCCCACGTCATGGCGACCGCGGCCTGGGCATCCTCGGGGCCGGCTGGCGCTCGGGAAGTGGTGGGGACACGGGGGGCCGCGAGGACGAGGGCTGCAAGGCACGAGAAAGGCGGGTGAGCGGCGTCTGCGGGGGACCAGCCTGCCCGTGGTCACTCGGTCACTCAGGGCTCGGCCCTCCCCGCCTCCCTCCCTCAGGGACACACTGCGGCTGAAGGGCTCCGGCCCTCTCCTCCCATCCCTCCCTCAGGGACACACTGCGGCTGCAGAGCTCCGGCCTTCTCCTCCCATCCCTCCCTCAGGGACACACTGGGCTGCAGGGCTCCGGCCCTCTCCTCCCATCCCTCCCTCAGGGACACACTGCGGCTGCAGGGCTCCGGCCCTCTCCTCCCATC
>NW_004524850.1:1378430-1380108 GCF_000260255.1 Octodon degus
GCCAGCTTCGGGCCCCCACGAGGACACCTGTCCCTGCAGTTCGTGAGGTCAGCACACACCCGGCCCTTCCTGTGCTCCCTCTTCCGTCCCTCCCTGCCTCCCTCCTTCCTCCTTCTGCCCACGAGGCCTGGGAGTGCGCTGCAAGGGAAGCCGCAGTGGCTCCCACCTTGGGACCGTGAGGACCTTTGAAATCCAACCAAAACTGCCCGGTGTGGTGGCGCGAGCCCGTCATTCCAGCCCTCGAGAGGCTGAGGCGGGAGGATTGCTGGCAGTTCAAGACCAGCCGGGGGTACGAAGTGAGCTCAGGGACAGCCTGGGCTGCAGAGTGGGAGCCCGTCTCAGTGCACCCCTCGTCCGCAGGAGAGGAAGAGGAAGAAGGCAAACCTTAGACGTTTCCAAAGTTCCACACGGATTGATTCTTCAGTGTCAGCCTGTGTCTGGCCCCAGATTCTCGGGGTCCCCCCAAGCTGGGCGGAATTTCCCAGAGGCTAGCGGTGTGCGCCCTGGCCCTGCTCCTCATCGGCACAGAAGGTGCCCTTGGGTACCCCGCCCCGGGGCTCCCCATTGCCGTCCTGAGCCCGTCGCAGGAGGCAGCTCTGTGGCCCCGGGTCCGTCCCTGTGATGCCGATGGTGTCCCCGTCCCGGCCGTCCGGCCCCCTCTCGCTCCAGGGGCTGAGGAGTCCGAGGCGTCCGCGCCCCGGGGCCTCGGGTCTCCAGGCGTGCCCACCCCCAGGTCTCTCCGAGGTGCATCCTCCGCCGGGTGCCCAACGGCTGCGCTTCCTGGAGCTAATTTTAGGCCGCCCGGTTTCCCGTTGTGGGCAGAGCTGCGCCGCCCAGGTGTGGCGGTTGGTGGCCCGGCTGCCAAGCCATCCAGAAGGGACCCAGGCAGGGGCCCCGGCGGGTGCTGGCCCCGGCTGCGGGCGAGCCTCTTGCCTCAGCCTCCCGGTGCCTCCCGAGGCGAGGGGCCGCGACTCCCCCGCGCCCTCCCTTCCAACTGTCTCAGTGTACTGGGTCCCTCGTGGGGGTGCAGGGGCGGAAGCGGGCGGGGGCACTCGGGGGTGCTGGCCCCAAAGCCCCAGCAGCGACCCTCCCGCCCCAGCCTCCCGAGCTCTGGAAGGCCTGGCTGTGCGCCGCCAGGCCTGGGCCGCTGCTCCTGTGCTGTTTGCCCCGCACCATTCGTGCGCCTGATGGGCCTGGACTATGTGCACAGGTAAATGCGATCCTACACAGTGTGGTCTGCTGTATCCGGCATTGTGCGGTGAATCATCTGTTTGCAAAGCTTGTGTTAGGGCAGAATTCTTTTCCTGGCTGTGTAATATTCCACAGGGTGGATGCAAGGTTGGCATTGTTTCAGTGCGTTGCACAATGGAATGCTTGTGCTTCCTTCCTTCCTTCCTTCCTTCCTTCCTTCCTTTATTCCTCTTAGGAAAAACGCTGCTTATTTCTCAATGCTCAGCTCTGAGGAATTCAAAGGTAATGTCTGAAATGCTCAGCACTGTCCACGAACACATAAGTGGTGAAAGAAGAGGGCGTTGCACAAGTGGAGTACTATGCAACCACGAAGAAGGATAAGCTTAGGCCATTTTTAGGGACACCGATGCGTCCCAAGGCAATGATGTTCAGTGAAATAAACCCATCTGCAGGCTTCAGTGTCACGTGGCTTCTCGTCTGTGTGAGG
>NW_004524850.1:1381359-1382424 GCF_000260255.1 Octodon degus
TCCCCGCGGGGCAACCCAGGAGCGCTGAGGCTGGGAAACGAACTCCGGTCCACCACCAGTTCCCACACTGCGGAGTACTACGCGGCCAGGAAGAAGGATACGCTGGGTCTCACGCGCTGCCCCGGGTCCCCGAGGCCCACAGTAGCTCTGAGACAGCAGTGGCGTTGGCGGCCCTGGGGTCCCACCCCTCCGAGGGGAGACCCCGCGCATGCCCAGGCCTCCCACACTGGGGTGGTGCTGGGGCAGGGGACACACCAGCCGCCTCCTCTTTCTCCCTCCAGCCTGGGGTTTGCGTGCAGCGCTTGGGCTGGGCTCCACCCCAGCCCTTGTTTTTGGAGAAAAAAAAAGCCTTTGAAAGTGGGTCTTCTGATGTCACTAGCCTAGCCCGGTGGGGTCCCCCGTCGGGGTTCTCCTGCCTCAGCCTGCAGGGCAGCGGAGTGCGCGCTCATTTCTAAGTCGTGGAAGGGGCGCTCTGCTCCCGAACGTGCTGTAGGTGCGTGCGCCGGAATAGGGTCTTAGCTGAGGCGCTAGGCCAAGTCCCGCCACGCTGCGTGCTGCTGAAAGGAGGGCAGGAGGGAACGGACGCTCGGAGGGCCGCATGGGCAGCTGCAGGGCGAAGCTGGGGCTGCCCTCCCGGGCCGGCGGGCTCGGCTCCGGGTCCCCCGCTGAAGAACAGAGCTGGGGCAGAGGCTGAGGGCGTGTAGCTGTGTCCACCCTCCGGGCTCCTCTGCCAGCGGCCCCGACCTGCCCCTTCTCCTGGTCACTGAACCGTGCTTCAGTCGCCGGGAGCCTGCAGGCGCCCTCACAGCACAACGCCTTCATGGCCTTTGGGCGCCTACCCGGAAGTGTACGCGCAGTCCACAACGGAGCACTACACAGCCAGGAAAAAGGATGCGAGGGACGACTTCTGCCGCCTGCCTGGACGCTGAGATCAAGCTGCACTGAATGGAGAACAACGACTGCGATGGTGTGTGCAGGTGTCACCCCGCACTCCAACGCGGCCTGCCGCTCCTACGCCTCAGGAACTGTTCACGTGACCTGCACCTCCCAGGACAGAAGTTGGAG
>NW_004524850.1:1383620-1385082 GCF_000260255.1 Octodon degus
AGACCGCCCTGTTTCCGGGTCGGGCTGTCCCCGGGTCCCCCGGCAGGCAGGGAAAGGCAGGGAAAGCACTCGTGCTGGCCCCCGAGCGAAGAGGAACTTGAGGTCGCGGCAATAGGTCAGCGTCGGGCCTCGGTCAGCTGCCCGCAGGGGGACATTTGCGGCTCCTGGAGAAGCAAGCCCCCCACCACGTCTCCGCGCTGAGCCCGCCGACGCCCGTGGCCGCGGGGTACCCAGGGCCTGCTGCGGGCTGCGGGCTTGGCGTGGGGCCCGCAGGCGCTGTGTCCGGGGTGCCCCGCCGTCCCCGGGGGGTCCCCGCGCACCAGGGTGAGGGGCTGCCACCTGCCGTGCACCCGCCTGGCTGGTGTCTGTCTACCCGTCCGTCCGTCGGTCCGTCCGTCGGTCCGTCCGTCCATCTGTGCACACCCCTCGCTCCCTCCCGGCCCACCCAGCCTCCGTCCCTCTGTCACCCCACTTCAGTTTCTCCCCGACTCACACATCAGATTCGTGGGAGCCCTGACCCCGACTGACCCCGGCGGCCCCGAGTTGGCTCCTGCACCAGCGCCACGTGGGGCTCGCTCTCCTCATCAGGCCCCGACGGGCACCATCTTGGGGACCCTGCACCCCACTGTGCTCGGGCACCTGCTCCTGGGCTTCGCTTCTGCGGGGACCCTGTCAGGCCCTCGCTCCTCGCCCCCCAGCGCGGCCCTTCCCCCTGAGGCGCACCCCCAGGCCTGCGCTGTAATTCTCACTTTCACACCGCAGCGTTCTGCTGGGTGCTCGGTGGGCGGGCTGGGCTGCGTCTCGGACCCTCCTGCCGCGGCCTTCCGGGGGACATTCCTGCCTCAGCCTCCTGGGACACCCTCCTGCCTCGGCCTCCCAGAGCACCCTCCTGCCTCAGCCTCCCAGGGGACCCTCCTGCCTCAGCCTTCCGGGGGACCCTCCTGCCTCAGCCTCCCGGGGGACCCTCCTGCCTCAGCCTCCCAGGGGACCCTCCTGCCTCGGCCTCCTGGAGCACCTTCCTGCCTCACCTCCTGGAGCAGGACTCCTGTGGGACGCCCCCTGCCTCATCCTCTGCACTTTGAGCCCGCAGCGCCGCAGGAAGTTGTCCACGGGCTTGCACAGAACTGAAACCACATTCAGCAGGAAAAGAGGATGTGGGCCGGGCCGCCGCGCAGGGCGTGCCGGCTGGAGAGTCCCCGGGGTCCCCGTGTTGCAGGCCCGGGGTGCGGCACAGCCCAGGCCCAGAAGCCCCTTGGTCGGGCGGTCGGGCGGTCGGCCCCCCAGACGGGAACCTGCGCAGCAGCGAAGGCCTCCCTGCGTCTCTGAAAGCCAAGGTGAGCCGGGCCTGGCGGTGCTGCCCAGCCCTCGGGAGGCTGAGGCAGGAGCATCGCCGCTAGCTCGAGCGCAGCCTGGGCTGAAGGCCAGCCTGAGCTGCACACCGGGGAGACCTTGTCTACAAAAA
>NW_004524850.1:1391702-1392834 GCF_000260255.1 Octodon degus
AGCCCCGTACTGGGGAGGCTGAGGCAGGAGGATCTCCGAGTTCCAGGTCAGCCTGGGCTACGTACCGAGACCCTGTCCCCAGCAGGAAGCAAAACACAACACCCCTCTCATCCAAGACATGAAAATATAGCGGGTCCTGCAGCGACGCGTGACATAGCGGGCGAGCTGGAGCGCAGGACTCAGCGGGATCCGGCCTGGGATCCCGAGCTCAGTAACCTATAACTTGTTAATTTATGATTGTATTATGTACAATACCATAAAATAAATGATATTTTATATACGGCCCCACTACGGCATCACAGGGTTATTCTATATAATTTATGCGTATTTAATGAAAACACTACATGCAATTTGCAATTATGTCACCTAATTGCGCCACTGCACGAAAGTGCACCCTGGGGCGGCAGCACGCACCCGGCTTCCCGCGCGTCGGGAGGCTGAGGCAGGAGGGTCTCTGCGAGGTGGAGGTCAGCCTGCGCTGCAGCGTGGGCTCGAGTCCGGCCGGAACCTGTCTCGGAAACCAGCCAAACGACCAAAATCCCTCTCCAGTGTGGAACGGAAAGCTGTTGCTGTACCTTCCGCAGCGGAAGAGCAGTTAATAGACACTTCACAAAATCAGTCTCGTACAGGGATTGCGTAGCGCTACGGGCAGGCCACGTTAGGACACACGCACAGGGCTGCCCGTGTGCTGCCTGCCACTGTGGCACTGCCTGCAATCTGTCCCGTGTAAGGGGGTATTACGGGCTCAACTCTGTCGCTAGCAACGCATATGCGTTGTGTCAGCGCACACCGTTTATGCTGCAGGGTGTCATTATACCATGTCACTGACAAGGATGGGATTTTTTTTTTTTTCAGGTATCGGGGATTGAACTCAGGACCTCGGGCTTGCCCGGCAGGCGCTCAGCCCTGTCCCCAGCGCCTGGGATGGGACATGGCTGTACCGTAGGGTCAGCCGTGCATGACGTCGCCTGGAACTGTCGTACGGTCTTTCCTAGGGCATGTAATCCTAGTCTGCGGAACCGGCTTTAGGATTTAGAGCCCGCAGCAGGGCTGGCTGCGGCGCGCACCTGTGTGCTGAGACAGCCTCAGCCGGCCAGGTGGGGGCGGGGCGCCGCCGCGCACGCGCACTGCG
>NW_004524850.1:1392934-1396534 GCF_000260255.1 Octodon degus
GTGAGCCGGGGCTGGGCGGGCATCGCGAGGGAGAAATCCTCACGCTCGGCTCGGAGGGCGCCCGGGTGTCCCCCAGGTGCAGGGGGGGCGGGGGGGGGAGAGGGAGAGACAGAGAGAGAGACACAGACAGAGACAGAGAGATGCAGAGAGACAGAGAGACAGAGACAGCGAGATGCAGAGAGACAGAGACAGAGACAGCGAGATGCAGAGAGACAGAGACAGAGACACAGAGACAGCGAGAGAGATGCAGACAGAGACAGAGACAGAGAGACAGAGAGAGACAGAGACAGCGAGATGCAGAGAGACAGAGACAGAGACAGCGAGAGATGCAGAGAGACAGAGACAGAGACACAGAGACAGCGAGAGAGATGCAGACAGAGACAGAGACAGAGAGACAGAGAGAGACAGAGACAGCAAGAGATGCAGAGAGACAGAGACAGACAGGGACAGAGAGACAGAGAGAGACAGAGACAGCGAGAGAGATGCAGAGACACAGAGACAGAGACACAGAGAGAGACACAGAGACAGAGAGACCGAGAGAGACAGAGAGAGACAGCGAGAGAGATGCAGACAGAGACAGAGATAGAGACAGACAGAGACAGAGACAGACAGAGACAGCGAGATGCAGAGAGACAGAGAGACAGAGACAGCGAGAGATGCAGAGAGACAGAGACAGAGACACAGAGACAGACAGAGACACAGAGACAGCGAGAGAGATGCAGAGAGAGACAGAGACAGAGATGCAGAGACACAGAGAGAGACGCACAGAGACGGGGGTTTCGGGTGGCTTTGTGGCTGCGGGTGAGCGCCGCCTGCCGTCCTGCTTTCCTGTGTGTGCGTGTGCGTGTTCGTGTGCGTGTTCGTGTGCGTGTGCGCGTGCGTGTGTGTGTGCGCGTGTGTGTGCGCGTGTGGATGATCTCTCCTGTTGTATCCCATCTGCTGTGTATGTCTATAATCTATCGTCTACGTATCTTTCTGTCACCTGTCTCTATAATCTGTAGAGATTATGTGTCTCTGTAATCTATCGCCCGTCTCTCCGTCCCATCTGTGTCATCTGTCATCTATCAGTCATCCCCCATCCCCGTAGCCGTCATCTACGGAGCTGCCCGTCCCACGCCGGCAGCCCCGTGCACAGGGCAGGACAGCGTCCCGGGCCTCTGGGGCGCCTCCAGGCTCCCGCCCGCCCGCCCTCGGCAGCCCCCCACGCGGTGCGCCCGCTCTGCGGCCTCCGTGCCCCCCTTCTGGCGGGGCCTCCACCTGGCACCTGCCCTCGGAGCCGACCGGCCAGCCAGACCCCCCCCCGCGCCCGCCATGGCCTCTGCCTGCTGCCGGCCTCTACGGGGGGAGCAGCAGCCCACTCCCCGCGGCCGGGTGTCGCCTTCCAAGCGCTCCCGGGTCTGAGCTCCCTGTGCTGTGCCCGTTTCCATTTCGGTTTTTCAGGACAGGCTCTGAGCTCAGCACGCAGCCCCGCCTGCCCTCGAGCTTGGGGAGACCCGCCTGCCTCAGCCTCCCTAGGGCAGCAGTGACTGCGCGGGCCACACTGGCACCCGATCGTCCCTGCCGCTAGGGGCGCTGGCCCGAGCCTGGCCGGGTGCGGGCAGCTGTCTGACGGGCACACCCCTGGGAGCAGGCCCGGCAGCCCCCAGCCTGCCAAGCAGGGGCGCCCTGGAGCCCGAGGGGTGCCCTGGTGGCGGCGGCCGCCCGCACGGGCCTGCGGTGGGAGCCAGTTGCACTGCCGGCGACGTTCTCCTTCCTTCTCTTGGCGACAGCGTCTCCGCACGCAGCTGCCTCTGCCCTGAAGTCGCGGGCAGCCCAGGCTGCCTCCAGCGCGCCGCGGCGACCCTCCTGCCTCGGCCTCCCGCGCGCTGGGCTCGGGCTCCCCGGCCGGGTCGCAGCTCCCCCGGGGTCCCCCACGCCCCGGGGCCCAGGTGCAGGCGGGCGTGACCCCCAATGCCTGACTGCCAGGCAGAGCGGCTCCCCTGGGGACCGCGGGGCAGAAGCGGGGCGCTGGGGCTGCTCCCCTGAGGCTGGCCGCGGGAGGCCCGTTGTCGCCGGCGCCCAGCGCGTCGGTTTGTTTTGCGGCAATCCGGGTCTTTCTGCGCATCGCAGGCTGCTCTCGAACGCGCCGCGGCGACCCTCCTGCCTCAGCCTCCCGAGTGCGGGATGGCGGCTCCCCTCCTCCGCTCTCCCGCGCCCAGGCCCTGTCCTCCGCAGTGTGCAATAAACCCGGTGACCGCAGGACAAAAGCAAAAGCTGCGAAGCCCGCGCGGCCCGCGACCTGCGGCTCCTCTCGGCAGCCCGGGCTGGGTGGGCGCGCCCCACGGAGCCAGGCCGGCGGGCTTCCAGAGGCCGCAGCACAGCCTCAGCCCTGAGGACGGTGCCGGCTGCGGGGAGCGTGGCCACGACGCCCCTCCGTCCTTCCTGTCTGTCCCGTGCCACGCGACTTCCCTCCCACCCGCTGACCCGCACTGGACAATCTGCTGGGGTTTTGCTGTTAGCCTAGGAGTCCGGGCCTGTGTCGCCTGCGCACCCGAGCCCCTCTTGCCCAGCAGCAAGGCAGATGATGAGCGGGCCGCGCCTTACCTGGCACGCGTGGAAGCTGCGGTCGCAAGAGTCCCGGCGGCTGCCCGGCGCCCCGCAGCCCTCCCGGCCGGGTGCCCGCTGGCCGCGCCCGCCGCCTGTCTGCAGGTGCTCAGCTCGAGCTGGGCCTGCAGCGACAGCGGCAGCCAAAACCGGTTTTGAAATTTCCTGTGTAACGTCTGCCCTCCTCGCAGCGCGGGGCTGTCGCGGTCGCTGTCAGCCGCCACGCCCGGCGGCTCCTCCTCCTGCTGCTCCTCCCCACCCTGGCGGTTGTGTCCCTGCTGAGCGCGGAGTTGCTCGGTCGGCCACCAATTCCTGTTTTGTTTTGTTTTGTCTTTTGAAGTCAAGAAAGAGCCGCGACGGTCTGCCCGGCCCTCTTCAGCGTGGCCGCCCGGTGCCTTGCGAAATCCCACCTGCAGCGCCCCGGGACCCTCCGGAAGCGCCAGCCAGCTCCAGCCGCGTCCCCGTGCAGCCTCCCCCCAGGGCAGGTGCCACCAGGCCGCGCCCCGCCTCGGTCAGCCCCGCCGGGAGGCTGAGGCAGGAGGGTCTCCAGCGGGCTGCGCCAACCTGGCCACGTAGCAGGGCCCGCCGCGGCAGCGCAGGGGCATGAGAGGCGCAGGAGCGTGGGCAGCAGGAGCCACCGAGCTCGAAGTCACCCGCGCAGGAGGGCTGCTGGCTGCGGCGGGAGGACATGGGGGCGGCGGGTTGGAGGGCTTCAGCGCCTCTTTGCTCGGAGCGTCAGGACCTCACAGCCTCGCTGTCCCCGCCGCGTGTCTCCCTGCTTCCCACATCGGCTGTGGGCACCTTCCCCACGCTGTCCGCCATGGCCAGCCGCCCCGCACCAGCCGCCCCGCACCAGCCGCCCTGCACCCCACGCCCCGCACCAGCCGCCCTGCACCCCACGCCCTGCACCTCATGGTTCCAGAGCCCCCATTTCATGCTTTCCAAGTCTGCTGAATCTCCCCGGCTTTTGGGGGGCAGTGGAATGATCAGGAACCGAACTCAGGCCCTGGCGCCTGC
>NW_004524850.1:1396634-1399119 GCF_000260255.1 Octodon degus
CGCCGGGCGGGGCCGCCAGGGACTGTGGGGCGACCCTGGGCCTGGCGGACCCCGATTCCGCGGCGGGGTGCGGGGATGAGGGTCGTGGGGGCCGCCCGGGCGGGGGCGCGGGGTCTGCGTGGCCCCGGGACCCAGGGGGATGCCGCGGGTTCGGGGCCGGAGCGGGGAGCTGCGAGGCCCTGATGGCGGGGCAGGGATTTGGGGGCCGCACCCGTTCCGGGGTCCTTACAGTGGTTGGGTCTTGGAGGGTTTCGGGGGCTGGGTCTTACCGAGATGGATAGTGGGGTGCTGCGATGGTGTTGGGGTCTGAGTTGGCACCAGAGTGCACATGACGGTGCCAGGGGCTTGAGGGAGGCACGGGAGGGCTGGGGGTGCCGGGCCCGTGCCAGGGAGCCTTTCGGGGCCCTGAAGCCGGCGGGCAACATACGGGGATGGGGACGAGGGCATGGGCTGGGGTGCTAGCGCTGGGGGCGGGCGCGCGCGCACGGTCACCGCATGGGCTGCGAGGGACTTGGGGACCGGGCTGGCCCGCAGCGGGGATCCTGGTGGCGTCTGGGGTGACTCAGCAGTGCAGGGGCCACGCGGGGAGCCGGGGCTCGGCCGCGGCCTGCAGGGAGGCTTGGGGTGCCGCTTGGAGATGGGGGGCGCCGGGGCCCCGTCGGAGTGTGCACCTGGGCAGCAGCTGCCTCCGCCCGGACCCCGGCTGGCGTCTGGGGTCACCCTGGGGCGCGGGGGTGCGAGGCGGTGGCCGGGGGCCGGGGTGCGAGGCCTGGACGTGGAGCTGGGGCCGCAGGCAGCGGGGAGACGGCTTGGGCTGGGGTGCCGGGCCTGGGACAGGGCGGGGAGACAGGCAGGCCCCGTGGGAGCCGGCAGGAGGCCCTGGCTGGGGTCCCCAGGCCCACCCCCGACCCTGGCTGGAGTGGGGTCCCGGGTCTGTGCAGGCCGCAGCCCTGCACACCGTCTGCGGGGGCCGCTTGGGGGGATTGTGGGCCTGGCGGGGAGCTTCCGATTGGAAACGGCTGGGCGACTCGCGCTGCTGGGCTTGCTGTGGTTTGTATCAGCTTGGCTGGGAGTGCCTGCTTGTGGGTGGGGCGCGGAGAAGGGGAGGCCCTGGCTTTGGGGAGGCTTGTGTCCTCCCTCCAGGTCCGGTGGAGGGATGGAGAGTGGCAGGGCTGCGGTTTCGGGGCGGCGGTGCAGCAGGGACTATCTCTTCCCCGCGTGAGTCTCCAGGCTGGGAGCTGGGCCCTGCGGCTGGGGCTGCCCCTTCCTGCCGGCCGGCCTCCCTGCACCAGCTTGGGGAGGTCACGGCGGGGCGCCGCCCTCCCCTGACTCTGTGCTCCCCGCAGGCGCAGGGTCCCGGCTATGGCCGCGGCCACCATCGTGCACGACACGTCTGAGGCGGTGGAGCTGTGCCCCGCGCACGGCCTGTACCTGAAGCCCATCACCAGGATGACCATCAGCGTGGCGCTGCCGCAGCTCAAGCAGCCGGGCAAGTCCATCTCCAACTGGGAGGTGATGGAGCGGCTCAAGGGCATGGTGCACAGCCACCAGTTCTCCACGCTGCGCATCTCCAAGAGCACCATGGACTTCATCCGCTTCGAGGGCGAGGTGGAGAACAAGAGCCTGGTGAAGTCCTTCCTGGCCTGCCTGGACGGCAAGACCATCAAGCTCAGCGGCTTCTCCGACATCCTCAAGGTGCGCGCCGCGGAGTTCAAGATCGACTTCCCAACGCGCCACGACTGGGACTCCTTCTTCCGCGACGCCAAGGACATGAACGAGACGCTGCCGGGCGAGCGGCCCGATACCATCCACCTGGAGGGGCTGCCCTGCAAGTGGTTCGCGCAGAAGGAGTCGGGCTCGGAGAAGCCCAGCGAGGAGGTGCTGCTGCGCGTGTTCCGCAAGTTCGGGGAGATCCGCAACGTGGACATCCCCATGCTGGACCCCTACCGCGAGGAGATGACCGGCCGCAACTTCCACACCTTCAGCTTCGGCGGCCACCTCAACTTCGAGGCCTACGTGCAGTACTGCGAGTACGCGGGCTTCATCCAGGCCATGAGCGCGCTGCGCGGCATGAAGCTCATGTACAAGGGCGAGGACGGCAAGGCGGTGGCCTGCAACATCAAGGTCGGCCGGCCGGCGGGTGGGCGCGCGCGGTGTCGGGAGGCCGAGGCAGGAGGGTCTCGGGGGTTCCCGCTGGCGGGCGCTCGAGGGCCTCGGTGAGGCCCCGTCCCAGGCTCGCGGTGTGTAGGCCGCCGGGGTGCGTTCAGGGAGGCGGGCGAGAGCCGGCAGCGGCCCTGCCGAGGGAGCCCCAAGTGTGCCTTGTGCCTCGCGCGGCGACCCCGTCCAGTGGGGTGGCGGCCCGGCCGCCGCGGGGATTTGCTGCCGGGAGAGTGCGCGGTCGGCGTTGGGGTCGGAGGGCCGGGGGAACCCCTGGGCGCAGCGGTCCTTCCGCGGTCCCCTGCAGGGCCGAGGGCGGGTCGCGGGG
>NW_004524850.1:1399219-1402332 GCF_000260255.1 Octodon degus
TCTCTTGGCGACAGCGTCTCCGCACGCAGCTGCCTCTGCCCTGAAGTCGCGGGCAGCCCAGGCTGCCTCCAGCGCGCCGCGGCGACCCTCCTGCCTCGGCCTCCCGCGCGCTGGGCTCGGGCTCCCCGGCCGGGTCGCAGCTCCCCCGGGGTCCCCCACGCCCCGGGGCCCAGGTGCAGGCGGGCGTGACCCCCAATGCCTGACTGCCAGGCAGAGCGGCTCCCCTGGGGACCGCGGGGCAGAAGCGGGGCGCTGGGGCTGCTCCCCTGAGGCTGGCCGCGGGAGGCCCGTTGTCGCCGGCGCCCAGCGCGTCGGTTTGTTTTGCGGCAATCCGGGTCTTTCTGCGCATCGCAGGCTGCTCTCGAACGCGCCGCGGCGACCCTCCTGCCTCAGCCTCCCGAGTGCGGGATGGCGGCTCCCCTCCTCCGCTCTCCCGCGCCCAGGCCCTGTCCTCCGCAGTGTGCAATAAACCCGGTGACCGCAGGACAAAAGCAAAAGCTGCGAAGCCCGCGCGGCCCGCGACCTGCGGCTCCTCTCGGCAGCCCGGGCTGGGTGGGCGCGCCCCACGGAGCCAGGCCGGCGGGCTTCCAGAGGCCGCAGCACAGCCTCAGCCCTGAGGACGGTGCCGGCTGCGGGGAGCGTGGCCACGACGCCCCTCCGTCCTTCCTGTCTGTCCCGTGCCACGCGACTTCCCTCCCACCCGCTGACCCGCACTGGACAATCTGCTGGGGTTTTGCTGTTAGCCTAGGAGTCCGGGCCTGTGTCGCCTGCGCACCCGAGCCCCTCTTGCCCAGCAGCAAGGCAGATGATGAGCGGGCCGCGCCTTACCTGGCACGCGTGGAAGCTGCGGTCGCAAGAGTCCCGGCGGCTGCCCGGCGCCCCGCAGCCCTCCCGGCCGGGTGCCCGCTGGCCGCGCCCGCCGCCTGTCTGCAGGTGCTCAGCTCGAGCTGGGCCTGCAGCGACAGCGGCAGCCAAAACCGGTTTTGAAATTTCCTGTGTAACGTCTGCCCTCCTCGCAGCGCGGGGCTGTCGCGGTCGCTGTCAGCCGCCACGCCCGGCGGCTCCTCCTCCTGCTGCTCCTCCCCACCCTGGCGGTTGTGTCCCTGCTGAGCGCGGAGTTGCTCGGTCGGCCACCAATTCCTGTTTTGTTTTGTTTTGTCTTTTGAAGTCAAGAAAGAGCCGCGACGGTCTGCCCGGCCCTCTTCAGCGTGGCCGCCCGGTGCCTTGCGAAATCCCACCTGCAGCGCCCCGGGACCCTCCGGAAGCGCCAGCCAGCTCCAGCCGCGTCCCCGTGCAGCCTCCCCCCAGGGCAGGTGCCACCAGGCCGCGCCCCGCCTCGGTCAGCCCCGCCGGGAGGCTGAGGCAGGAGGGTCTCCAGCGGGCTGCGCCAACCTGGCCACGTAGCAGGGCCCGCCGCGGCAGCGCAGGGGCATGAGAGGCGCAGGAGCGTGGGCAGCAGGAGCCACCGAGCTCGAAGTCACCCGCGCAGGAGGGCTGCTGGCTGCGGCGGGAGGACATGGGGGCGGCGGGTTGGAGGGCTTCAGCGCCTCTTTGCTCGGAGCGTCAGGACCTCACAGCCTCGCTGTCCCCGCCGCGTGTCTCCCTGCTTCCCACATCGGCTGTGGGCACCTTCCCCACGCTGTCCGCCATGGCCAGCCGCCCCGCACCAGCCGCCCCGCACCAGCCGCCCTGCACCCCACGCCCCGCACCAGCCGCCCTGCACCCCACGCCCTGCACCTCATGGTTCCAGAGCCCCCATTTCATGCTTTCCAAGTCTGCTGAATCTCCCCGGCTTTTGGGGGGCAGTGGAATGATCAGGAACCGAACTCAGGCCCTGGCGCCTGCCGGGCAAGCACCGTGCGGCTGAGCTTGCTGCTGGGCCCAGCACGGCTCGGGGCAGCCTCAGCCTCGCCCGGAGGCCAGCGTGCCAGCCGGGGCCTCCCTGTGTCTCAATGAAGCTTTATGGACACAGGCAAGCAGGGGGCCACCGAGGGCCACAGTGCCGCTGTGCAGCGGGCGGGCTCTGCGCTCGGGGGCGACCGCCTGGGTGTCCCCACAGCCTCCTGACTCAGGTGGGGCTTGTGCGGGGTGACCCCTAGGATGACAGGGTGTGACCGCAGGGCCTGGGAGTAGGGTAGGGTTACTGAGGGGCCCCCGAAGGTGTCCGCAGTTAGAAAAGTCCCCCCGCTTCTGAGACGGGGTCTTGCTAAACAGCTCACGCTGCCTTGAGCTCACTCTGTAGCCCAGGCCAGCCTCCACCTCGCAGAGATCCTCCTGCCTCAGCCTCCCGCGTGCGGGGATCACAGGGGTGCACCCCCACTGCCCGGGGACCCCAGCAGGGCGGCTCGCGCTGCTGTTGGCAGGGGAAAGGGGACAGGAAGTCTTGGGGCCCGGGGCAGCCGGCGGCCTCACGTGGGCAGCCACAAAGGCTTGGCAGGGCTGCAGGAAGCCGGGCACAGAAATAGAGGCGGCCCCAAGTGCACACCCGGCCAGGTGCTTCCAGGCCCCGGCGCCTGCCGTGCGGGTCAGGGGTCGCAGGCGCTCGCCTGCACGCCCGCTGGGGACCCCGAGACCGGGGCGGCCGCCTCTGCAGGCCGGGGTGAACCTCCCGGTGCACCTCAGAGGACAGGGGCCACCCGGCCGGCACCCGCGGCGACGGGCATTTCGGGAGTCTCGGGACCGGGCGGCCAGTGTCCCCGGTCAGCCTGGACCCGAAACCAGCGCAGCGCTCCTGAGGACACGGAGCTTCGGCCCTCGCTCTGCCGCCAGCCGCGGGGTTCAGCCTGACCTCGCCCCACCTGCTCAGCTGCCATGTGACGTTTCTAGTCCAGCTTGGGACGTTTCTGTGAACGCGCTGCAAACACGAGGCCGTCAGGAGGTTCGCCCGTGCGGAGAGAAGAGGAAGAAGAGACAGGAGCGGAGCGCAGGCACAGAGGAGGAGGCGCCCGAAGGCGGAGGCCGGGGCGGGAGGGCTGGGGCCGCAGCCCAGGGACACCCGGAGGAGCCCCGGGAGGATGCAGGGCGGGAGGGCTGGGGCCGCAGCCCAGGGACACCCGGAGGAGCCCCGGGAGGATGCAGGGCGGGAGGGCTGGGGCCGCAGCCCAGGGACACCC
>NW_004524850.1:1402432-1403714 GCF_000260255.1 Octodon degus
CGCGCCCCAGCGCCCGCCGCCCCGTCCCGTGGACGCCAGCTGCCGCCGTGGCGGGCGCCGTGTGGTGCCCCGGAACCCCTTACCTTTTCCGCGCTTTCTTTCAAGGTCTCCTTCGATTCTACCAAGCACCTGAGTGATGCGTCCATCAAGAAGCGGCAGCTGGAGCGCCAGAAGCTGCAGGAGCTGGAGCAGCAGCGCGAGGCGCAGAAGCGCAGGGAGAAGGAGGCGGAGGAGCGGCAGCGGGCGGAGGAGAGGTGGGCGGGGCCGAGGGCAGGTGGGCGGGGCCGAGGGCAGGTGGGCGGGGCCGAGGGCAGGTGGGCGGGGCCGAGGGCAGGTGGGCGGGGCGGACAGGAGAGGGTGGGGCACAGGTGGGCGCGGGGTGGGGCGGACAGGAGGGTGGGGCACAGGTGGGCGCGGGGTGGAGGGCTGATTGACAAGAGGTGGGTGGTGCTAAGGAGCTGGGTAGGGTGAGGAGGGCGGGGCAGAGATGTGGGTGGGGTGAAGAGGGAGGTTGGGGTGATATGGGGAGGTGGGCGGAGCTAAGAGAGATGGGCGGGGCAGAGAGGTAGGCGGGGATAAGGGGAGGTGGGTGGGATGGAGAGGTGGGCGGGGTCTGGAGGGGGCAGAGGTGGGGTGAAGATGTGGGGTGGAGAGGGAGAGGTGGGTGGGTGGTGGGTAGGACAGAGATGAGGTGAAAAGGAAGGTGTGGGGTGGGGAGTGTGGAGGGGTGCAGGGGGAGGGAGTGGAGTAGAGGTGCGCTGGGTCCGTGTGGACCACGTGCCTGTGGGGGTTGTGTGCGCGTTACTGTGGACGTGTGTACAGTGTGATTGTGTGCTCGTGCAGTTGTGCCTTGTGTACATGCCCCGGGCGGCCTGGGAGCACGTGTGTGGGCGCACAGATGTGCACCCCAGTGTGTGCGCGTGCACAGGGCGGGCTTTTCTGTTCCTCGTGACTCGGCCTGCGGTGGGGCCTTCGCGACTCCCGTTCCCAAGTTGGTTTGACTTGGTCAACCCAGGGACAGGGTCTTGGGTGTCACCACGTGGGTCTGGGCCGCAGCCCCAGGGCGCCTCCCGGGGTGCAGCCCCGGCAGGCTGTCGCACGCTGCGTCCTTGGAGCGTGCGGTTCCGGAAGCCCCGGCCCTGTCGCGGGCACGGAGCCCCGGGCCTCTTCCCCTGGGCCGCGCCGAGATGCAGCCGCGTCTGCACGCCCGTGCCAGCCCGCCCGCCCGGCCCTTCCTACCCTGGAGCTCTGCAGCCTAAAGCCGGGGTGCCGGGGCAGGGCG
>NW_004524850.1:1403818-1405566 GCF_000260255.1 Octodon degus
GAGCTTTGGGGCAGACACAAGCCCGGCACGTGAGCGCATGGGGGGACAGCGGTGCCCATGACCTCGAATTCGCGTCCTCAGGGCTCCTCACAGTGCACGGTGGGTGCGGGCTCTGTGTCAGGAACAGATGTGTGGCTGAAGAGAGTGCAGGGGGTACACTGTGAAATACTACGCAGCCGTGAAGAAGGGTAAACTCGAGTCCCACGTGGGAAAATGGACGCAGCTTGAGACCCTCCCAGCAGCTGGAACGAGTCAGATTCATGGGCTTGCGCGCTGCCCGGTGTCTCTTCTGGGGGGAAAACGTGGATAAAGAGCACAAGGAAAGAGAGATGGCGGGGCAGGGAGAGAGCTCTCACAGGAGGAGACACGTGCTGGGCGTGGTGGGGGCGCAGGGCTGTGATCCCAGCACTCGGGAGGCTGAGGCAGGAGGGTCGCTGGGAGGTTGGGACCAGCCTGCGCTGCACAGTGAGCTCCAGGCGGCCTGAGCTGCCTGGCTGCGGGCGCAGGGCAGGAGCCGGGTGGAGCTCAGAACAGGAGCTGCTGGCCTCGGTCACCGGTCACCGCCCGGCGAAGTGCAGCTACCCTAGAGCTGTTCTGAGCTCCACCCGGCTGTTTACTGCCAGCCGCCACCGGGCACCGCAGGGAGAGGATGTGCCACGCCCTGGCCGCGGTGGTGTCGCAGAGCCTTCTCCCGGGGTGCTTCCCCGCAGGGCTGGGGGGGCGACGGCTCGGGCGCAAACACGGGGTGGGGCTGGGCACACAGGGCTGGGCACCCCAGCAGCGCGCCTCAGGGCCGGGTCGGGCCTGCGGCAGGGCGCCGCCTGCGACCCCGCCACCTGGGAGGCTGAGGCAGGAGGATCGCCGCGAGTTCGAGGCGGACACAGAAGCAGAGACGCCCCCGCGCGAGCGGCCCCGGCCTCGCTGGCCCTCCCAGGGCCTGACTGCCTGCTCCCGCGGCGGCCGCCACTGGAGGGGAGGGCCCTGCCGTCCACATTTTAATTTTATTTTTTCCTTATTTTTAAAATATCCGGGCGAAACGCCTACGCCACGTGACGTCTCCGCTTAGGAGCACCAACCGCATTCACACATTGGGGAGCCACCGCCCGCGCCTGGGTCCCTCGAGCTCCCGCGCCCTCGGGCTGCTGCCTGGCCTAGCTACCTCCCCGTCCCCTGGCCGTCCCTGCCACCCGCCATCCCTGTGGGTTTTCCTGAGGCCCGCATCCCCCAGCAGCGGGATTCACATGCCCTCCCTTCTCTAGAGCGCGTCACACTGCACGGCCAGTCTGTGCACGTTTTCTTTTTCACAGGTGTGTAGTATTCCAACACAGTTTCTTTTTCGTGGGTGTGTAGTATTCCGCCCCCGGGACGGGTCGCAGGGTAACTGTGGGCCCTTGTCCGAACATGAGGCGGGACTGGCGGGTGCGCTGGCTTGGAAAGGGCAGTTCCAAGTCTGTTCCTGGGAAACGCGGCGGGCTCCTGACGCAGCCTCCAGGCGAAGAGTCACGGCTGGCAGGTTGGATGTGGAAGAGGCAGCACTCTGGGCAAGGGGGAGGAGCTCAGCCCTCCGCCTCGCCTGGCGTCGCCCGCCCGGGTGGCCTGCGGGGCGCGGCTCCTGCGTCCCGGCTTTTCTCCTACATGGTCTCTCTCCTACCCCGCCCTGCCACGGTCCCCTGCAGCACCCCGGTTTCTTTATTGTCGTGAAAAGCAACCCCCCATGATCTCCTCGGCTGTGACCTTCAGGCATGCCG
>NW_004524850.1:1405666-1407348 GCF_000260255.1 Octodon degus
CGTCGCCCCGCGCGTGTGCCGCCCTCCCTCGCCTCTGGGACTCGCCCGGGACGCGCGCCCTGCGCTCCGCAGCGCCCTTCCTGCCGCCCGGACGTGCTGTTCCCTGTGCACCTTCGACCGGGCCGCGTTTTTATGGCAGAATAAACTTTTCCAGTGAGCCGAGCACCTGGCCTGCGTGTGTCCAGTGGGAGCGGTGCCCTGCGAGGGTGCCGGGACGGTGTGGGGAGAGGCGACACTGACCCGGAGCCGGCCGCCCCGAGGCTCCCCATGCACGCGCTGCCTGCGCCTCCCCGTGCCCGAGGCGGCGCCCGGGCTCAGCCGCGTGCAAGCGCCCCGCGCACGGCCTGTGGGTCTGGGCTCCGTGTGCGTGTCTCCCTGGGCTCAGCCGCGTGCAAGCGCCCCGCGCACGGCCTGTGATTCCGGGCTCTGTGTGCGTGTCTCCCCGGGCTCAGCTGCGTGCAAGCGCCCCGCGCACTTCCTGTGATTCCGGGCTCAGCTGCGTGCAAGCGCCCCGCGCACGGCCTGTGATTCCGGGCTCCGTGTGCGTGTCTCGCCCTCAGGCACGGCCCTGGTCTGTACCTCCTCCCCGGGCCCGGTCGGCACAGAGGTCCGGGGCCAGCTTGGCCTGTCGCAGTTCGGAGCACCGGGCCAGCAGGGTGCTGTCGCAGGCCCGCGCGTCTATCGCGGCGCTCCTGCTTCGGCTGGCCGTGACCTGAGAGCGCGCTGCCCTGGGCCGGCTTGGAAACGTAGCTGCGCAAAAGATGGGATGGGGCCGGGTGTCTCTGACATGCTTTGGTGGCGACATGTAAGGTCATGCACTGGTTCGTGCATGGTCCAAGAAGGGGCCTGGGACAGAGTTGGAGATGGGCATGTCCCAGCCCACACTTGAGAGACCGAGGAGGGCACACACGCAGAGAGGCTGCACTCCCAGGAGGAGGCAGAGGCGGGAGGGTCTCCCCTGGAGCCTGGGAAGCATGGAGAAGGGAGGGTCTCCCTGCTGTCCAACCTGCCTAGTGCATGTGCGTTTGTTCCTCGACTCTCAAGAAAGGGTCGCCCCGGCTGGACCCCTGCGGGAGTCTGGAGCTCGGTAATCTGCAGGGATTAGCTGGTGGGGGCGGCACATGGGATGAGGCACTCAGAGCTGGAGGTGGGGTGCAGGCCACTGTCCCGCAGCGTGGTGCCCTTGGTAAGCCGGGGCCCTTCCCGGAGCTGGCAGTGTCTCTGGCTGGCTGGGAGCACTCGGTGCAGACGCAGCCCGGGGCGGAGGTGGACATGGGCTCGGCAGAGCACAGCGACTACCAGGCGCTCACCGAGTGTGCGCACGGCTTCATGGTGTCGCAGGTGAGGCGCGGGCCCTGGCCCTTGGGCGGGCTGCTCTGGGGGCGGCTGCCCGCTCCCGGTTGGGCCTGGGCTTGCGCGGGGCACCGTGGGCCGAAGCGAGCAGCCCTGGCTGGCGGACAGCTGGCCGTCGGTTCTGACCACGCACACGGCGTCCGGGAGCACAGGCCCCGCACGGAAAACGAAGATTGTGTGGTTAGTGTCTTTGGAGCCTAAAGTAATCTCAGCACTCAGCCGAGGCAGGAGGCTCCGAGTTCAAGCCCAGCCTGGGCGACTTAGGGAAACCCTGCCCCGAAATAAGAGATGTTGGGCGCAGCTGGCGTGAAAGCCCCGACTTGAGGCCC
>NW_004524850.1:1407448-1409441 GCF_000260255.1 Octodon degus
CCGAGCGGGCGGGCTCCTGGCCGCGGTGCGCAGCAGGCTTGGCCGGAGCAGAGGCGCACGCTGCGAACAGTCAGCATTTCTAGCACAGGGAGGCGTCTCCCAGCACCCCTCAGAGAAGGGGCGCTTGCTTTGCGTCTTTCCCTTCCGGCCCTGACTGCAGAAACCCGCCACTCTCTAAGCCCAGCACTCGGAGGCTGAGGCAGGAGGATCTCTGTGAGTTCAAGGCACAAAGTGAGCTCAGGGCCGGGCTGAGCAGCACAGCGCGAATCTGTCTCAAAAGGACAGAAAAAATAAATAAAACCCAGACTCAAACCCTGGAAATTCCCTGGAACCCAGCTGTTCCCCTTCGAGGTGCCTTTCTGAAAGACTAAGCGAGGCCAGACCTCAGCACCCCACACACATCCGGGTTTATAGCAGCACGACTCACCACAGCGACATCTGGAACCCCCCTGTGTGTCCACCCACAGAAACACTGATAAAGGACATTTGGAATACTATGCAGCCACGAAGAAGGACAAACTCAAGTACCGTGGAATTCTGTGTAGCCTGAGACCCCGTGGCTGAGTGAAATCAATCAGAAACGCGAGCTTCAGCATTGCATGGTTCCTCTTCTAGGACAAGGCCAGCGTGTCACCCGAGAGCAAAATAAAATAAAATAAAACAGGTGATGGGGAATTCACAGGCAGACCTTTGGCAACACAGAAATGGGCCAAGGGGCAGAGGAAAAGAAGGGCACGGGACGTAAAAGGAAGTGGGGTACCTTCCTTCCCGGCAGTGACGCCCCGCTGTTGAGTCCCCGCTACATTGCACAACGGTGACGCCCAAAACATGACGAATTAAAAGAAAAGAAATGAAGTTCCCACGGGGCCACCGCACGGCCTGGGTCACGGGCCACGCAGAGAGTGGGGCGGCCCCGAGACCGGGGTCCCCCTGCCGAGCCGCCAGCGCCCTGGGGTGCAGGTGTGCGCCCGCCGGCCTGCACACTGATTTTCATAACCTTCGTCCCTTTGAGCCAGGAAAGCACCCTGCCCCAGAGCGCCAGGCCGGGGTGGGGATTAAAGTCACGGGCTGCGCTTGTCGCACACCTGTGTTTCTATTCTGACTGTGTGTCTTTGACACGTAAATGCTCTAGAGAAAAGCGGGCCCTCGGGGGCGGCGGCGGGAGACCCGCGCGTCACATGGGAGGTGGGGGTGGCAGTGGCGGATGGACAGAGGGACAGAGTGACAGGCAAGCCAGAGGGGGCGGCAGGGCTCCTGTACTGAGCCTCGGCCCGGCCCTGCTCTCCGTGGGACTGCACAGCCTGCGGCGCCCGGCCCTGGGGAGGCTGAGGCAGGACGATCTCTGGGCGTGCGAGGCCAGCCTGGGCTAACGGCTTGAGGCCTCAAACAGGCATATCTCTCTTTCTATCTCTCTTCCGAGGCCCGTTTTATCAAATCACTCCGCCTCATTTTCCTTCTCTGGCACAGGAAGTAATACCTGCGGTGGCCGCGGGCCGTATCGCCCGCAGCTATCTCCTCGACTTCCTGGAAACCCGCTCCGGGAGCCACGGGCGGCGGGCGGCCACGTGAGCCTGACATCACTTTTTCCACGTCCCCTGGCGCCAGCTGGGTGTGCGCCCGCCCGCGAGGTCGCCGAGGCCAGGCCGCAGCGGTGCTGCTGGCCTTTCTCACCGCGCTTGTCAGCCCCAGCCACGTGCGCTGGGCCACACGCTGGCCTGCCCTCCGGTGACCTCGCCTGCCCTCGCTGGGCTGCAGGGTGTCCTGGGCTCAGACGCGCTCCCGCCAGGCTCGGGCTGAGACTTTTCTCGGGGTGAGGTGGTGCCTGGCGGGATGCCAGCCTCTGGTTCCTCGTGGCCTGCCACTGAGTGGTGGCCCCTGCGGAGCGTGGACGCCCTGACCCAGGCCTGGGGCCGGGCCTGACTGAAGCAGCGTGCCTGCAGAGGGGATTGCTGCAGGAGCCCAGAGGAGACCCTCCTGCCTCAGCCTCAGAGCC
>NW_004524850.1:1409541-1412488 GCF_000260255.1 Octodon degus
GGGTGGCAGCTGTCACTGAGGGGAGAAAAGCTGCGGCTGCTTCTGCAGAACACAGGCCGGCATGCTAGTGGTTGACACGCGAGGGTTGACAGCGGCTCCATCCCGCTCGCGACAGAAGTGGTCACCAGCACGGGCCGCCCACGCCCGTCGTCCCAGCGCCCTGCGGGAAGCCGAGGCAGGAGGGACTCCATAAGTTTGAGGCCAGCCTATGCTGCACAGTGTGGCCTCCAAAAACCGAGAAAAAGACCAGTCAGTTAAGGCAAACTGGAGAGAGCTTTTCGGTCTGCGCAGGGCAGTTGGCTCGCCCCCTCAGAGTTCTGCGGAGCACTAAGCGTGGACGTCACTAGAGCCCCCTGCGGCGGGGCAGGCTTCAAATTCCGGCCCTCGGGAGGCTGAGGCAGGAGGGTGCGCACAAGCTTGAGGCCAGCCCGGGCGACTCAGGCAGACCCTGATGGAAAATGGAAACGGGGCCGGAAGTGGAGCTCAGCGGCAGAGCTGGAGCCAAGCCCCAGGACTGCGGGCTGAGGCTAACCGCAGTAATCCCGTAAAGGGAAGCAAGCAGTCTCACTACAATTAGCCTTAATTTGCTTTTGTGCAGCTTAACTCAATAAAACAGTGCACACAAGCCGAGGAGGCTTGGCGCGGCCTGACCCAGCAGGCCCGATGGCCTTGTGAGACGCTTGCTGTGGCTTGGAAGGGAGAAGGGTCGCGCTCCCGCGGGGCTCGAGAAGTGCTGTGGCCTCGCAGTAGCAACGCGGGCGGGCACGGGGGTGGGGGGATTAAGCGGGTGCCAGGGCTCAATCTGGGGCTCACTCTCAGGCGGAAATCTTCTCACAGGACCGACGGCAGAGCTCGCTGGTGCCGGCTCAGGAGGATTTAGCTCCCTTTCCTTAATTAATAGAGCCCTAAGCACAGGACACCGGCAGCGGGAGGCCGAGGCAGGAGGGCGCCCCTTCTCGGGGCCCATCTGCGCACAGTGCCCTTCGCCGCCGGCCTTCCGCCCGAGAAGGCCCGCCTGCCAGCCTCCCCTGCCTCGCTTGCTTGCTTGGCTCTCCGGTGCTTCCCACCCGGGCTCCTCGGGAGGCAAAGGCGCGGTGCTGTTCGCGTCTTGCCGTCGTGGTCTCCGGTCACCCGAGTTTCCTGCCCTCTTTGTGTTTGCACACATCTGAGAAGGGTCTCATCTAGGCGCTGGGGTGCCCGGCTGGCCTCCCACGGGGCCTCCCTGCCTCGGCCTCTCCTGCAGCTGCGATGCCGGCCGCGATGTGCTCTGCAGGCCTCGGCGCGAGGAGGGGACCCTCAGGGGCTTGCGGTGCCGGGACCGGCTGGCCTGGGCGCCCGCTCAACGCCAGCACAGCCCCTGCCCGGCCCGGAGGAGCAGGAGGCACCACACAGAAAGTGTCTGAGCAGAAAGTGCTCTTTGCAGGGACGCACACTTGGCCCCAAATCCTTGCTCAGTGCTGGTGAGCACACAGCACCTCCACCAGCCGCGCCAGAGCACTCTTGTCTCCCCACCGAAGCCCCGTGTCTTTTGCCCTGGGTGGCTCGGTTGTCCATCCTGAAGGATTGGGGAAGCTAGAAAGAGCACGGCGAGGCAGGCGTGCGGCGCGCAGCCTTTGAGATCGGCTTGTTTCGCAGGAGTGCCTTCAAGGCTCATCCGCCCCTGACATCAATCAACACTGTATTCCTTTTCATGGCTGAGTAATGTTCCTCAGGTGTGCGTGAACTACGTTCTGTTCATCCCCTTATCAGCAGACTGCTGTGAATGTTGCTTCCATCCGCCAGGCAGGCTAGATGCCTCTAGGACACCCCGCCCTGCCTTCCTGTGGGTCTGCCCCTGGGACTGGGGTTGTAGGCCTGTTACAATCCCACACACGCGTGGCCTTCCAAAGAGGCCACCATGTTGGTTCCCACAGTGGTTTCACATTTGATAAAAGGGCAACGCGAACACAGGGCCCTCCTCGGTGCTCTGGGACCTCGGGTTCCCCTCTCCAGCCCCCGCCCCATCCCTGGCGACGAGCACGCCCTCCGCCGCTGCGCCAAGTGCGGTCAGCTCCACCCGAGTGGGGGCGTGTGGCTCCTTCCACCCAAGGCCACGTCCTCCCTCCCTGCTGAAGGACAGCAGCGGTGAAGCCCAGAGCTGTCGTCGCGGCAGGCAGGCGGCAGCAGAGAGCTCAGCAGCCGGGTGCCGGGACCCCACGCAGGATTGTAGACTGGCAGTGTCACTAGACAGCAGGACAGCCCCGGGCGACCGGAGAGTATGCTCAGCGCCAATTAAAGACGCAGAACACGGTGGGGGCCGGGCAAATAGCTCAGCGGGTTACAGCCCCGGCAAGCAGGCCCAGGGCTGCGGGTTCGATCCCCGGGGCGCCCTGACACGGGATGGAGACCGGGCGTGGTGGCGCGCCTGTAATCCCCGCGCTTGGGAGGCTGTTAGAGGCTGACCTAGTAGTGAGACCCTGAACGCCCTGCAGACCCTTCCCTAAAATGAATAAAGAAGCAGAAAGCGACCGGGACGGTGGGTGAGGAGCGAGTGTGAGCCGAGAAGACTCGGGGCTCATGGCGGGGTCTGCCTGGACCCACCCTGGACCTCAGCGGTCGCGGCTTGTGATGTCGCATCTCACTCGGTAATTTACCAGAGTGCAGTAAGCACGTTCTGAGGGCGGCACGAGGCCCTGGGGCTGCTCGCTGGCCTCCCGGCACCGGGCCCGGCTCAGGGCTGCCCTCTCCTGTCCTCGAGGTTCTCTTCGCTGCCTGCGAGCTGGGCGTGTTCGACGTGCTCGCCGCGGGGCCCCTGGACGCGGGCACAGTGGCCGTGCGGATGGGGACCAGTGCGCACGGGACGGAGCTGCTGCTGGACGCCTGCGTGTGCCTGAGGCTGCTGCGCGCTGACACGAGCGCGGGGACAGGTAAGGGGCCGGCGGAGCAGGAGGGGACCTGCTCGGCCTCC
>NW_004524850.1:1414893-1415461 GCF_000260255.1 Octodon degus
CTTGTCCTCCATCTCCTCCTCCTCCACCTCCTCCACCTCCTCCACCTCCTCCACCTTGTCTTCCTCCACCTTCTCTTCCTCCATTTCTTCCTCCTCCATCTCCTCCTCCTCCTCCACCATCTCCTCCATCTCCTCCTCCTCCATCTGCTCCTCCACCTGCTCCTCCACCTCCATCTCCTCCTCTCCCTCCTCCTCCTCCATGTCCTGCTCCTCCTCCTCCATCTCTTCCTCTGTCTCCTCCTCCTCCATCTCCTCCTCCTCCATCTGCTCCTCCATCTCCTCCTGTCCCTCCTCCTCCTCCATGTTCTGCTCCTCTATCTCCTCCTCCTCCTCCTCCATCTCCTCCTCCATTTCCTCCTCCCTCTCCTCCTCCATCTCCTCCTCCATCTCTTCCTCCATCTCCTTCTCCTCCATCTTGTCCTCCATATGCCGACGGCCACCCCTCACAGCACTCTGCATTCCTTCTGCCCAGCTTTAGCCGGGCACAGCACAGGCTCGCAGGCGTGGCAACTCCGGCCCCGAGCTGGGCTGAGCTCCTGCAGGGAAAGCCGTCCTGCCGGCCAGCAGC
>NW_004524850.1:1416381-1427645 GCF_000260255.1 Octodon degus
GGTGGGAGGGTGGCCGGGAAGGTAGGCAGATGCAGAAATAGATGGTGGATGGACAGGACGGTGGACACAAGGATTACAGAGACAGCACGGATCCCTGATAGATAGACAGATTAAAAATGCACATGTAGATTAGCTGGTGACGCAGCCCCGGCTGGTGCAGGGCCACTGGATACGTGCCCGGCGCGTCGAGGGCATCTTCCCGGCCGCGCTGCGCGGGGCTCCCAGTCCTGCTCCGTCTCCCGCTTCTTTCAGCTCTGTACGCCAACACGGAGCTGGCCCGCCACTACCTGAGCAGCACCAGCCCCCAGTCCCAGCGCCACATGCTGCTGTACCTGGGCGGGACCACCTACCGCTGCTGGGCACACCTGGCCACGGCCGTGAGGTGGGTGCGGCCGCGCGCGGGCGCCCTCCTGCCTCAGCCTCCCCGAGCCCTGGGATGCCGGCGTGTGCCGCCCGGGGCCCGCCTAGTTCCGGGTAAGAGCTCGTGGTGTCTCCTCAGAGAAGGCACGAATCAGTACCTGAAGGCCTTCGGCGTTTGCTCCCGGGACCTCTTCGCAGCCATCTACAGGTAACCCCGAGCCCGCGGAGTGGCCGGTGCTGCGGTAGCTCGTCCTGGGAGGGCCACAGCCCGGGTCCCCGCACGTGCTTCTCGGGGACCCACCGGGGACGAGGCCCGGGTGACTGCGTCGGAGGCGGGACTGGCGGGGGTCCCGGGTGCCGCCTGAGGGGAGCGTGTGTCCCGCCCCCTGCTCCCCCACGACGTCCCACGGGGGGCCACACTTCTGCCCGTGGGCCTCCCTCTGAGCTGCTTGTGTCAGCTCGGGCTCGGCTACAGGACGGTCACCCAGGACGTAGGTCCCGGTGCACGACGGCAGGCCCAGCTGGGCGAGCGTGGGCACCCGCCCGGGGCTCCCTGCAAGCTGCGCCGGGTGCGAGGCCTGCGCGCCTCCCGCAGGTCTGAGGACGAGCTGCTGCGCTTCATGCGAGGCCTGCAGGAGGTGTGGAGCGTCAGCGGGCGCGGCGTGCTGGCCGCCTTCGACCTGGCCCCCTTCCCGCGCATCTGCGACCTCGGAGGTGAGCGCCGACGCCGGGCCGGGGCTGGGACCCCCATGCTGCCCCCGCAGGGGTTAAGAGCGCGGTGCCCGGCGTGTTACCGGACGCTGTGGCGCGTTGGGGTGCACCGTGGACAGTGTGGAGGTCCACAGGACCACATGAGGACCACGTGAGGACCACGGCCACACAACCTGCTCCCCCCGCCGCTGGTCGCCAGGGCAGCCGTGAGCCCCCGGGGCGTGCGGGAGGGTTTCCCACCCGCCGGCTGTGGCCTCCTCCTCGTCCTGGCTTCCAGGTGGTGGCAAAGCCAGCGTTGCCGCAGCCTTTCCGTGGCCAGGCTCCCCCTCAGACGTGGCAGCGCCGCGGTGCCCCACCACCCAGTGCCGGGCACACGCTGCACCAGTGTCCGGCTGCCCCGGCCGCCCCAGGACGGCACACCGGGCCCGGCCCTGCCCTGCCCGCGAGCCTGCGGAGCCCTCCCACGTGGCCACCGCACGCCTTCCGCTCCTTGACCACGTTCCCTTCTTCCGTCGCCCCCTCCTCGGCCCGGTGCTTGGCGTGTGCTCCGCGGCGTAGGGTCCCAGTGCTGTCGCACACACGGTGCTTGACTTAAAGCGGTCCGCGGTGCTCGTGGGCGTGCGAAGAGGCAGCGCCTTAGGGGCAAGTGGGGAGGAGAGCGGTGAGGACATTGGGGCGCTCTCGCCCCCCTTCACCTCCTCCTCAGAGCGCCCTGCGCGGGGGTCTCGGGAACCGAGTGGCCTTTTGGGGTGCACTGCAGATGTGAAGCTCGGTGACCTCCAGGTTTCCCCAGTCTTGCCCCTGGGGACCCGGCCCTGTCATTTCAGCGGCCACACTGCTGCTCAGTGGCTCTACTTGGGCCTCGACTTCCCTTCGGACGCAGGCCCTTCTGGAGCAGGGAGCCACGCAGGCTCGTGGAAGCGGGGCATGGAGGGGCAGGAGGGCTGGGGAGGTTGCCGTTTGTCCTCCAAGAGGAATTCTTCCCTCCTGTGTGGTTGACGGGGAGCCTGGCGCCGGGCGCTGCCACGTCTTGGGACGGAGCCTGGCCACGGAAAGGCCTCGGCACTGTTGGCTGTGCCACCACCCGGGAGCCCGCAGGGCGAGGAGGAGGCCACCGCCGGCGGGGAAACCCTCCCGCTCTCCTGAGGGTGCCCGATGGCGGTGCGTGCCCGGAGCAGGGCGCCGGGCGCTTCTCAGTGGCCCTCTGAGCCTCAGACTGTGGCCCCGTGGGATTCCATTGGCATTGCGGGTGGCCTTCGTCACGTTCCCGGGCGCGCCCGCAAGCCTGGCCCATGGCTGGGCGCGCTGAGCGCATCCACCGTAAATGGAAGGGCCCGCTTGGGAGTGTTTCACCCCGGCTGAGAGTTGCAGAGGACGTGGAGAGGCCGCCTGACAGGAGGATTAGAGCCGAGGGCCCTGCGAGGGCGGGCCTCGGTGGCTGCTCCCGGGCAGGAGTATCATGGCGGATGGGGGGGGGAGGGATGCTCACAGCCTGAGGGGCTGGGGATGGGGGAGAGACAGACAGACAGACGGACAGACAGACAGACAGATGGGGGGAGACAGAGACAGAGACAGAGTTAGAGGCAGAGAGACAGAGACAGAGATAGAGAGGGACAGAGACAGAGCTAGCTTGTCAGGGGACACCAAGTACCGCACCAGGCCACGTCCCCGCGGAGCCCTCCCTTCCCCTCAGCCCACCGTCCTGCATCTCCGCTGCCTCCCCGGCGCCACCACACCCAGCACACGCCGTCCACACATGGTCTGACCCTCTGTGGACATCGGAGTCCTCAAGTGCGGTTACATTGCCAGGCCCTGTCTTCCAAGCAGATGCACGGTGTGTGTGTGTGTGTGTGTGTGTGTGTGTGTGTGTGTGTGTGTGTGTGTGTGTGTGATTTTAGATTGAAACTGTGACAGAATCCTCAGCGTGGGTCTCCCCCCCATTGGATGCATCCTGGTGGTTTTTAAAAGCTTTTCATGGGCCCACGATTTCCGGGGCTGTCGGGGGCTTTCCTTGCGTGGAGCCCGCTCGTGTGTAGGAATCACCTCCATTTCTTTCTTTTGCACCTTACTTAGAGTCTGGGTTTCTCCCCTAAGAGAATCCACACAACGTTTAGGGCTGTGTGTCTGAGTGATTTCACCTAACGTTATGGCCTCACCGTGCACCCATTTTGTAAGGCAGTCGAAGCCCAGCTTTTTCATGGCTGCGTCGTACTCCATGGTGTGTCAGCAGCACCTTCTCTTCTATGCACGTGTCACGCAGGCCGCTTCCCAGACATGTAGCTGCTCCCAGTCCCGATGCTATAGCACGGCCGTGCACGGTCGCTGTGCTGCGCGCCCTCCACACGTCCAGGAAGTTGAGGGGGTGAAGGGACTCTGCGCGTTGTTGGCGGGAAGGAAGCTGGAATGAGCAGGGTAGAAGTCAGTCCGGAGGTTCCGCAAAGGAATTTCTAAGGCGGGCCTGCTGGTGTGCGCCTGCGATCCCAGCGCTCAGGAGGCTGAGTCAGGAGGGTCTCTGGGCACTGGAGACCAGCCCGGGCTGCGCAGTGAGCTCCCGGCAGCCTGGGCCGCCACCCAGGACTGCTGCATCAGCAGAGGTGGCCTTGGACCCTTCCCGTGAGCGGGCTAAGTGAACCTCTGCTTCTCTCTACCCGCACCCAGCCTCAGGCGTTTCGAGTTAGCCTGTACGACACTTGCTGCTGGTCACCCTCTGCGCCGGGAGCCCCATTGCCCTCTCCTCTTAGAAACTGTGGGTGTTGGGTGTGCTGTCCCAGGAGAGGGGACCTGCCTGGCACACAGGGAACCCCAGGGAACGGGTCGGGCAGGCTGCAGGAGCGCACGGCCCACCCTCGGCCCCGCGGGATTCCGTCTGCAGCACACGCCCAGGTCCTGGGGCAGCCCTGGCGCCATCCTCCGCGTGTGCCCCAGGCCAGGCGGCATCCTCCGCGGGCCTCAGTGTCCCCAGCTGTCCCCGTGGCCCCAGGCGGGCCTGCGCGGGCTCGCGGGCACCTCCTGGCCGGGCAGGCAGCTCCCGAGCTGAGGCGGCGTGACCTCTTCCAGGAGGGTCTGGGGCGCTGGCGCGGGAGTGCGTCGCCCTCTATCCGGCCGCGAAGGTCACCGTCTTCGACACCCCCGAAGTGGTGCGCACGGCCAGGAGGCACTTTCCCTTCCCAGAGGAGGGGCGGGTCGTCTTTCAGGAAGGTGAGAGGCCGCGGGGTGTCTGCGGGGAGCTCCCTCCTGGGCGGTCGGCTGGGCCCCCAGATTTCAGCTTCCAAAATAAGTCGCCCCCTTTTACAACACCGAGGTTCAATCCCAGCCTGTCTCAGCAAGGTCCTCCTGCAGCCCCTTTTAATTTTAATCTTTCTGAGGCAGGGTCTCGCCGACTCAGCTGCCCAGGCTGGGTCTGAAGTCATTGTCTGTCCTGCCTCGGCCTCCCGGAGGGCTGCGGTGACAGGCGGGAGCCACACATGTGGCCCACCCGTTGTGTTTTACACTGTGCTTAAGAAAAAAAGTCAAAGCATTGGGCAGAGAGTCCACAGCGACGCTCACACACAGCGATGTGTGGTTGGCTTACGACAGAAGGTGGTGGGCCAGCCTGCGCAGTAGGCGCAGCCACGTGCTCTGCGCTTGGCGGGTGGCACATGCCCAGGCCGAGCCTCACTGTTTGGGGTTGTCCTGCTGTGGTGGGGGGCACCTGGGGCCGGGGAGTTGGGGTGCAGAGGGTCCGGCTCTCCTGCAGGAAGCAGCGTAGGAGCAGGGCCCTGGGCTGTGGGGCTGCGGGGCTGCAGGGCAGCGGACCCCAGGCCCACCCTGTGCCCGCACAGGGGACTTCTTCCAGGACCGCCTCCCGGAGGCCGACCTGTACATCCTGGCCCGGGTCCTGCATGACTGGACAGACGCGAGGTGCACGGAGCTGCTGGCCCGCATCCACGGCGCCTGCAGGCCAGGTGTGTATGGCCAGCTGGGGAGGCCTTGGGGTGGGCAGGGCCTGCAGTCCCACTGCTGTGGCATGGCCTCTGTGGCCTGGCTTCTGTGGCCCAACCTGTGGTCATGGCCTCTGTGGCTCAGCCTGTGTGGTATAGCTTCTGTGGCAACGGCCTCTGTGGCACAGCCTCTGTGGCACAGCCTCTGTGGCCATGGCCTCTGTGGCTCAGCCTGTGTGGTATAGCTTCTGTGGCAACGGCCTCTGTGGCACATCCTCTGTGGCACAGCTTCTGTGGCCCAGCCTCTGTGGCAACAGCCTCTGTGGCAACGGCTTCTGTGGCCATGTGCTCTGTGGCACGGCCTGTGTGCCCCAACCATGCCTCCATGTCTGTCCCCAGGTGGCGGCATCCTCGTGGTGGAGAGCGCCCTGCAGGAGGACGGGCACGGGCCCTGCACCACGCTGCTGCTGTCCCTGAACATGCTGCTGCAGGCCGAGGGCCGGGAGCGCACCCCGGGCCAGTACCAGGCGCTCATGGCCGCCGCTGGCTTCGGGGACTTCCAGTTCAAGAAGACGGGTGGAGCCTACGACGCGATGCTGGCGCGGAAGCCCCTGCCGCTGGGCCCTGGCGACGCAGGGAAAGCTCAGCAGGTGGAGTAGAGACCCAGCGCCGTGGCACGGGGCCCGGGCGTCCCGGGGTGCGGCCTGGAGGCGAGGTCCTGTCCCGGCTGCCCCGTGGCGGCAGCGTCCTGCTCCCATGCCTGTGCCCACGGTGCTCGGGCCCTGCGGCAGCCACCGTGGCCGCACCCTCTGCGCCGGAGCCTCGCAGCCTCCGCCCCTGGAGCCGTGAGCGTCGCCTCAGCCACAGACCGCTCACTCTGCTTCTCCAGGTCCGCCCTCCAACACCTCCACACGCAGGGCCACGAAGCCCCTCAATCTCCGGCCCCACGCGCGCCCGTCCCGCCGTCCCGGCCGCTGTGGCAGCGGCTCCGCGTCCTCCCTCCTGAGGGGCTTTCCCAGGTGCGGTCAAAAACCCGGTGACTAGGGCTGGCGAGATAGCTCCGTGGTCTAAAGGCCTGCTTAGGAAGCGTGCAGGGACCTCGGTGCATCCCCACCGCCACAAGCCATGCCAGCCCCGCCCCGGGGTGGGCTGAGCTGACCATAAAAAAAAGAAAAAAAAAATAAATAAAGGAAACATTAAAAAGCAAAGCAAAACCCGGTGACTTTCCCTGCAGAGCGCCGTCAGCAGAAAGGCAGCTGGAAACGCGGCTGCCAAGGCTGCGGCAGGAGGGCGCCGTGGTCCCGGCCGGCCAGCAGGTGGCGCCAAGGTCCACGGAATGAGCGGCTGCCGGCTCCCCGCGTGGCCGCTGGCTGTGGGCACCCCGGGGTGGGGTGGGGGGCAGAGGCGCCCCGCTTTCCCGCCTCCCTGTGCTCCTCCAAGGCCCGGCCCGCTTCGCCTTCCTGCAGCTGGGCCCCCCGGGGCGGCTTCCCGGGGCCCAGGGAGGACGTGGGCAGAGTGACTCACGGCTCGTAGGGCCACACAGCGGCGGCCACATGCCCTGCCACGGCGTGCGCACGCGCACACACACCTGCACACACATGCACGCACGCTTGGGCTTGGGCCTGATCGCGAATAAAGCTGTTTGCTCCGTCTTCTGCGGATGTAGAGGGCTCTTCTGGGCGGAGGGGACACGTAGGTTTCATTCGCTTCCCCCGCACCCGGACCCTGCGGGGCTCGGGCGGCCTCGCACCTGCGAGCCGGTGGCGGCTGGGCTTGTTCTCCGAGGCCTGGAGGTGCTGACCCGCCGTCACAGGGCAGCGTCAGGCAGTCCGAGCTCTCGGCCTGCACTGTGGGTGCTTCACGCACGAGAGGCCACGCGATGCTGTGTCGCGTTCCTACATGTGGCCCAAGCTCCTTCTTCATGGCTGCATCATACTCCATGGTGTGTAAATTCCTCGTTTTCCTCCCAGGACACCCAAATCCCTGGATAGCCCTTCTTCCTGCACCCACCTTGCCAGGTCCCCTTCCTTGGCTCCCGTGGATGGCACCCTTCTCCCCCACACACTGAGTTGCCTCAAATGTCTCCTCTCCTCTCTTTACTCATGAATGTTTGTGGTACATTGCACAACAGCTCCAAGTCCCACTTATATATGAGAAACTCCTTATTAACTTTCTCATCTGTCTTATTTCTCTCACCACGGTGGTCTCCCTGCCCATCCATTTTTCTGAGTCTGACATGAGCCCATTGTTCAGGGCTGTATCATATTCCACCACGCGTCTATGCCCCGTTTTCTTTCTGCCTTCTTCTGTCGGCGGGCAGGCATCGAGGCCATCTCTGGAGCTCAGCGAGTGGGGGTGGCAATCCATAAAGCACAGGTTTCCCCCGTGTGCAGGGGCGCCCACCCGGCCTGGGCCGTGACTGAGACTGGGGGGCAACGACCAAAGCATACCCCTATGCGCATGGCCCCGGGAATGTGCACACTTAGGGCGCATCGTCCAGCATTCTCTAAGGGACTCCCGCTGCTGTCGCTTTCCTTCCCTGGGAAAAAGGCGGAGAGCTCTTTCTCAACAAGCTAGACAAGGAAATTCGGACGTGGTGGCCACGCCTGTCACCCAGCACGCCGGGGGCTGAGGCAGGAGGGTCTCACCTCAAGGCCGGGCTCAGGCTCGTGGCCTGGTGGGCACAGGACGGGCGGCGGGCTGGCTTCCTCGCCCGCTTCGTGCGCTTCTTGCTGGCCAGTGAACACCCGCGTGTGCGCTACGAGAACCGGAGTTCTCGTCTTGTTTCTGAAACCGTGTTTGTTTCTAATGTGTTTTACAACCATTTCTATTCTCTTTCAAATAAAAAAATAGGAAAAGCAAGTTTAAGAAGTGGACTCGAGGCTGCAGCCCGGCAGCCCGGCGCCCGGCTGGTGCACATGCGGTTCCCAGTCTGAGCCCCGCAACCCAGAACAAAAGGCCGTGAGAGGCTCCGCTGGGGCTCGCTGTCCTCCTCCGTGGGCGTCCCAGCTAATGCGACGTCCCCTCAGGCTGGAGAAGCCTGCTGCTGAGATCCAGCGTTGCTGGATTCTTTTAAGAAAATGTTTTGAGAAAGGGTCTCGCTGTGCAGCTCCGGCTGCCTTGAGCTCACTGTGCACCCAGCTGCCCTCGGGCTCACGGAGATCCTCCTGCCTCAGCTTCCCAAGGGCTGGGATGACGGGCGCGCACCACCGTGCCCGGCTAACGCAAAGTTTATTTAGCGTAGCACGTCATACCGGCTCCAGAAAGGATGCAGAGGCGGGGACGGGGTCGGACCGCGGCTGCGTCTAGGCTGCACCCTGTGGGAGCGGCCAGAGCACACACCAGTCCCGGGTGGGGTGGGCGCTCCACGGTGTGGAAGGTGGAGAGGAGGCAGATGTGCGGGCACAGCGGGTGGGTTAGAGTTTGAGAGGGACTGGGGGGTCGCGGCGTGTCCCGTGGGGGAGATGCTAGGTTCCCAGGAAGCACAGCAGCCCAGAGGCAGAAGCAGCCCAAACGTTCACAGACAGGCAAGCAGCTGTGGTAGGTCGGCGTGGTGGAATATGACGCAGCCATGAAAAAGCAGCGTGGCTCTGTTTCCTGAGACCGTACAGGTAGCCCCCGAGGACATGGTGCTCTGTAACATACACGGCTGCCCCAGGCGCCAGCGAGAGGCTCTGCTGAGGTGCAACATGCGAAACCCAGGAATCCTCGGGGACAGGAGGTGGGTTTGCGGTTGCTGGGGGTGGGGGCAGGGAGCAGGAGGGACTGCAGATGGGGCAGGGGCTTATTCGGGGGGGAGGATGCTGTTCTGGAGCGACACTGGGATGCCGGCCTCGGAGCACAGTGACGGCCCTTGTCCTCCCCGGCCGCAGGCATCTTTATTTTATTTAATTTTTAATCAAGACGGGGTCTCCTGAAGCTCTCAGGGGCTCAGGCTGCGCTGAAGCTTGCGGCCCTCCTGCCTCAGCCTCCCGGAGTGCCGCATGCTGCGTGTCTCCACTGTTGACCCAGGCTAGCACCGGGGGTCCAGCCGCACGGCCCGCCCCGGGTACCCGAAGCTGCCAGCCGGACAGCGGACAGCCGAAGGCGTGGCCGGGCCGCAGCGTGCCCCGCTGCAGGCGCCCCGGGAGACTCTGCCTGGCCCGGGGGTAGGCTGAGGCAGGAGGCCTTCCGGGCAGGCGGGGTGAGAACCGGCACCGGGAGGTGCGGCGGCTCCTTGCTGGCCGGTTCTACGGTGCAGTGCTGTGGTGTCCCCTGCCTGCTGTCCCCTGTCCGTGACCAGGGACCCCAGTGTCACAGCCCACACACCCAGTGTCGCGGAGCGGTCCTGTGTTCCAGGAAACCAGGCGAACGTCCACCCGGCGCCCAAGGCCCAGCCAGCGCCCGCCATCGCAGGCACAAGGAAAGCTTTCTTTTGTGTCCCTCGAGACGGCGGCTTGCTGTGTAGCCCAGGCTGGCCTCGAACTCACGGAGATCCTCCTGCCTCAGCCTCCCGAGTGCGGGTCGGCGAGTGCATAACATCCAGCCTGGCTCCTGCATTTTTTTTGGACTAAGTGACTTGCATTAGTGTGTGTGTGTGTGTGTGTGTGTGTGTGTGCACAGACCGTGTGCACGTGTGTGTGCCCGACGCTTGTCCCCGGAGTGCGGCTGCCGGCGATGCCCGCGCCAGGCCGGAGACGCACGCGCTGCTCCACCCGCAGGGACGCTGGCAGCGCGGCGGGCAGCGCGGCCCGGGGTTCATCTCCGGCGCCCCAGTAGACGGAGAGGCACGAAAGGCGCTCCAGCACATGCCAACCTCCTCATCTTTTGTGCTTTGCAGCCAGGTGGAATTTCATAGCAAACTTCCCCAGACGGGGTCGGACCCTGGCGGACGGCGGCGCGGTCGACCAGCTACCCCGAGCGCCCGGCGTGATTGACGGGCCTGCGCGGTTAGGAGGCGGCGCTCTCCGTGATTGACGGCGGCCTGGCGGCACAGCTGGCTGAGTGGGGAGGAGCTCAGCCAATGGGAGGCAGGGGGCGGGAAGGGGGCGGAGCCAAGGTGCGCCTTGGCGCGTTGACCTGCCTTTTTCTTCCCGGGCGGAATTCGCCAGAATAAGCGCTACGCCCTTGCTCTGGAGGCCCCGGGCGGGCGCAGGGTCAGAAAAGCTGAAAGCAGGGGTTTTGGAAAGCCGTGTTCAGGGCAGTCGTATTCACATAGCCAAGGAGAGGGAGCCACCCCGGGGACCCCGGACGGGGGAATGGACGGACAGAGCGTCCGGCTACGCAGCAGAATATTACTAGGTCACAAAAAAGGACATGGCTACCGAACAGGGACCAGGACCAGGAATCCTAGAAGGACAAGGTAGGGAGGTGGTTCCCAGCGGTGGGAGCAGGGCATGGGTGTCCAAAGGAGACCAAGCCGACTTGCACAGGGGACGGAAGGGCACGAATGAAGCCTGGCTTCCTCGCCCCACGGGGTGACGCACAGCCAGCAGCCTCAGGCCCGGGGGACCTGGCAAGCCCAGGCAGATGGAGCTGGCGTCCAGCAGGGGGCGCGCGTGCGCCGTGGCCGGCTCCAGCAGGGCGCCCCGACCTCCCGCCCGCGGCCCGACTGGGGACCCTGCCTGGGGTGTGGCCCTGCAGTCTCTGCCCCGTCTCTGAGCGGCTCCTCCTCTGTGCCTGCTCCCCGCTTCTGTCTGCACGAGGAGGAGCTGCCGCTGGATTCCGGAGGCTGAGGCGGGAGGTTCTCTCCAGCTGCCCACAGACCTCCTCTGCAGGGACCCCGTTTATGTCCAAGGCGATGCTGTGGTCCCCGACAGACGCAAGAGTGTCAGCGACTGAAAGCCGCGCGGCCGGGCTGGGGCGGGCTTCGGGCGCCTGGTGTGCGGGCCTGGTCCCCACCCGGGCGTGCAGGCCTGCTTGCCTAGGAGCGGGCCGCCGTGCCCGAGCAGGGCTGCTCTTGGGGCCCTTCCCGCGGTGCACGTTCTGGCCTCCTGCCTCCTGCTGTCTTACTTCTCTTTTCCTGTGCATTTAGGACAGTGTACAGGTTCTCGCTGCGTAGCGACTCGTCGGGATCCGCCTGTTCTCAGCCTCCCAAGGGCTGGGATTTGGCCGCCGTGCCGGCTCAGTTCCGTCTCAGCACGCCCCGGGGCCGGCCGGCACGGCGCAGGCCGGGGAGCCAACCCTGCTCGGGCACCTGCGACTCGATCCCTTGATGACAGCCGCTCTTGCTGGGGTGAGGGGCCCTCAGCACACGTCCTGGGTTGGCGGTTCATACACTCGCGCCTGCAACAC
>NW_004524850.1:1429280-1430199 GCF_000260255.1 Octodon degus
GCCTCCAGCTCCGTCGACGGATTTTGCGGTTCCAGTAGAGGGGCGCAGCAGTTGCGGATTCCATTACGTCTCTGAGAAGATACGCCCACGTTGTACAATCTCCGGGCCGAGGTGGGACTTCGCTGGAGAGAGGGTCCCTGCAGAGCGGATTTGTGGAGGAGCTGGAGGGGAGACCGTCCTGCCTCAGCCTCCCGGACCCAGCAGCAGCTCCTCGTGGGGGACAGGAGAGGAGATGCACACACGGAGCAGAAGCCGTGTGCAGACAGAGGCAGAGCCTGCAGGGACGGGGCCGCGGCCCAGGGCCACCTGGAGGGAGCCCCGGCACGAGGCAGAGGCAGGAGGGTCTGCTTAATGGGGACCTTTGGACTGAAGCCAGCAGCGTCAGTGTCCCTGGCCTGCAGCAGCAGGTGACGGGGCACCACCCAGCCGGAGTGACGAGGCCAGCGCACCCCGGACACTGCCGAGGGGGTTGCTTGGTGTTTTGAGCCGAGATCCTCCTGAATCACCGCGATTCCCCTCCGGCTTGGGGGGATTTCACCCCTGAGCTCGGGGCGCGTACCGGGCGGGTGGCTGTCCCCGAGCTGGCCCCGGTCGCTGCTTCCTTCTGCCTCGTGTTCGCGCTGCCATGTTTGTGAAGAGCAGAGCGGATTGCTCCGCGTGGTGAAGAGCGGCGGCGGCTCCCGGTGTCAGTTCTCCTCCTGATTCATTCAGTTCATCAGCACGTGCGGATGCACGTAGTGGTCGCCTCTGTCCGTGGGCTGGGGGCGCTCTGTGTCCCCAGAGAACAGGGAAGCACCGTGGGGAGAAAGCCTTACGCGCCTCCAGCGGCCTGCCACTAACTGGGACAAGGGGGACAGCGGGGGATGCCACGGAGCTCCGCAGTGAGCCGGGTGGAGGAAGGGGCGCAGGGCGGGAGGTC
>NW_004524850.1:1434594-1443603 GCF_000260255.1 Octodon degus
CATCAGGTGAAGGTCTTGATGGACGACGACTGGGTCTGGACTTTGGAGGCTCTTTGGCCCCGAGAAAGAGCGCTTCTTTCATCAGGCCGGGCTGCTCCGGCACCGGGGCGCGGGTCAGGCCCGGGGCTCAGTGCAATGCAGATGGAGCGCGCTGAGCGGCCACCCCACTAGGTGCAAGGTTTCTGGGCTAGACACGTGGTGCTGGGGGTGTGGCTCGGGGCGTGGCCCAGGACGGGGGGGGGGGGGGGGGGCAGGGCTGTTAGTGGGGGCGTGAGTTGGGCGTAACCCGTCGCAAAACTGGCTCAGTTAGGGGCGTGGTCGGGGCGTGGGTCAAAGTGTGGCGCTCCACCCCTCCACCTTGCAGCTGCGGGCCAGGGGCGTGGCCGGGGCGTGGCCTGTGGGCGTGGCTTGGGGCGTGGCCTGTGTCCCGGTGTTCGTGGCTGTGCATTTAAGGTTTCCGGAGTGTATGACAGTGGCCTCTTGGGGACCCGTTGTTTCCTGCTGTGGCCCCGCGCCCCCCTGGCAGAACCCAGAAGATCCAGTCTGTCAGCCCGCCCGTCCGTGGCCCGGCGCGTGTGGCTTCCTGGTACAGGGCACATCCGTCTGCAAGCACAAAATGCTATTTTCCCACTTTTTCTTTCTGGTGCGGGGACCCGCGCTTGCCAGGCGTGCGCTGTGCGCTTGGCTGTGTCCCGGGCCGGTCTCACACTTTGCACGCGGCCTGTGACCAAGCCGGGCTGCACTCCCCAAACAGCCCCAGCTTGATCCCGGGAGGCTGAGGCAGGAGGAGTGCCAAGCTCCAGGCGACGTGGAGGGAATCGCTGTCTTAGAAAATGAACACCTGACCGAAAATTTCCTTCTTCATGGCTGCATAGTACTTCTTTCTGTGTAAGCAGCGCGTATTCTTCCTGCATTCATCTGCTGAGGGGCGGGTGGGCCATGTAGCTATTTTGACTCATGCTGCTGTATACAGGGGTGTGTGTGGGTCGCTGAAGCCGGGTGGGGAAGACAGAAAGGCAAGTTTGAGTTGCGTGGGGGGGCACGTCTGCAGCACACCCGCCTCTTCCCCAGTGAAAGTCAAAGGCACAAGATTCCCACACGAGCAGGAATCTCGACGCAGCTCAGAGCGTCATTTCTGCGCTGGCGGAAGGTGAGTGTTTCTCCACATGAGCTGGAGGGAGGACAGTGCTGGATCCCAGTTTGGGACAACTCGGGGGCCTCAGGCTCCCAGCGTGGGGCGGTTCCAGGTACGCAGTGCCGCACACGGCCTCTCCGACTTCTTTAAAACCTATGCTGCCTGCGCTCCGAGGCACAGCGCCTGCCTGGCAAGGGCGAGGGCCTCTGTCTGATTCCCAGTCCAAAGAGCCAAAATAAAATTACAGTACGTTACTGTTGCCATCACCACCTTCTGTGGAGACTTTCCTGCCTCAGCCTCCCACACAGCTGCGATTTCAGGTGTGTGCCACCGCGCAGGCTTCCCGGCCACCTCGGTCGTGCATCTGGTCAGGGCGAGCGGCAGGGTGGTGGGGTGCCGAGCGCTGGGCCTCCTGTTCCCGGCTGACCCGGAGCCCCCACCCTGACCGCGGAAGGCTGGCCACCCCCCAGCCCCACGCTGGGGACAGCTCCTGCCGGGCTCTGGGGCCGCTGCAGCCTCAAGGTGGACTGTGAGCGCATGCGACATCTAGAGGCCACCATCGGGTGGGGCGCGGGGCTCCAAGGGGTGCACAGGCAGTCCCTGGCGTGGCTGCCCACAGCTGTCACGCCAGTGTCTGGGAGGCTGAGGCAGGAGGGTCTCTGCCTGGGGGAGCCATCCTGGGCTGCTAACCGACACGGCCAGGACTTGGTTGCAAATAAAACAGCGGGAAAGGAGCTACGTGTGGGAGTCCATGGGACGACCAGCTTGCGGTTGGGGGGGGTGAGCCACGGGGGAGGCCACAGCCACTGTGTTCGTTCTGTGGAACTCATTGTCACTGACACCCTGGAGCCTGTGGTGTGGAACGGAAGGTGGTTTTGCTTTGCCGGAAATGCAGAGCCACAGGGTCCCTGCTGAGCCGGCACGGCTGGGGCCGCTGCAGGAGCTGGCCGGTGGAGCCCCCCAACCAGCCGAGGCCCGAGGCGTCCCCCCAGGCTTCTCCGGGGGCCGAGGAAGCCTGGGTCTCCCTTGGAGAGTCGCCCTCTGCCAGGAAACCCGCCCCCGGCTCACGCTGGGCCTCAGCCACGGGGGGGGGGTGCGCGGCTTGCAAGAAACGGTTACCGGAAGCGACCCCTTGCCACGGGCGCCTCTTAAGCCCCCTCGCTCCCACGGGGATCCCGCTTCCTCTCTGCCTTTCTATCGGCCCATTTCCTGGACTCAGGAGCTGAGTGAGCAAGGCCTTCGCCGCCGTTGCTCGGCTCGCTGAGGGGTCGAGGCCTTCGCCCATTTCTGCGGAGTGCTTTATTAATGAGCTACGAGTTCTCTCTCCTGCAGCCTACCGTGGCATGCGGGCTCGGTGGACTTCGGAGTTGGAAGCGGGGTCATGCTAGGACCCAGGCTGGCTTTGACCTCGCTGTGTAGCCCGGGTGGGGGGAGGCCTTGAGCTTGCGTCGATCCTCCTGCCTCAGCCTCCCGTGCCCTGGAATTGTCGGTGCATGCCCAAGAGAGCACATAGATTTATTATTTTAATTATGTGGGCCCACGACGGCGAGGCATGAAGAGCACATTCCTAGTGGGGACCTGGCTGCAGGAGAAAATGTCATTCCATTCCCCACCTGCCCTCTGGCTGTCAGGCCCCTTCCCATTTACGCAAGCTCTGTCTCGTTGCCTCTTGTCATTCGTCCTTTTGTGTTCCTTTTTATTTATGCTTTAGCTTTCTCACATAAGAGAGTCCACGCAAAACTGAATTCAGACCACGCATCTCACTTATTTCCCTTAATATTAGGGTCTACAGGTGCATCCATTTGCCCACACAGGACTGGAGCGTGTCCTTGTTCATGGCTGCATAGTACTCCACAGTGCATAAGCACCACATTGGTTTATCCATTCACCTGTCCGTGGGCATAGAGGCTGCTTCCAAGATTTAGCTCGGATCAGTATGCGTGGGTGTCCGATGTGATGATTTTATGTCAGGAATAAACAATGTCCCCCCCCCCTTTTTAATACTGTGGGTGTAGCTCAGTGACACAAGCACCTGCCTGCCCAGTGCAGAGTCCTGAGTTTGATTCCTGGCACCAAAATCAACAAAGCCAGTACCTAACAAACCCTTTTTTAACTGGGAAGTTCGGATTTTTTCCCCCACAGCTGTATTGGACGTCTTTCTTCCGTCTCTGTGCTGCCCTGCGTGGTGCGCAGGAGAACCTGCAGGATTCGGGGTGCGCTGGCGGGCCCTCAGCCTTTCTGCACCGGGAGGCCGGCGCCAGTTTTTCCCTCTGTGCCTACTTCCAGGAGAATTTCCTTCACACAAATGAGTGTTGACATTTGTCCGGCGCCGTTCCGGCATCTGCTTTGATCCTGGGCCTTTTCCGTGGTTTTCTGCTGTCAGAGCGAATTACCCGGCAGGCCTTCAGCGCGCCGCCCAAGCCTCGCTCTCCGAGGTATGATCCTCGCCCGAGCGCGGCTGGGAAAGATTTCTCTTGTCATTTGGAGCTTTTCATTTCTTTAGCATCTATGACGGCAGCGTCCACCTGGCCCCGAAAGTGGGCCAGGGCATCGCTGAAGGGATTTTCAGCAAACAGACAAACAAACAACCCCCGGCGGGCTGACGTGCGGGGGAGCGTCAGCCCAGGCAGCTGAGAGGCGGGGCGCCCGCGGTTCTCGAGCCCTGTTTTCTGGAAAGGTCTGTGGGATCCACGGGCTCTTTGCCACTTTGATCCTTGGTAGGATTTGTGCAGTGCGCCTTCTGTAGCCTCAGCCGGACTTGCCTGTTCCTGAGTGTATTTGGTCAAATGCCTGTGTGCTCTGTGTGTGTGTGTGCATGTGTGTACACATGTGTGTGCATGTGTGTGCGTGCATGATGTCCGTGTGTGTGCATGTGTGTGTCCGTGTGTGCATGTGCATGCATGCGTGTGCATGTGCAATGCATGTGTGTATGTGTGTGCATGCATGTGTGCATGCATGTGTATGTGTTGCACGCATGTGTGCGTGCATGTGTATGTGTGCGTACGCATGTGTGCGCATGTGTGCATTGCATGTATGTGCGCGCGCACATGTGTGCATGCATGTGTGCGCGCGTGTGCGCGTGTGCATGTGTGTGTGCGTGTGCATGCATATGTGTGCGTGTGCAGTGCATGTGTGTATGTGTGTGCATGCATGTGTGTGAGCGCTTGTGTGTGTGCGTGTGTGCGCCGTGCGTGCATGTATGTGTGCGTGCGTGCATACACATGTGTATGTGTGTGTGCGTGTGCGTGCGCTGCACCTGGGGCCCATTCCCCAGTGTGTGAGATCCGCCCTGTCACGACGCTGTCACGCGCGCGGAGACCGGGCTTCCCCGTCGCATCCACCGCGTCCAACACGCTGCCTGCTGGGCAGGGCAGCAGGCTTGGCAGCCTGCGGAGTGTTTCCCTCCAGGAGGCGGCGCGCGGGGTTTCCCTCCGGGAGCTGCAGGGAGACCCAGCTGGCGAGACAGCCGGGAGCTCGGCTTCCTCACGCTGCCGGAGGCCGGCATTTCTGCCGCCACCTTCTCAGTCCTCCTGCCTGGTGCTCAGGGCTGAGTCAAGGCCCCCCAAGGCGCGGGGCTGAAGGGTGACCCCCAGATCCACCCACCCACGGCCTGGGATACGGGGGCTCACGTGGAAACAAGGCGCCTGCAGAGGCGATGCGCGGGGGAGCTGGGAGACCGCCCTGCCTCAGCCTCCCGAACCCAAGGGCGGCTCCTCGCGAGGGACCAAGTGGGGGCAGAGGCAGACTGGATGGGGCTCGGGGGCCCAGGCGCCCCGCTTTTCTCTCCCTGCCTCGTGGCCTGCCAGGCCTATCTGTAACCGAAATCCCTTTTGCCTTTCGACTTCCAATCATTTTAAACTAGGAAACCAAGGGAAGATCAGGAGAGGTCCGGGAGGCTGGGTCTGCGGCCCTGCGTCCTGCCGGCCAGCTCCTGTCGCCTCGGGCTTGCCGCTTCCCACCGGCGGGAAGAGGGTGTGTGCACAGCGCTGCACCTTGCACCTGGAGTGTCACCCAAGTCCGGTCCCCGGCTGGGCGCTCTGGGGGAGGGGCCTCGGGGAGGCGGGGCTTAGCGGGAGGGGTGACGTCATGGGTGCGGCCCTGAGGGGTCCCCGACCTCAGCCTCGCCCTGCTCTTGGCCCCGAGGCGAGGACGTCGGTTCCTCTCCGTGGCCCGGAGTCTCGTCCACCAGCCCCCAGCAGTGTCTTGGCCAAGGGCTTAGCCGCAGGTTTTCAATTCCAAAAAGGCCCGTCAGGGATCCCCGTGGGATTGAAATAATTTAGAAACCTAGACGACCCGGTGGCCCACGTGGCAGGGAATCATACCTTCCTGATAAGTCTTGCAGTTAATAGATTTATTTTCACGCTTCAGTGGGAAGAGGGGAGTCTGGCCTCCCTCGGCTGACTCTGGCCCGGCAGAAGTGTTTTGCATATGAAACGGCTACTGGGAGAAAATTAAATTTCAGAAAATTCAGGCCGGCTGTCGGATTACGAAGCAGCGCCGGCTGGATGGCAGCCCGGCTTCTTAGACACAGCTCGGAGGTGAAGCTGTGGAAGAAGAAGCTGAAAGCTGGGTGTTAAAGAGCTATCTGCACGTTTGAGGCCACACAGCATTATGCACAGTAGCTGCGGGGCGGGGGAAGCGGCCCGAGGGGGCGTGGGTAAAGGCTGGGTCCGCAGAACACGGCCTCTTTGCACAGTGAAATATTATGTGCCCCGGAAAAAGGAGGTCGCTCAGACATTGTCCTCAGCGTGGAAGAATGTTCAGAACCTTAACACAGATGGAACAAGAGACTCATGAAAGAATACTGTAGGATTCCGTTTTATTTGTTTTCTGAGTTAGAGGAATGAAATTTATAAAAATACCAAGTGGAACGGTGACTTCCAGGGGCTGAGCAAGGGAAGGTGAGGTGTTGGTGTCGCAGGGGGACCGCACTGCTTTTTGGGCAGAAGCAAAGCGTGAGGAGGGATGGTGGCAGAGGTGGCCTAGATGACGGCGGTGGCCTAGATGACGGCGGCGGCTTAGATGGTGGTGACAGTTAAGCAAATGACCCAAAGAGTGAAAATAATTCAGACGGCAGTTTTCAACACAATACTCACAAAATTTGTGTTCCAAGAACACAAAAATGTCTGAGGAGCTAAAAAGAAAATGTGAACTGGGATCCCAGGAAGCTGTAGGTCTCCGAGGACACTTTCCCAGCAGCTAGGGACATCTTTTGCAGATTACCAGGGCAATGAGTTTGGGAACAAGCCCAGGTCCCGCTACACTCTCAATCCCTTGATTCCTTTTGTGTCACCAGTCCACCAATCAGCTCTGCCCTCCTTGCTTTAAAAGTCAGCCAATCAGAAATGATTAGCTTAAAGACCTGCCTTCAGGTACCAACCCATCAACCAATCAGCTCAGCCCTTGCTTCTAAAAATCAGCCAATCAGGAATGATTAGCTTAAAGACCCGCCTCCAGGTAACAACCCATCAACCAATCAGCTCGGCCCTTGCTTCTAAAAGGCAGCCAATCAGAAATGATTAGCTTAAAGGCCCCCACAGCTACCTGTCCAGCTCCTCATGAAGAAGGTAATCATTATGTTCTGCAGTCTTGTATCAATAAACACTTAAAGATGTTAAAAAAACAAACAAACAATAAAACAAACCAGGGTGGGATTTCCGTGGTGAAGAAGTGTTTCCCACCGTAATCAAAGCTGGTCCGTTGCTGAGAGCGCTGACGGTGCGTTGGCGCTTGGAGCTCTAGAAGAGAGCCTTGCTTCTGCGGGGTGCTGGGAGGTGACCCCGCAGGCCCACCCGCCCTCTGGCCCCAGGGATTGAGTCCTCGCTGTCGGTGCCGACCTGCTCAGGTCGTGGTAGACCCGCGTCCCGTGAAGCCCGGCCCTGGGCAGGCTGAGGCAGGAGCGTCGCCGGCTCGAGCCTGTCTCCAATGAACAACCTAAAGAGGCCTCAGGACGCAGGCCGGTGCAAGCCCCAGGCAGCGGGGAGGAAAGGCGTGGGGCGCACCGGTGCCTTCCTCATCTTAGGAACTTTCTGCACCAGGCTCTGGGTCTGGGCTGCTTGTGATGCAGGCAGCCGAATTAGACAAAAATATTAGAGGCAGGCGGGCTGGCCCCCGAGGGGACAGCAGCGAGGACAACATGTGCAGCACCTGTGAGAGGCGCAGGCTCCGCTGCGGCCCGACCCGAAGACCAGAGATGGAACACATGCCGAGCTCGCTGGAGACGAGCACCCGGGATTGGGATTGACCATCCCGGGGGAAGCCGGGAAGCGGCTGTAATCCCACGGCTATCAGCTGGCTATCGGATAATCTCCTCTTCTATATTCCTGCCTGCTTCATACGTGACTCGCTTCCCCACTAAGTCCTGGACTTAATCAGTTTTCCCCGAGATGGGTGCTTGCAATCTCCCTGGGTGACCCAGTTTCGTCCCACCTGGTGCCCACCTAAGCGAGCTCCCGTGTTCTCCAGATTTGGGTCACCACGTGGTTTTGCACTATAAATATCCCTGGAAGAGGCAGCTTCCCGGGGACCACCCGCTCGGGTCCCCTCCTGTCCCTCGTGCACAGGAGCTCCTGGGACGGCGCTGGGTGGCGGAGCCCGCTGTAGGTGGGGAGGATCTCCGTGGTGGGCGCGAGGCTTAGAGGGCTTTTGGCAGAACCCGAAAGGCATGTGCCCAACCACACTGAGCGCGGGGCGCCCACGACTGGGGGGCTTGGCGGTCTTCATGGGGACTTGGGGAGGGACCTCAGAGCTTGGCGCCCCCGGGAAGGAGACAAGCATCTGCAGAGGGGACAGGGGGCAGGTATTCACGGGACACGCAGGAGCAGGGCGAGTGGGAGTGAGACCCCCGACCTGAAAGGTATCCGGGACGAGATGGTGTTCTCTAAAGAAAACCGAAGAATGAATTTTAGGATGAAACGGAGGTTATGAGCAGAATATTTATTGGGGGGAAAGAAAGCCCCTGTCTGAGAGAGGGACAGAAGAAGGGGGCGAGCGGGTTGTCCCCCGGAAGCTGTCTCTTCCAGGTTATTTGTACAAAGCAAAACCATTGTGGGTCCAAGGTGGAGAACACGGGAGCTCGCTTGGGTGGGTGTGAGGCGGGACAAAACTGGGTCAACCAGGGAGATTAGGAGCACCCATCGCTCAGGGAAATTGATTAAGTCCAGGAGTAAACGGGGAAGCGAGTCACGCGGCAGGCGGGCAGGAATATAGGACAGGAGATTATCCGGTAGCCAGTAGCAGTGGGATTACTGCTGCGTCCCGGCTTCCCCAGGGATGCTCAATCCCAATCCCGGGTGCTCGTCTCCAGCGAGCTCGGCATCTGTTCCGTCTCTGGTCTTCGGTCCGGCCCACAGCGGAGCCTGCGCCTCTCACAGGTGCCGCACACCTTGTGTCCCGCGCTGTCCCCTCGGTCCGGCCGTCTGCCCGTCTCTACCATTTCTGTCTGATTCAGCTGCCCGCCACAACGCAGCTGCAGCCTCCCAGGCCCTCTTTGACCCACTGTATGTGTCCTGCGCTGCCCGGCCGAGCTGTGGCCAGCGGCTCTGTGGCTCTGTGGCTCTGGGGCAGTGTGGTTCCAGATTGGGGACCATGACCGCCGCCACGGAGGGGTCTGGGGGGCGTCCCGTGTCCCCGGCTGAGCCTCGGGGTGGGACGCTGCCCCCGGCACAGGGACACGGCAGCCCAGCCGTGGGTGGCTCGGGACGGGCAGGCTGTCGGGCCTCCCCAGGGCGCAGGCAGGCTTGCAGTCTCAGGGGCCTTTCCCACCCGCCTTTGTTCATTTGATGCATTCCGCTTCGGTGCAGCTGGGGAAACGCTCACCGTGAAAAAGGAGCCCAGGGAGGAAAAAGGAGGCTGGGGGAGGGGAGGGGCGAGGG
>NW_004524850.1:1444311-1445911 GCF_000260255.1 Octodon degus
CTGTCTAAGCTCCCCAGAAAAGCGGGGGTCCTGGGCAGCCCGCTCGGGTCCCCTCTGTCCCTCTGGGGGACACCTTTGGACCTAGAGAGCACGGACTCCTACTCGACACGCAGCAGGCCGGAGTCCTTTGCCCCTCCAGGGTCACGCGTCGCTGACGGGCGTGCCAGGGCCTGGCCGGGACAACAGCTTTTGCCATCGTGAGCGCAATATCTTTCTAGAATAATCAGTATGCCAACATGCGCACACACGTGCACACACACACGCACACGCGCACACACACAGAGCAGGAGCACCCCCTTGCAGCACACTACGTAAGGCTCCTCCGGGTCCCCCGCGGTGACAGCCGTCCGCTCGGGGACGTGCAGCCCCGCAGGCCGCTGCTGAGGTCTCGGTCTCTGGGCGTCTCCCTGCTCGAGGCCTGCAAGCCGGACGGCTGGCGCAGGCTTTCCTTCTGGCCTTCTGGGCCCGGCCCCAGGCGAGCCCGGCACACCAGGACGCAGGAGGGGCTCCCCAGACGCACAGCCCCCCGCATACGGGCCACGCTCACAGACACGCTCTCGTCTGCGCTTTCCATCAGGACCAAAGCCCGGATCGCAGCCAGCTCGGCGCTGTCCCGGGTGAAGCCAGACCTGCGCTGGGCGTCAGCGCCCGGCTGCGGGGTCGCACAGGGCGGCCGACACTGCTGTCACGGTTGTGCACCGAGCGGCTGCGCCGAGGACAGCAATGTGCGATGAAACGCATTGTGAGGGTCTACTAGATGTGAAGGCCACAACTTCAGCGTCAAGACCGGCAAGCTCGAGTCCCTCTGGAAACTTCAGGGGAGACCCTCCCGCCTCTGCCTCCTCCAGGGGAGCCAGGTGGTCCTGGGCTGTGGCCCCATCCCCCCAGTCTCCGCCCCTGTCTCTGAGCGGCTTCTCCTCCTGCCTGTGTTCCCTCTTCTGTCTCTCACGAGGAGCTGCCGTTGGATTCAGGAGGCTGAGGCAGGAGGGTCTCCTCTCCGGATCCCCCACTAATTCCCCCTGCACAGGCTCTGTTTGCACACAGGGCCCCATTCTGAGCAGACACACCCTTTCCGGCGTCATAGCCCCCTCCCACACCTAAGCACATGTAGTTACTGTGGCCTTCTGCAGAGGCCCGGGGACCACAGTGCCCTCGTCTGCGTCATGACAGCAAATATAGTTCCACCTCCTGGAGGATTCTAGGGTAACGGGACCTGGGCCCGCCCCTCAGCCTGTGGGCACAGTGGCTGCAGACGTTCACCTTTGTCACTGTCACGACTCGGCTGCATAGGGTTGGGGTGGACAGCAGGTGTCCAAGGCGGCTGTCACGAGCACACAGTGGGATTCCTGGGCACTCAGAGGCGTCTGCGGAGGCCGCTCCTGGGTGAGCTGTGGGGCGGTGCATGGTGGCCCTGCTGGCCCGAGGCAGGGACACACTGCGCACTGACAGCCGAGCACAGCCGAGCAGGCACCTGTGTGCCCCAGCAGCCTGGGGCTCTGCCTCTCCGCCCCTGAGCTCTCAGTGTCCCCTGGGCCCGGTCCGCTTTCTCACATTAGCAGTGACTTCGCCTGCTTGCATCCAGCGCTGTCAAACAGCGGCT
>NW_004524850.1:1446571-1447715 GCF_000260255.1 Octodon degus
AAAGAATTGCCCGGGTCTCCTCCGAGGGAGCTCGCCCTGCAAGCGCAGATACTCGGATGTGGAAGGCAGTCAGCGCCGTGCAGTGCGGCCCGGGCTCTGTGCCGCCCACCAAGAAGGTGCCTGCCCGGGACTCGAGCCGGCGCTCGGCCACGCGGCACCGCGTGAAGCCCTCGATCTCTTTAGTGGTCTCTTCTGCTTCGCGCAGGGAGCACACCCGTGCACCGCCTGGTTGCGGCCAGGCAGGCAAAGGGGTCTGTGTGACCACTTGCGCAGATCCCCACGGGGCTTTAGTGCGGGGACAAAGCAGATCCCTGGGTGCTGCTGTCCACAGGGACCCAAGTGCGGGCTGCTTCTGCAGTCTCCCCAAAAAGGGTTTTGCAGGAAACCAGCTGGGTCCTGGGACCAGCACGGCATTCTGGGGGCAAGGTGACCGGAGGTTGTGGGGCTCCCTTGTGTCCGACCTTTTTCAGTGCCTTATAGTATTCCACTATATTGGTGCCATAGGAGTGTCGTTGAGGAGGGTGTGAGGGAGACCGAGGCTGGATAAGAGAAGGATTGTGGGTGGATGATCGCCACTGACCTGTGGGTCCTGCTCCCAGTAGGGTGAAGCACTCCTGAAAGGAACCATAGTAAGTCCCAAGATACAGGTGAGAAAGGGAAATGTTGAATGGTGGAGAGTGTGTGTGGGGTGCCGGGACTGGGTCTGAGCAGAAATGTGTGTCCTGTCTCTCTGTTTCTGTCCGTCTCCCTCTGTCCCTTCCTCCCTGTCTCTGCCTCCCTCCCGTTGTCCCTCCTTTCCTCCCTCCTTCCCTTCCCTCCCTCCCACTCCTTCTCCTTCTCCAGGGATACTTCTGTGGGACAGTGAGGCCCTGGGCTGGGGTGGCGGCTGTGAAGCCAGATGCCAAGAAAGGGCAGTCCCGTGAGCAGCATTGTGTCACGGGCCGGTGTGATACCGGGGCGCGCGGCCACTCTGGGTCCCGGGCACGTGATGTGGCACCAGGAGTGACCTCTGTGTTGTCTGCCCTTCCGTTTTCCTTGATGTGGCTGCTCCAGGGTTTGTGAACACCGCCGCCTCTTAGCAACCCAAATGCCCCCAGTGCGGCTTTGCCAGTGTTTCCCTCAGCCTGTTTGCCAGTGTTTCCCT
>NW_004524850.1:1448325-1455757 GCF_000260255.1 Octodon degus
GTTGGCCAGTGTTTCCCTCGGCCCGTTGGCCAGTGTTTCCCTCGGCCCGTTGGCCAGTGTTTCCCTCGGCCCGTTGGCCAGTGTTTCCCTCGGCCTGTTTTGCAATCGATCGCTTTCCAGTCCTGCCCAACGTGCAGGGCAGCCAGATATGCCCTGCGGGAGACTGTCGGCACAGAGATTGTTGGGAAGTAAATAAATGAACAATTGAAAAGAATTTAAAAACTATCCCTTAGTTGTTGCAGGCTTCTGAGTGAGCGGACAGTGAGGGCTTAAACGGATGAGACAAGCGGTGTGACTCCGGGGCGCGAGGAGTCGCGAGCCCTCTGCTGGCCTGTGAGATGTTCTAGGGTGTTCAGCCGAGAGCTCCGGGCGGGCCGTGCGTGTGAGCTTTGCACGCGAGGGAGGCGAGGGGTGACGTGGTGCGGAATCCGGGCAGGACCGGGCGGCGCCTCCAGGGCTCCTCCGAGGGACACCAGGCCCATTCCGAGGGTCACTTCTCATTTTCTAAAGAATACAAAAGAGGTCAGCGGATTAAAGCGCCTACTCAGGCAGATGCAAGTGTTGCAGGCAAATGAATTAGACAGAAATATGCCAGGCACGGACACAGGGCCCTCGAGGGAGATGACACGGGAGACACCTTGCAGCTGCGGCAGGGACGGATGCTGCCGCTGTGAGTCAGACCTGAGGACCCAAGATCGCACCCGTGCCGCCCTCCCTTAAGATTGGCATCCGAGATTGAGCGTCCCCCGAGGGAGCCAGAAGAATCCTCAATCCGACTCCTACTGGATGGCCACCCGATACCGCCCTGCTCTACATTCCTGTCCGCTCGCTCGCTACATGACTCGCTCCCCACTTGGTCCTGGACTTAATCCCCTTTACCTGAGCAGCGGTGCCGGGAATCCCACTGGAGGACCGCGGCTCTGTCCCACCTCGTGCCCACCTAAGCGAGTCCCGAGTCCTCCACCACCTCAGACCCGCCTCACTGCTTGGTTGGACTCGATAAACGTCCCAGGAAGAGACAGCTTCCCGGGGACCACCCGCTCGGGCCCCCTCCTGTCCCTCTCTCGGACAGGAGCTTGCTTTCTCTCAATAAGTATATTCTGCTCATAACCTCCGTTTGTTCCTACAATTCATTCTTCGGTTTTAGAGGACACGAACTCGTGCCGGTACCTTCCCAGTGGGGGGTCATCTGCGCCCAGACGTTAGGAGGTCACCCGCCGGGTATCACTTGTGCGCCCTGTATCAGAAGGACCGATCCCCAGGCCAGCCGTGCGGGCTGCCCCCGGGGCACGCTGAGACAGAGATTGAGACTGGGCGTGGTGGCTCTTGGGATTATGATTTCGATCTAGTAGTGAGACCCTGAGTACCCTGGAGACCCTTCTCTAAAATATACAAAATAAATATAAAGAAAAAGCATAGAAAATCGTCAAGTACAAGCGATACAAAATTAAAGTAATAGGACTTTAACGGTGGCTGCTGCATTGTATGATGTCAGCAAAATTCAGGTTCCCAGACATAAACCTGCAAAACTGGTTTAAAAAAAATAAAAACAACAACAACAGTTATAAGAAATTAAGAAAGAGAAGAAAATGAAAAGAAAAAGCAACAGTTAATTGCTCCTTTCAAAAGAGAGAATTCAGAGGATTACTCAGCTACACAAAGATAAACTCGCGGCTTTCATGGGTAAATGAGGCTACCAGACACGATTCTCACAAGTGGAATGAATCCGATCTACACGTGCAAACCGCGGATTGTCTCACTAACTAGGACGAGAACCTGAAAGAGTAAACAACGTCTGAAACGGACGATGGATACTGTGACAGGAAGGAATTTGTTCAAAGGGAAGGAACACCTGGGATGAGGGAGAGGAGGAAAAGAAGAAGACAGGGGATGTGTGCAGGACATTTTGGACAACCGCACACCTTTTTTGACGCTGTATACTATTCCACTACCTCAGTGCCACAGGAGGATTGCTCACAAGGGTCTGAGGGAGACCACGGCTGCCTAAGCAGTGCGCTGTGGGTGGGTGAGAGGAGGGACCCTGCGGCCACTGGGCTCCAATCTGGACAGTCCTCCTGGCTGTCCCTCCCCTTTAAACGTTTCTGTCCCTTCACGGTATCTGTTGTACCTTTTGGTTCTTCCCAAAAGGCATGTTATGACGCAGAAAGGGCTCATTTATTTCACTTGCAAGGAATGGTTAATGCTCATTTTTTCTCGGTCTCTTCTCTTTCTCTCTCTCTTTTTTTTTTTTTTTTTTTTTTGACCAAATGGGGACTCTTTCTTTCTTTTCTTTTTCTTTTTTTCTTTGGCGGAACCGAGGCTTGAACGCAGGCCCTTGCACTTGCTAGGCAAGCGCTTACTCCACTGAGCTGTCTGCCCGGCCCTCAGATGTGGAGGCTTATGGCTGGCAATCTGGACGACTAATTTGAAGATGGCAAATCGCCACGTAACAACAGAACCAATTGCAATACAGCAGGAGTTGTTGAGTGAAATCCTGTATCATTTAAACATCTTTTTGGGCTGCTCGCTGACGTGGCCCCGGAGGCGCGGCTGGCGCGGGCTTGCACGCTGGTCGGAGGCAGGAACGCAGGACGTAATGAAGATTTAGGGACAGTACTGATGACGCTCAAGATGTCTCACTGTTTGATGCAGAGGAGCGGACAGCTGGTAGACCCAAAAGATCCCACATCGGACAGCCGGTGGCATCCTTTCTCCATTTGCTCTTCTGTGTGAATTGCTCAGCAGCAGCTTTCCGGCCTGTGCGGTCCCCACCATCCTGTTATCAGGTGACTTTTGGGCAGTGACGAGTGTCACACGTAGACTGACGGTTGGTGTGCGTTGGCGGAATCGTGGCGATGGGGACGCAAAGCGCCCCTGGGCGTTGGGGTCCTGGAAGGCACCGTCGCAAGAGAGGAAAAGGGTTTCCGAGGCTGAATCACGAATATCTTGGTCTGCTTCATATTTCTGCGTGTTTACGTATTGTTTCTGTACATTATTTTCAAAGAGATGTTTCAAAGTTTTGGTTCTATGTAAAAATGAGTATTTTGGGTCATATGTGAGTTAAGAAAATTAACGTGTACAACTTGGTGAAATTTATTTCAGGAATACGTGCAAGCAGCTACAAATCCAGGCTAGCAGCGCGGACTAATTTTTAAAATTATGTTTTTATTTTTGAGGACAATAATATCTAAACAGACTCATCGTAGTTTATGCTTAAGGTGTACCCGGGGGTTGCTGCTGTTTTATTTGAGGGAAAGGATAGTGAAATTTAGCTTTGGAAAATTCTCGAAGCTCCCTTTTGTGGTTCTTGGACTAATCAATCTTTTACTACTAAAAGAATACTACTCTTATGATAATGAGAATAATCTTTTGACTATTTGGCATAATAAATGCCTAAAAGACATTTTATTTTATGAATCTAGTTTTTTTTTTTTTTTTTTTTTTTGCTGTAATAGGGGTATTGTAAATTACGTGTTTGTGTTAATGGTATTTCTTAAAGCAATATATGTGTCTAAACTAGACCAGTCTACAAACTGTTGTGGGCATCTATAAATCCTGTTGTAGATACTGTAAAGTGCGTTGGAGTCTTATTCGGCAGATTACGTTGTTAAATTGAATAAGTGTCTGCTGCAGTCGGGACTTGAACAGTGCAGGACTTTATATTTGGAAAAGCTCTATTGTTTAGAAAGCAAAAAAAAAAATCTTTTTAAAAAACTATTTTAAAAATTCTGTGTAAAAAATAAAATAAATTTAAGCCACAAAAAATAATAGAAACCTTGTGGTTGAAGGATGCGGTCAGCACCAGTAACGTGACTCCCAGTCCCGGTAATTCTGTCGGGCAGCAGCAGCCCGCAAGGCTTCGTCCACGAGAGCTGTGGCCACAGTCACCCGGCCACCAATGCGGAGCCGGAGCGGCCGTGGCGGTCCACGCAGCGATGAGCCTCGAGCTAGCGTCGCAGACGGGCGCGATGACAGGGGAGAGAATAGAAGGCAGGAGCGAGATCTGAACTGCCCCAGGGGGCAGGAACGCTGGGAGGAGGGCCAGGAGGAAAGAGGAGAAGAGAAAAAGAGGAAAGAGAAAAAAGAATGTGTCCGTGTGGACACCCAGGACAGCGGTGGCAGCTGAGCTGCTGGTGCTCTGCTTCGTTTCACTTTCTTCTGGGACCAGCGCTGCAAGCTGCTTTCTAGTCGTCTGACCGGAACCTGCACACAACGATGCGCCGCGTGACAGCCATTGCTGAACTCCCGTCGCTTTCTTTAGGGAAATTCTGCAGCATTTAGGTCTTTCTTTTTTTGAATAGTTTTTGTTTTCTCTCTTTTTTTAAAAAAAGGGGCTGAGGACCAAGAGCTGGAGAGAAAGAGAGAGAGGCGGGCTGCGGGCGTGGGAACAGGGAGGGTTTCCCGCAGCAGGACGGACCACAGAAACGAACTCCTAAAGGCTGAACTGCAATAGAAATCTATCAGAAGACGCAGGGCGCCCGAAGGCAGAGAAACACGTGTATGGGTGACGTGCCAGGCTCGGCGACATTGGCATCATTTTTGTGGGTGTCTTTTTGAGCCAGGGTCTCCCCGCGCAGCTCAGCCTGGCCTTGCGCTCACTCAGTAGCCGAGGCTGGTGTCTAGCTCACAGCGACCCTCCTGCCTCAGCCTCCCGAGGGCGGGGACGACAGGCCTGCGCCACCAGGCCCAGCTGAGATGAGCATTTTAGGTTTTCATTTTTTTTTTGCTTTTTATGGAAGAGTTTACAGGGTGCTCAGGGTCTCAGTACTAGACTGGACTCGTAGTGACCCGCCTGTTTACAGCCTCCCAAGAGCTGGGATTACAGGCGCACACCACCACGCCCAGTCTCAGTCACCCTCTCAGTGTGCCCCTGGGGTCGGGGCTGGCATGGCGGGCCTGGGGATCCAACTCTGAGATGAACATTTTAAAACAGATTATTGGGCCGGGGAGCTGGCTCAGCGCAATAAGCACTTCCCTGGCAAGTGCAAGGGCCTGAGTTCAATCCCAAGTTCTGCAAAAATAAATAAATAAATAAATAAATAATAAATAAATAAAGCAGATTATTTTGCACATGACATTTTGTCAAGGTGCATAAATTAGGACCTGAGTGTGCATCGAGGGGAATTTCAGCGGCGCCGTGGTTTCTCTCCTCTTCCTTCAGTGCTCAGTGGTACACCTCCTTGTTCTGTCTCTCTGCCCCTCTCTCTGCCCAGCGCCGGCACACGCACACCCCCTTCGCCCTGTGCTGTGCTCTGAGAACTGTGGCCACCAGGTGGCGCTCTGCCCCTGGACACCTTCTGGTCTCTTTCTGAGAAGCTGTCCCTTAATCCAGTACTCCTCGGATTGACTTCACTCCTTTTCCTCCCCAAAATTAATTTACACTGTGGGCACAAAAAAAACACAAGTGCCTCTTGGGGGCAGACCTCAAGGCCCGCTGGCCTGGGTCCCCCGGGCAGGCTGCCCAGCCCGGCCCCAGACTTCTCTGATGCCAATTGTGGCCGCGACACCACATGTGGCGAGGCGTGGCACTCCCGTGGCCTCTGCCCCACGCCGGCTGGGCTGAGCGGCTGTGACCTCACACTGTTGGGCCCAAGCCCGTAGCTGGCCAGGTATTCTGTGTATTTTCGTGACAGGATGATTTGAAAGGTTTAGAAATTAATTTGTCTGCAATGACTAAGATGGGCAGGAGGATAAAGGGCGGTTCAGGCCCGAGCCTGGCTCCCGTCGCGGCCCGAGCCCTGATCCGAGGTAAGCATGCTGCTGCTGGATGGCGCTGGGTATTAAAATAGTTTTTAATACCTCTCCGGCATGTCGGCAGGATGAGCGGGGCTTTGCACAAGGACTTACTCTGTTCCCTGCACTTACCTGGTGCGGACGGGGGGCTGTCACACAGGCATGGCCCTGCGGGTCGCGAAGGCCACCTGTCCACTGTGAAGGGAAAGCAAATCAGATTATGGAGCCAGCCGGGCCACTTCCGGGGGGCAAGAGCGCAGGGCTTAGTGTGGACACAGTCGGACGAGGTGCGAGTGTGCTGCAGGGGACGCGGGCTGGCAGGGATGCGGGCTGGCGGGGACGCGGGCTGCAGGGATGTGGGCTGCAGGGCTGTGGGCTGCAGGGGACGAGGGCTGCAGGGACGTGGGCTGGCGGGGACGCGGGCTGCAGGGGACGAGGGCTGCAGGGACGTGGGCTGGCGGGGACGCGGGCTGCAGGGACGTGGGCTGCAGGGCTGTGGGCTGCAGGGGATGTGGGCTGGTGGGGACGTGGGCTGCAGGGATGTGGGCTGCAGGGCTGTGGGCTGCAGGGGACGAGGGCTGCAGGGGACGCGGGCTGCAGGGATGTGGACTGCAGGGACGTGGGCTCAGGCGCTGCCCGGGCCCAGGCGTAGCCGACCCAGAAAGTGACGGGGCTTCTGCGGTATCATTTAATTTCCTAGCAGGGCTGCCACCTAGAAATGCATTTGAGGACAAAGAGGTTTTCCTTCCGTTAAGCTCCCTCCGCCCCAGTGGGGGAGGCTGCCGGCCTCCCCGGCCCACGAGGGCGCTGCGTCCCACACGCACGGAGTCAAGGTCTTGTCCTCCGTCCCTGGGGCTGGGCGTCTCCCCTACAAGCGCTGAGCTGAGTTACGCCCGCAGTTGTGTCACTGAGCTGTACCCGGCTGACGGGTGTGGGGGAGACCGGGGTACCCCACGGTGAGCGGGAGCAGCGCTCGGGGAGCAGGGCCGAGCGCCCCAGCAGGCCGTGGGGGAGGATGCAGAGCACAGCCTGCAGGACTCTGGTCACCGTGGGGGACACGGAGGCCTCAGGGGAAGGACGAGCCGGCAGTCCTGCGACTCGGCCTCTCACTCGGCCAGCTGAGCGAGTGCCGAGGGCCACCCGGGGGACTCCTGAGGCCTTCCGAGCGCCTCCGAGGGCGGTCCCGGGAGGCCTGGCGTGCAGGCCGGCAGATGAGGCATGGAGGTGCAGACGTGGCTCCGACGGTAGGCTCGTGGCCCGACAGGAAAGGAAGGCCCGCCGGCCACCTCTGCGCAGCCCACGCTCCCGAGCAGAAGTGTTTCTCCCCGCCGCCGTGACTAGCAGCTGTGCAGCCTCTGACGGCGTCCAGAGCACCCCAGGCCTGCGGTCTGCGGCAGGTCGGTCTCAGCATACCTGGGTGCTCTGGCTCTTGTTCTCGGCTGCGTAGCTTTCCCCACCTTACCGTGGCTACCCGGGCACCCGCCGATGCCTGAGCCCCGTAAGCCTGCCACCTGCCCTACGCCAGCTTCCACCCGGGGTGCGCCGCAGAGCCCAGGAGGCCTGCCAGGCCCGTTCCTCTCGGACCTATTAGCGCCCAGTCTGCAGCCTGGCCCGGCGGGGCTGGCCACGGCCCTGCGCGCCTCCCCTGCGTCCAGCCCGGGTGTCCAGCGGAGGCCACCGCGTGCTGACTGTGGACGCT
>NW_004524850.1:1455914-1456966 GCF_000260255.1 Octodon degus
GGGAGCAGCCAGGGGACAGGCCGCGGGCGGGAGGGCCGCACACTGCGCAGGGACAAAGGGGGACAAGCGGCTGGAGGCAGCCCAGGGGAAGCGACTCCCAGCGAGCGGGGAGGCCCGAGGCCCGGCCACCTTCCCAGCCCACGTCCGCGGGGCGTCGGGGAGCCCGCGGTCGCCTGTGTTTCCCCCGCCCTGCCCGCCTGGCCGCCTCTGCTCTGTCCCTGGCTCTACGCTGCTTTGTCCTCTGGCCGCCGCACGCACGCCCCGCTCCTCCTCTAACATGCACGCGTCTGGCGATTTGTCTCAGCTGGAGAAGGCTAACTCATGCACCCAGATTAAAACTGTTTTCCTTTTTTGTTTTTAAAAAAAGAGAATGAAAAGTAGTTTAAAAAAAAAAGGACCTGTGCAGAATTTCACTACAAATGTGGCTCCGTGACACACAGGGGGAGAAAATGACACGGTCCCCGACACCCAAGACAGCGACAAGATGCGTGCCACCTCGCAGCAGGACAGAAGGGACGCCCTTGGCTGGCTGGGCCGGTGCGGGCGAGGGCACGTGTGCACGGGAAGCGGGCACAGACCCCACCTGAGGCCACGGCGCCCCTTCAGGCGTGCTCCCCGAGACCCGGAGACCTCGCACCGCCGCCAGCCGTGCAGACTCGCAGGAAAGAGCCAACGTACAAAGAAACAGCAAAAGAAAAGAGAGAAGGCGAGAGGAGGTCTTCGCCGAGGAAGGGCGGGACTGGGGAGCTCGCCTGCAGGGCCGATGGCCGTGGAGCCCGGTGTGGAAGCGGACTGTCGCTTGTGTCTCGCTTGCAGCTGACCGGGGCCCGGCGGGGACCAGCTCTGCAGTCGGCGTAAAGAACAGGTGTCTAAACATGAGGAGTACTATGCACCCATGAAAAGGGTCCTGGAAATCACAGCCATGTGGATTGAACTGAACAATGTTGCCCTCAGAGAAACAAACCAAGGGTAGATAAAGAAATAGTATGAGCTGGAGAGATGGCTCAGTGGAATAAGCACTTTCCTGGCAAGTGCAAGGGCCTGAGTTTAAT
>NW_004524850.1:1458141-1458986 GCF_000260255.1 Octodon degus
GGGACGCCGGGCCTCGGCCGCCTTATCACAGTCAGCGGGACGAACCCCCCGCGCCGGTGGCCCACGGCAGGTCTGCGGATCAGGCTCCCGCAGAGCACATCCGGCCCCCCAAAGGTCTCAGGCTTGCAGCAACCCTCCCGCCTCAGCCTCCCGAGCGCCGGCGGGCTTCCCGTCCTGACCCGCTCACTCCTCCGGCTTGTCTGCTGGCTTGTCGGCCCCTCTGCGTCCTGCTGGTGACAGGAGCGCTCTTGGCCAGCCTGGAGCTCCGGGCACTGTGCAGGGATCTGCCCGGATAGCTGTCCGTGGTCCCCTGAACAACTACCTGGGAGACAGCACCACGCCACAGAACAACCATTGTGGAACTCTTTGTCATTTTCTTCAGGGAAACTCTGAATCATCTCACTTTTCTTTTTACTGTTTTTAATCCTTTTTAAAAGAGGAAAAATATGGAAAGAAAAGCAATGGAGAGTGAAAGAGAAAGAGCGGAGAGACCGTGGCCTGTGACGTGGGCGTGCTTACGTGGATTTGGGGTCCCTGCTGCGGGCGGCTGGCCCCGGGCTCACGTCCCAGCCCCGCCGCCCACCCACCCGGGCGGCCTGGAGGCCGGACGGTGCAGAGAAGAGGAGGCATGTACCGCGAAGGCAGCCGCTCCTCCCAGCACACGGGAGGCTGAGGCAGGAGGGTCTCCCGGCTGGAGCCCGGCCTGGGCAACCTGGTGAGGCGCTGGCTCAAAATATAAAAGCTTAGAAAAGCGTCGGAGTTGTTGCTCCGTGTGAAGGGTCGGGGTTTAGCTTTCCGTACCGGAGGGAGCGAGGGGGGAAGGCAGGGAGGAGGAAAGAAAGGAG
>NW_004524850.1:1460061-1460964 GCF_000260255.1 Octodon degus
GCCAGCTAACCTTCCCACACGCTTCTTAGCTGTGGGCACGGCGTGAGGCGGTGAAATGTGCGCAGAAGTCGGATTTAGAAGGCAGAAGGTCTGTTTGGGGCGAGGGTTCCGTTAAGGATTAACGGCTAGGCCAGAACGTCACGGTGGAACGAAGCTGCAGGGCTCGCGCGCTCCGGAGCCGGGAGGGAGCGGAAGGAGAGGCACACAGGAAGGGAGGCGGAGAGGGTGAGCACCGGAGTCCTAGCGTCCCTGCAAGGCCACGCCCCAATGACATCACTTCCTCCCATTAGGCTCCACCTTTTAAAGAGCCCGCTGTTCCCAACAGCACCAAGCTGGAGCCAGGCGTTGAACACGCGAACGCCTGGGGCAACACACCAAATCCGCGGGGCAGCGGGCCCCACGCTCCGTGGTGTCCCCCTTCCTCCTCTCCCCAGCTGGCCCCTATTTCTAGATGCCAGCATCACGGGCTGCCATCTCTCCTACCCCAGGGTATGCCCATCCCTCATAGTCAGCATCCTGGTCATAAGCTCTGGCTCTGGGCTGCGCAAACACAGCTCACGATGTGCGCGTAGAGGGACCTGCCTCTCTCCTGGCGGCCAAGGGATTCTTGAAGACACAGCTGCGAATCTGAAGGAAAAAGGTGGCCAGGCCTGTGGATGCTTTCCTGGCGCTGCAGGCAAGGCCCTCCGTGAGCGCTGCGGCTCGGCTTCGGGCGCTCGCCTGGGATTTCATCCCGATGCTGGTAGACACTGGAGTACTACTCTGCCGTTAAGAAGGGAAATGCCGAGGCTGGGTTCTGTCCCACGCACCAGCCCTGCAGAAGGAGTGAGTCTACCTGTATGGTAGACACGATGCAGAAAATAATAATTAAAAATGGAAGGAGCCCCACGAAACCATGGTGCA
>NW_004524850.1:1463054-1468212 GCF_000260255.1 Octodon degus
GGCAGGATGTCCCTCCGCCGCGCCGCCCTCGCCCTGGTGGGCGCAGAGCCCGCCTGCCTCCTGCTGTCCGTGAGATTCCCAGCGCCGGACCCTGAGTGACACACACAGGCGTCTGTCTACGTGGGCGACACCTGTTAGGAAAGTTGTGGAGAAGGAGGAGCGCCCGGGAGGAGCGAGGCGCGAGCCCAGGATGCTCGGGGCAGCTGCTCGGGAAGTGAGCGGAGCGCGTCGCTTCATACGGAGAATAAAAAAAGGATTTTTAAAAAGCACTTTACGGATGATACAAAATTTCACTAAACAAAAGCATACAAACCCAACAGTGCTTGTTCTAGTGCATGCTTTGGCCTCAAATTACTTGTGCAGATTAGTGGATGGAAGCAGGCAAAGATGGCCAAAAATTATTTTAAAAAAATTAAAAAGAAGGAAATTGAGCGTTAGCTGCTTCCTTCGATAGAGCAGCGGATTTGGCAGGGCAGCGGCCCGGCTCTCCCGCGCGTGTTCGTACACACGTTTCCTTTCCCTTCCTCCCCCCTTCCTTCCCTCCTGCCCCCATCCCAGCCGTCCCTCCCCTCACAGCGGCCACCGTCCCTCTTACCCCACGGAGACGACGCGATGCCTGCGCACGCGGGGCCGATGCGTGTCCCTCGGGAGCGTGGCCTCGAGCTGGCCGCAGCATTCCGTGTGCAGAGCAAGCTGTCATAGCCAAACCTTGAGGCCCGTCAGCCGAGGAATGGTGGAAAAGATGCGGCATTTTTATGCAGTGGAATATTATTCACCTATAGAAAAGACAAATTTGAGACTCCCATAGGTAAATGAAAGCAATTAGATCTGAACATCATTAAGGGTCTTTTCACGAGGTAGGACTGTGGAGCATTACTAAGCACCCGCAAATCTTCCTTTCAAAAAGTCATTGAGGAGGATTTAAAAATATAAACCACTAGGCCAGAGAGTAAAATCGAGGCTGCCTGGGAAAGAGAAAGCGAACTGGGAAAGACGTCTCGGCACAGGAGTGACTTGGCCTGGAAGGTCTCCAGGGTGTTCAGGGTCTCACTACTGGATCGGACTCTAGTGATCCGCCTGTTTACAGCCTCCCGAGAGCTGGGATTACAGGCTCGCCCCACCACGCCCAGTCTCAATCCCGTCTCAGGGCACCCCGGGAGCGGGGCCGGCTGGCCAGGGATTGAATCCTTGGCCCCTGCGCCTGCTTGCACGCACTTGGATTTCCTCGATTTTAATCCTGAGCAGCGCGGGGAGCTTCAGCCACGGGGCTGAGGACCACCCAGGCGAGGCCCGGAGCCTGGTGGGGCTGGAGCGTCGCCCAGGGCGGGCGGTTGGGGCCGTGAGGGATGCTGGCCCGGGGAGGGGGCCGGTGACAGCTGGAATCACGGGCTTGTGCAGCGCTGGAGTCCTTTCTCGTTTCTCATTCTCTGAAATAAGAAGTGGGCGTGCATAAATTAATCCAAACATCACTCCCGGCTGATAATGAGCCGCGCTTGCCGGGAAAAGTGGGGCCTGGCGGCCCGGTGTCACCGAGCGCGCAATTTTCTCAGGCCCTCATGCAGAAAATGCCTCACGTGCGCGCTTCGTGCTATTGTTCTGTGAACCCCAGCAAGAACTAAATCGCACCGAGAGGAAAAGAGAAACACTTCCGCCTGCCCGCGGCGCCCGCGGGTGGCGTCCCCCAGCCTCCCCTCCCTCTGGCCTCCCCTGCACCCTTCCCAGCCCCCCACCTGCTTCCTTTCCACACTCGCCGTTCTTGTGTGTTACCCCTTGTCTCTTATCTTTCCCTTTATTGCCACTTTGGGAATAAGAAAAGCCGGGTGAGGCGGCAGCTCAAGTGTCACTGACATCACAGCCTCAAGGCACCTCCGGTTTCTGGCCCTGGACTTAAGCTTGCCCTTCTTCATGGCAGAGTAGTACTCCACGGGGTGGGAAGTCCATATTGTAGTTATGCACTGTTACGGGCTGCTCCAAGATGCAGCCGTTCTGAGCTGCGCCTCGGAGCACACGCGTAGAGACCCTCGACTCCGGCCGAGGAGCTGGGGCCCACGGCAGTGCCCCCCAGTGCAGCTGCAGGCCCTGGCCCACGGCGATGTCCCCTGCGGACCAGTACCAAAGACCTGCCCCGGGGAGGCCCGCAGGTCGGGGGCGGACGCTGGAAGGTCAGCGCCGGCGGCAGGCTGCGGGAGGAGAGAGGTGCGAGGGCCCGGGCCACGCGGAGGGAGCGGGCCACGCAAGCCGCAGCCACGCAGCCACGCGGGCGGGGACGCGCTGCTTCCTACAACACAGAGTTCCTGCCATAACAGATCTTCCCCTTTGCCAGGGCCGGGTCTGCCCTCTGGATTTCATTTACTCTTTCAAGTTCTCGCCTTGGGGAGACAACAGGGTGGTGGCCCGTGCGGGTCGGGCTCACTTCGCTCACCAATGCAGTCTCTACTTGCAGCCTCGTAACTATAGAAGCCTCAAGTTTGCCCTGTTTTTTTCTTTACAGCCGAGCGTGCTGCAAGGTGCCGTTTTGCTCTGTTGTGTCAGCCAGTTTGGGGGTTTACGTCTGGTAACTGAACAGCTGATTTGAAGGTAACATCATGCCAAAGAGAAGCCACGTGCAATTCCTGTTACTTTGTTTACTGAAATTTTTTATCTTTTCTCATGCTTCTTTTTTTTTACTAGTTGCATTTTTGAAAAATAAAAACCCAAGGAGCTCTACGCGCGCCCTGCAGGTCCAGCCCCCGCCGGCCCCGGGACCCGTCGGCTCTCCCCTCCCTGCAGAAACGGGTCTCGCTGCTTAATTTCAGCCTGCCCGCTTGAATCCCGCCCATTATGCTTAGGGAAGCTCTGCGCCCCGGTCCCTTCCTCCCCAGATGCGCGGGGCCAGCTCTGCCCGGATGTGAGGCGAAGAGTCCGGCTGGCCGCGGCCCTCCGTGCTGGCCGCGGGGCGCGCAGGGCGAGCGGGCACTGGGGGGACACCGGGAGCGCCTGGGAGGGCTCGTGGGGCTGCGAGGCGTGGAAGTCGGCCTGGGAACCCGCATGTGCCCTGGTGCGTGTGAGAGGCGGCTTCGGAGAACTTGGCCGTGGCTACTTCAGGACAGGGAGCCCGCGGGTGGTGGCTCTGTGTAGTGCCAAAAGAATCGAAGCCAGCTTATGGTAATGATACCGGTGAAACCGCACTTACTACCAAGCAGTTCATGACAGCTGTGCCTGGGAGCCATGCGATGGTGAATAGAGAGGAAGCGTCACGTGTACACACAGTGGAATATTATACAGCCACGAAGAACAACGAAGTCGTATCACTTGCACAAAAACAGATGAAACTGGAGACATCACCTTAAGTCAAATAGGCCAGACTCAGAAAGAGAAGTATTGCACTGTATTTGAAATCAGAGAGAGAGAGAGAGAGAGAGAGAGAGAGAGAGAGACAGACAGACAGACAGACAGACGCTTCCTTTACCAACTCTGGAGTTCATTGTCCTCCCGTCCTGAGATTTTCTGGTCTCCCCACACACATCTCAGTCTAAGGCTTAAATCACTAGCTAAAAAAACCCAACTCCTGAGCATAAACACCACCAGCCTTCAGGACCGCCCTGACCACAGAAGTGCCGTCCGCCCACGCCCGTGGTCCCGAGGCAAATCTCGAACTAGCTCCCCTCGTGCCCTCCGCGAAGGCACTTAAGAGCAACAGAGCCCGCCGGCTGCCTGGGAGGCTCCCCCGTGTGCAGCGTGCTGCTAGGAAGTTCGGATCTCATGACGTGGTGGGCAAGATCCGTGGCCGTGCTCCCGGTATTTGGAGCGGAGGAGGCTTGGCTTGTGCGCCACTGTGGCTTCAGCAGGACCGAGCGCGTCCGGGAGAGGGCTTTGGCCAAAGCGCAGCCCTCGCCTTGCTCTCTGTGTTCTTTAACCCTAATATCCGCGCTCTCTCGCCTCACTAATCCTTTCTGGTTGAGTCCTCGAGTAGGAGTTCTTTTCCAGCAGCGCAGATCCTCGGCCGGCCTCCTGCGACACAACCTGGGCAGCGCCATGTGGGGGACGGAGGCAGCCACGCGCCTGGTGGGGCGCAGGGACGGGAGCAGGGAGCGTGCACGGGCCGCCACGCACGGGTCCCCGGGGCCACCGGGCACGAGGCCCAGCCCGAAAGCTCGTTTGCAACGACGTTGCCTCTCTGACTTCTTCCTTCGGTGAGCGGAGCCGCGGCGCTGTTTTACTTTCCATCTGTTGGGTGGGGACAACTTGGATTTTCTAAATATGTTTATTGCTGGTATGTACTTGTTCTTGTGCGAAATACCAGGTAGATGCATCAATAAGCTGAAACCTAGAAACCCACTTGGACCACCTGTTCCCTCTCTGAGTGTCTCCTGAAAGAGTTAACGGTACGTGACAGTGGATCCACGCACAAGCTCCTGTTCATAGCAGCAGAACTGACCACAGCTAAATCCTGGCATCAGATTATCTGTCCAAGAACAGGTGGATGCCAAAGAAAAGGTGATACGATGCAGCGTGGAGTACTAGTCTGCCATAAAGAAGGATAACTTTGGCTCCCCGGTGGGTGCACTTGGAGACCACCATGTTAAGTTTAATAAACCACAGCAGCATGGGTTGTCCTAAATGAGAAGCTCAAAGGGCTTTTTTTAAAGGGGTGAAAGAAAAGATAGGTAACAGGAATAGAAAAATCGATCTTCCTCAAGTGGGAAAAAGACAAAGAGCTGGTGGAGTGTGGGGACAAATGGGCGCCCGACAATACCGGTGTGAGGCACACACGCGCCCACTTCTTCCCAGGACTGTAGTCATTTATAATCCAAACGTGGACCAATAAACCCAGAAACACAGAAAAACAAGATGGCTACATTGACAGCATATTGTAAGAAGTAAACAGTTGGCTGGGCAGGGACCCGGGATTGCATGGCGAGGCAGGCCTGCCCCGGACGACAGTAGCGCGTCCTTCCTCATTTGAAGAAACAACACGGAGCCGTCAGCCCTGTCGCGAGGAGCAGCTCGCACGAGCATGTCACGAGCGCGCCCAGCACGGCAGAGCCGTGTGATTGCGGGTCGGTGCACCCAGCACGTGCAGGACAGCACACGGCGCAGGCGACTAAGCGCAGTGACCTTCCTCAGTTCTTCGTGCTGGACGGTTGCTGCCCCGTGAGCGCGCACAGGCGGCGCGGAC
>NW_004524850.1:1469286-1471194 GCF_000260255.1 Octodon degus
GCCACCACCTCCACCGCCACCACTGCCACAGCCACCACCTCCACCACCACCACCACTGCCACCACTGTCACCACTGTCACCACCACGTCTACCACCTCCACCGCCCCCACCACCTCCACCAGCTTGGTTGGATTAGGAACCCGAGCCGGACCAGGAGGTGCAGATGGTGCGCCTGCTTGCGTCCGCCTCGGGTCCTGACGGTGGGCGGCTCCAGTGACCTGGGTGTGTCCCGGGAGAGGAGTTTGCTGTGCCAAGGGGGCACCCAGCACGAGGCATCGGGGAGGTGGGCTGGAGCGAGCGCCGGCCTTACCTGCTAGGAGAGGAGGGAGGCTCGCCGGAGCATGCCGGCCGGATCCAGAGGGCAGCGCTGATCGGAGCCGGCAGGCCGCTCCTGCCAAGGCTAAAATTAACCTCGATGAGTCAGAGGAGAGTGAGCTGTGTGTGACTGTGACGTTCCCGTCTGCGGCAGAAGTGGAAGCCACACACGGCATGCGCGGTGGACCTTGCCCACTGCGGCCCCCACGTCCCATGGCCACGTGGCTGCGTGAGGAAGGGGAGCCTGCCCGGCTTCTCAGAGAGCGTGTGCCCGCGAAGGGCGCCAGAGGCGGCGGCCGTGCTGCTCGAGTGAGCCGGCCAAAGCACAGTGAATAGGAACGTTCAGAACGTTGCGACCAGCAGGGCGCAGCGGCGGCGCCCCTGTCATTCCAGCTCTGGGGAGGCTGGAGCAGGAGCGTCTCCCTGAGTTCGGGACCAGCCTGGGCTACACAGCGAACTCTGCATCGCGAGACCCTGGCTCAAAAAGACACTTGTTTTTTCTTAGAGTGGAAGGTGCGTGGTCCTGAATCCTGCTAGAAACCCCTCCGGCCCTGCGCACGCCCGCCCCTCGTCCCGGCCGCTGTCGGCAGCAGCTCCGGGGCCTCCTTCCCGAGGGTCTTCCCAGGTGGGATCAAAAACCCGGTGACAGCCGCTGCCACACGTCGTGGGGCGGAAAGGCAGCTCGTGCAGACAGACGCTGGGTCCTCGTCCACCTGGGTCGCCAGAGCTGGCACAGCACGACCTCCCGCTCCTCCCCAAGGTCAGGATGAGCAGGAAAGGTCAACATGGGGCGTCCATTCAGGACAGCGCAGCAGGAGACCCGCAGGAGGGAGGACCCGGAGCTGCGGCAGAAAGGGGGACGTGCCGTTCGCCGAGCTCTGTCATTTGCTCTGCTCCTTCAGGTGCAGTCCCTGCGGACCCTGTCAGGGCAGGCGGCATATCCTCTCAAATACTTTTACTTTCACTTCATTTGGGAACTTTCAAAATCTAGAAACAGGGTTGCAAAGGTGCATGGAAGGAGACGCAAGGCCGCCGGAGCGCACCCTCGTCCAGGAGGACAGGAGAGTGTTTCGAGGGACACCGCGGACGCAGGCGCCGGCAGCGGGCTGCAGGGCCAGGGCAGGGATTAGGACGCTGTGTCTATAATCCAGGTTGGGGACGGCGAGGATGGGGCCCAGATCCGAGTCACGGCTCGGGAGAGCCCCGAAGGAAGCCGCCGTGGCAGTGCCCATCTGAGAATTCGACGCTCTGGGGCTCCGAGAACACGCTACCAAGAGCGAGAGACTTCGCTTCGGCTGCTCGACCAACCCAGCGCACCAAACGCCCGCTGTGAGACCGAAGCCCCGAGCGTGGCAGCCTCGCCAAGGATGGGGTAGCGGCGGCTCGGTCCCACCCAAGGGAGGGCGTTTGGGCCGGGAAAGGCGTGACGACCCTTCATAAAACACCCGCCTTCGCTTTCTGAGCCCGCAGAGCCAAGAAATCCCACCAGAGTCCCTAAGAGTGGGTCCTTCGCAAAAACACCACGGAGTACTATGCAGCTATGAAGAAAGATAAGCTTGAGGTGTTTACAGGTAAACGAGGCAGGTGGGGCCG
>NW_004524850.1:1472029-1475141 GCF_000260255.1 Octodon degus
TCCTGTTTCAGCCTCCCGAGCGCTGGGATTACGGGCACGTGCCACCAGCCCAACCTCAGTCACCACCTCAGCGCGCCCCCGGGGGCAGGCCGGCACGGCAGGCCTGGGATCGAACCCCCGCTGCTGAGTCTGCTGAGCTACCTGGCCGGCCCTAACGTCCCCATTCTAGGTAGACAGCCGGCCCCACGCTCGCCTGCTGCGCCTGCGCCCCGGCTCTGCACGGCTGGGGACAGGCCGACAGGGAGAACCGCTTGGCATTCGGCTCCGAATGACGAACAGAGCGGACGCTTCCGGGCTGCTTTATTTTTCCGAACGTCTCTGTCACCAAGGGCTGCCTGGTGACCTTGTAGAATGAGCTTTGAAAGCGGCTGTCAGGGCTGGCTCAGATCTGCGCGGCCTCAGCGAGCAGCCGGCGGGCACCTGGGCATCCGCGTCCGCCCACAGCGCTGCGCTGCAGGCCGGCGAGTGTGCGTGCCGGCCCGGCCTCGCGTGGGAAGCGACAGTGACAGATGCTCGCAGGGCTTCGCCGGGCGTGCCAGACATCGCTGGTCACCCAGGAAGGCACAGCAGACCCCGGCAGAGCATCCCACTGCAGTGAGAGCCCTCATGGCCTGAGCCCCAAAACGCAGCGAGGGCCGGTCAGGGTGTGCAGAGAGGAAGCCTGGGATGCCCGTGACAATGTCCGCTGTGGCAAACAGGGCAGACGTTCCTCAAAGAATTAAAAATCGAAGCTGTGGTGCCACCCGGTGAAGAGATGGGAGCCACAAGCGTGCACGGGTGGGTGAGTGGATCGAGGAGATGTGGTGTGTGCGCCTGGTGGAATAGTATACAGCCATGAAGATGAACCCTTGTCATATTTACCAATAAGGCAACCCTGGGGACACTTATGCTCGGTGAAACAGGCCAGACACAGGACGTAAGGTGTGAAGATGTAACTCAGGTGTGGAATTGAGGAACACTGGTGTCCTTGACCCTGAGTACAGACAGTAGTTGACATGGGCTTGGGTCCAAAATGTGCTCTCCAGTCTCCTGTGTCCAGAGTCGGGGCCGTGGGAGGTGATGGGTCCCTGCTCGGTGCTCCTCGCAGATCCACCAGGGACGAGGCCTGGCTGACTGTGCTGTGCCAAGCGGGCCTGGCTGGGGGCATCCCTGGGGGCGGCCTGGGGGGCGTGCACCCTGACTCCCCCGCTCGCTCTGCTTCCGGCCCCACAGCCCGAGCGCTTCCTCCCCGCAGGGCTTCTGCCAGGCCTCAGCTCTCCTTGCAGCCTTGCTGCAGGGGTGAGACCCCAGATGGCGTGGCAAAGTAAGTGGGTGATGGTGGCAGGGGGACAGGCCGGAGGGGACACAGAACACCGTGGACCACTTCAGCACACCACCACGCCCAGTCTCCATTGCATATTTATAGATGATGCTGGGGAGGGAGACAGTGGTGGAGGTGGGCGTGGTGGTGGCGGTGGTGGCGGTGGAGGGGAGGACGTGGTGGAGGAGGTGGTGGCGGTGGTGGCGGTGGAGGGGAGGACGTGGTGGAGGAGGTGGTGGCGGTGGCAGTGGTGGCTTCTCCCAGATTTGGAGGCGTAACACATGTGCCCCCCACCGGCCTCCTGCGCCCTTCCCATCCCATCACCCCCTGGCTGGCCCGTCCAGTGTGCCCACCCTGCCGCGTCCAGCTGGTGACACCCGCCCGTCCTGCTCCTTCCCAGCAGTCCCCTCTTCTCCCTGGTGCAGTCACTTTCCCCGCCGACCCGTCCAGCACGACGCCCGTGGCTCACGTGTCCCGCTCCAAGAGGAGGCAGCGTCACCCTGCTCTTCTCAGACGTCCTCCAGGGGCCGCGTGTCCGATGCCCACCCAATGCCCGCGGACTTGGGTCTTCAAGCGCCAGGCATGGGGCTGTAGCCGCGGGTCCCCTGCACCAGAGGTTGGGGACACAGAAGCACGTGGGCGGCCTAAGTGTCGGTGCACGCGGGCCGTCCGCGTTGTCCCGGCAGCAGCGGAGCGTGTGCCGTCCCTTGAGGTCAGCGCGCTTTTAAACTATGTCTTGGAACTGCGGCCAGGACGGGTCACAGTGAGAGGCACTTGGCTCACTGGCGTCCGTGGAGCCAGGAACACTGCGGTGACCACGGCCTCCCACTCAGGTGTCGGGCTGAGATTTAGGGCACGTGGAGGCCTTCGCCGGCATCTGGGATTATCTGCAGGCTGTGTGTCCTCCTCGGGGACCCACCAGGGACGAGGTCCCGGCTGGCTGTGCTGCAGGAGGCGGGCGGGCTGCGGGGTCCCTGGGGGCGACCTGGGTGTCAGATATTTTGTCCTCATAACAGGAAGCTGGAGCCCGCTGTGCCCAAGGCCAGAGCTAGTTGTCCCCGTGCGTCCTGTGCCGAGAAGGCAGCTGCGCTCGGAGAGTGGGCAAACACTGCGTAATGTGATTTGGCTGTTGACGCCGTCCTGAAATCTAAGTCTGTCAGCGGCGATTTAGGGCTCATTGCCGCAGGGCCCCGGTTTACCCACAGGAATCTAAAAATGGTACTTAGTGGGGAAACCAGCGGCGGAATGCACAATTTCAGCAAATTTGAGGGCCCTATGAATAGAGGGACGCGGATGTGCTCCCGCCCCGAGGCGGCTAGCCGCGAAAGCCTTCCCGCTGGCAGCTGCCGGCAGGCCGGCCGGGGAGAAAGCCTTCCACCGCGCGCATGCTGATGAGCCGGCGGCCGCCGCGGCGCGACTTCCTGAGGAGCCGGCTGGCCATCGGGACGTCAGCCAGCCTTTAAAAATAGAACACCATCGGAGAGCTTTGCAAACTCTGTAACATCAGGGAGACGCGGACACCCTTGAACTTGCTCTTCTGGGTGAATGCAGGGCACGCGCTGTTGGGCAAGCCGAGCCGGAATTGTCAAAAGATATTTCCATCAAAGAACTTTGGGACGCGGGTTTTAACAAAGAAAACGCTTGGACTCGTTTCCAGAGTGGGTTTCCTGCGGAGCCCGCCGGCTCCCGCTGGGTCTGGGGCAGCCTGGCGCGTGCCCCGCGGGATGCTGCGGTTCTGCGGGGCTGGGGAGACGGGTGACGAAAACCGTGGTCCTGCCAGGGGAGGAGGGCGGCGGGGAGGGCGAGGGGCGC
>NW_004524850.1:1475720-1475975 GCF_000260255.1 Octodon degus
GGGCCCTTAGCCGCGCTGTCCCGGCTGCCTCAGTGTCCCGGATGGATTCAATACTTTGCCCTTTCTGGGTCCTTTTCACCTTGGGGAGGAGCCAGAAGTCACACGGTGCCTGATTTGGTGAGAACGGCGGGTGTGGGCACGTATCGCGTTCTTACAAGCCTGCTTTGCCGTGGGGCGGCGCTCGGCAGCAGCAGTCACTGCGTTTTTGATCATGCCTGCTAAAGACCCTCAGGAAAGAGGCCTGTAGGGCTGCTG
>NW_004524850.1:1476830-1480119 GCF_000260255.1 Octodon degus
CAGGGGTGCAGGGGCTGCCATCCACAGCAGCTGCTCCAGGGCAGAAGCATCGTGGTGGACGGTGTGGGGGAGAAAGTCGCTCGTGTCATGCAGGCCAGGAAGTGGAGGCGGGAAAGAAAGAGAGGAGGGGGCACCCGCACGTCGGGATCAAGCCCTGCAGCACCCCGCGACCCCAGCAGGCCCGCGAGCACGGCGGCCCTCGGGACCGACCCCGGAGCTTTCTGCGCTGGGCCTGTCCTGTGCGGGGCCTGCGCGGCCTCGGGCGTTCAGTTCGCGGCCTCCTACGGGACGTTCGCTGACACGGAAAAGGACATTTTCAGCCATAGTTAAATGATGGGCTCGAAAGGTCAAGCCCGTGCACGGGTGCTTTGGGTGAAACGGCGAGCTGAGCTCCGTGACCTGCGAAGCGCTGGACCGATTTTGGTTGCAGTTGTCAGAAAGCGCGTCGCAAAAGATTTCTGTTCAGAAAAAAGCGAGATCAAGCCACGAAGTTGTGCACATGGACTTTTTATGTTATGTGCAGCAACTTAGTGCGCGGCATTTTCTCAGGCGTAAAGTGGGAAAAATCAGGCTGAGCTGCCGGCCCGGCGGGGTGGGCCGCGACGGCGCGTGTGAGGGCTGCAGCGGGCTGCCTGGGAGGGAGCGAGCCGGTGAGCACGGGTGTGGCCAGCGCGGGGAGGCTGAGGCAGGAGGACCCCGGCCGAGGCAGCCCGAGCCTTGCAGTAGGGAAGCGAGACGCAACGCAGTGCATGAAGCGGGCTGCCGCCGTGCCGCCGCCGTCTGCAGCAGCTCCAGGTCATCTGTCCCGGCCGCGCTGTCCTGGGGCCTCGGTGTCCTGAATGGGCTCCACACGCTGATCTTTCCTGGTCGTTTTAACCTTGGCGAGGAGCCGGAAGCCGCACGGAGCCAGCCCCAGTGAGCAAGGTGGACGGGGACACGGCGTCGTGCGTTTCCGAGCGGCCTTCTGCTGGACGGTGCTTGGCAGAGGCATTCACTGTATTTTTGATCATGCCTGGGAAGGACCCGAGGATGAGCGGGGGCAGCGATGTCGCAGACACCTCGCCTGCTGATTTTACTGTCATACATTTTTAAATGTTTTTGCAGTGCTCCTTGTTAGCGGAGGCATGTGTGTACCGTGCGCCGGCGTGCGCGCGGGGACTCGGCGTCTCCGTCCTCGTGTGCTGCGCGTGCAGGCGACGACTTGTCTCACGCCCGCGCTCTGCCTCCAGGCCCCTTGCTCCCTCCCCTGGTGCCCTCCTCCTCTGAGCAGGAGCCTTCTCTGTCCTGCTGCTGTCCGTCTCCCGCCCCCTTATTCGTGTTCTGCACTTTGGTGCAGCAGGAGTCCCGAGGCGCTGCAGCCGTGGGTCTGATTTCTGATTGAATCCACTGAACACCACGGGCTCAAGAAGCGTCCAGGAGTCATCTTTCAGGTGAGCCACGCCGATCCTTCTTCAGGGCAGAGTAGTACTCCGTATGCATAAAGAACATGTTTCAGGGGCTAGGCAGGGCACACAGACGGACAGATGGCTAGAGAGAGACAGGACAGGTGGCAGGTGGACGGAGAGGGGGGAATGATATAGCTGGCAGGTAGAGCAGAGACCCAAGAGAGGTAGACAGACAAATGCCAGACAGACCGACAGACAGACGGATGGGTGATTGGTGACCGACATGACAGGGACATAGAGAGTTGTGACAGGTGAGCAGTAGGCAGGCGTTACGTGACCCACAGAGATGACAGAGAAAGGACATAGCTGGGCGAGATGCGAGCCCACGGACACGGGGGAGGTGCGCAGAGTCGGGGCAGGAAGTCGCACGCGTGTTACCCAAGGGCGAACGTAGACGCCGAGACCAGTAGCTACCGAGCACTTGGACCTCGAATTTGAAGACAACGACAGCAATACAGCCACTACTGTTCCCTTCCTATCAGTTTGTTCAGTGAAATTCTGTCTTGTTCCTATTTTGTTTTCTACTTTTTATTCTCTTTTAAAAAATGAAAACAACAAAAGCAATCCTGGGGAAAAAAGCGGACTCTGACGCAATATATGGACCTTTGATTCAGCAACCAGCTTCAGCTTCCTTTTACCGAGTTACGTGAATGAAAAGATAAGCTGATAGTCTGCAGACAAAAAATATAGAGGTGGACAGACAGAGGACAGAAAAGAGGAGGGTACTGGGAGGGAGATAAATGATGCACAGATGTGGGGCGTGGGGGCGCACACCCGTCACGCCAGCCCTCGGGAGGCTGAGGCAGGAGGATCCCTGCGAGCTCCAGCCCAGCCTGGGATACGAAGTGAGCTCAAGGCAGGCTGAGCTGCGCAGTGAGGCTGTCTCAAGCGCACGCGCACACACACACACACACACACACACACACACTCCTGAGATAAAGTGAGGGATTTATGACGGGTATATAGAGGACAAGGCCATGGATAGGTGACAGAAGCAAAGAGAGAGGAGGAAGGAAGGGGGTGCGGCACAGCCGGGGAGCTCGACGCCGGGGGCCTGCAGGGACGAGCTCTGTGGGCGCCAACGCCCGGGTCTGGCGCCTGCACCCCGCGGACCCCGCACGCCCACATGCCGGTGTCCAGCTCCCGCGTCTCCCCAAAGCCCTCCCGAGCTCCGCAGCAGGCGATAGCGGTGCCTGCACTGCCAGCTCCATGTTCTCTCACGGCATCACCTTCCGACCTCTCGGCAGCGCTGCAGCGCGGAACAGTGTGTCCCACCGGGACGGCTTCTTCTTGTTTTATTTTTTAAAGACAATAAAAAATAGTAAAAGAGGGCAGGGAACAGGTCATCGGTTTAAAGCGCCTGCAAGCAGTCACAGTGGCTGGGGGTTCAATCCTCCACCTCCAGGGTCCACTGAGATGGCAACTGAGGCTGGGCGCGGTGGCGCACGCCTGTAATCCCAGCTCTTGGGATTATGAGTCCGAAGTAGTAGTGGGACCCTGGAGACCCTTCCCTAAAAAAAAAAATAAAAGAAAATAAAAAAACTAGAAGCAAAATAGAACTTCACCGAACAAAATATGAGGAATTCAGCAGTGCTTGCTATGCTGCATCACGTGCTCTTCAGATTAACGGTCCAGATTGCAGGATGCAAGCATGAAAAATTGGCCAAAAGAATTATAGGAAATTAGAAAGGAGGAGAAAAAAAAATCCAGCATTAGCTGCCTGTTTCAATAAACCAGCACAAGTTAGCAGGACGATTCTCTCTCTCTCTCTCTCTCTCTCTCTCTCTCTCTCTCTCTCTCTCTCTCTTCTTATATCAGCTCTATAGCCTTACATTGTCCTGCAG
>NW_004524850.1:1480454-1481769 GCF_000260255.1 Octodon degus
TGCGGTCCCTGCAGCTGCCCCAGGGCAGGAGCGTCGTGGCGGACGGGCGTGGGGGAGGAAGGTGCTCAGGCCGTGGGGGCCGGGAGCAGGGAGACAGAGAGGGACGGAGAGAGAGACAGAGACACACAGAGACTGTGTCCATTTCGGTTTAAGGACAGAGATACTCTGCAGGAATGCAAGCGTGGACCGTGTCTGGCCTCGTGGGCTCGGCTCCTTCCGGACACAGAACTCCTCCCAAGCAAGCAGCACAGCCACAGCGTGCAGAAAACTGGAACTTCGTTGCTTGTTAAGGTTAAATAATAGTCTATTGGGTGGATATGCGGTGAGTTAGCCGGGGTCAGGGTGGCCCTGCCTCCAGCGGCGGCGTCCTCGTGAGACAGAGGGGCAGGGACATGCAGGGCAGGAGCCGCACAAAGGTGCAGGCAGAGGCTGGAGGGACGGGGCCACAGCCCAGGGCCACCCGGAGCCCCGCAAGGAGGCAGAGGCGGGAGGGTCTCCCGGGACCCATGCAGGGACCCCAGCCCCGGGGCGCCTTAGCCTAAGACTTGGGTTCCAGGGCTGGGAGGGGCTGAATTTCTGCTGCTTTGAGCTTCCAGCCTATGGCCGTTTGCACAAGGAAGTGGAGTTTGGGGTGGATGGGAGGCATGCGTGGGAGGGGCAGCAGGCGTGGGCGAGGAAGCCGAGGGAGATGCGGGCTGGATCCGTGGCCGTGGGAAGCGCAGAGTCTGCAGCGAGACCGCGGGAGCTGGGCTAAGGTGGGGAGCAGGGCAAACCACTTTAGCAAAAAGCAAAACAAAAACACGCTGACAATCTTTTAAAATTACCCTTTTAGAAATACTCTTTTTAAAAGCATTAACTGCTCCTTTCAACAGACCTGTGGAAATCAGCGGCACAAGTAACCAAGCTACCCTGCGCGTGCACATACTTTCCCTGGTGCCCCGTCCCAGCTATTCCTTCCCCTTGAGCAGTTTCCTTCCATTTCAGCGTCTGTTGCAGCTGCTGGATTTTATTTAGTTTTTAGCTTCTCATACTAGCTAGACAGTATGGTATTTCCACATGTGGGTCTGATTCATTTCACTTACGAGTGAAGGAAATTGGTGGTTAAAGATGAAAGTTGGAGACATCCCTACTTGCCGGAAACATGCAGCACAAGTGAGTGGGAGAGAACTGTGCTGGTCGGAAGGCTTTCACTCCAAATACAGCTGACGCGTGCGGTCTCGGGGCGTCGGGCTCCAGAACCAAGAAGGGAAAAAAACAATGGCGGGCAAAAGCCAGACGCGAGAGTCGTCAGCAATGGACAAAGATGGGTGAGGGC
>NW_004524850.1:1483979-1485415 GCF_000260255.1 Octodon degus
TGTGTGGCCCAGTTTTGGCCATTCCTTAACGGTCAAAGGGGCATCGAGAGCGACAGACTCTGCAGGGCTGCAGGGCAGCGAGCCACGCGGGCTTCCTGCGAGCGCTCAAGCACCTTCAGGACGGTGTCCGCGGATCACTGAGCAGGAGCCGGCTGAGCAGGGGCCTCTGATGCGGGCCACGGAACCGCACCGCGTGGGGACACGCAAGGGCAGCTGCGGCCTCCACAGCTGGGCAGGGACAGAAGAGGGGACGCAGACACAGGAGAAGTCCTGCGAGGAGGAAGGCAGAGATCGGAGGGATGGGGCCTCAGCCCACGGCCACCGGGATCCCCAAGGAGGAGGCAGAGGCAGGAAGGTCTCTCCAGGAGCACAGGGCTCTAGTGCAGGTGAGAGAGACACCCTCGCTGCGGCCCGTACCTTCCAGGAACTCCAGCCTGGAGAAGGAGAGCCCTTTTCAGGGTGAATTTCCCATCTTAATGCGAGAATTACAGCATACTATGGTCTAGAAGGTTCCAGCATGTAGGCCTGTCCTGTGGAGCCAGCATTCAGTTACTGAACTGGACTACAGTTACATCCAGCCGCCCCCAGACTCCGAGGGAGACCCTCCCGCCTCTGCTGCTCTCGGGGCTCCCTGCAGGTGGCCCTGCGCCGTGGCCTCGCCACTCCAGGCGCGGCCCCCGCCGTCTCCACCACTGCACCCAGCTCCTGGGCTCCGGGGCCCTTGGCCGTGTCCACACAGCCTGCTTCTCCTCCAGAGTCGCACTGCTAATAAAGAAGTTGCAGTCCCACGAGGCCTCCCATGGGCAGTCACCGGCAACGTCCTCTCCCGGGAGCCCTAAGGGCAGCTACAAAGGTCTTATGGGATCTGAGGAGAGGGCAGGACCGGAGGCCTGCAGGAGCTCACTCAGGGTGGAGGACAAGGGACAAGCCCACGGAAGCACTGAGCCCCATGGACACCGCCCTGAGCCCTTCGACCTCTGTCCCGCCGTCCTCGAGTGCCGCGTCCACACCACGTGGGCTGAGGCTCACGGCTCCATGCCCACAGAGTCCCTGTCCCGAAGCGTCCCATGGTGACACTAAGGCCTGTACCCAACAATGACATTGTCCAGGTCCTGTCCTTGCCGCTGTGCCCTGGGGTCCTCCCTGGACCCCAGCGTGGCCCTGTCCACTGACACCCACCCGACTAGTACGTGGGCAGCGTGGCCAGACCTCATGGTGCCTTGTGGCACCTGGCACAGTGCTTGCTTTATTCTGAGTGATGTTGGCCCGGGCGAGGAGGGGGGACGCCGCCTGCAGGGCCGACGCAAGGTGACCCACTGCACGCTGGGGACTCAGACAACCTGGGCGGATCTTTGCAATCCCCAGCGTGTGTCTCAGCAGAATATAACGGGAGGGCCTGCACACCACCCGTTCCCGGGCAGGCAGGGTCTCCCATG
>NW_004524850.1:1487200-1488205 GCF_000260255.1 Octodon degus
ACATGGTTCATGCGCACAAAGTCACTCCTGCAGGCACAGGCTCCGCTCCACGACACACACCCCTCAGGCGCACACACATGGGCACACGACGATGTGCATGCATGCACGCCCACGCCCCCATGCACGGACACATCGGGTGTGCACACGCAGCACACACACACATGAGCGCACAGCACTCCCCGCTGGTGCCACGGCATGCTGGGCGTACCCCAAGTGCCATGGGGAACAGTGCAAGCCGCACTCGTTAAGCTTCATTATCCACTGGGCTGGGCTGGAAGCACCCGGGGAGGGGAGGAGCACAGGCATGGGGCGGTGCCAGCGCAGGGTGGCGGGAGGACCCAGCCCCTTCCTGCTCGGACCACCACCACGCCCTGCGCTCTGGGCCCAGCCATGGGGCAGCTGGGGGATCCAACTGTGGGGAGGGGGCACCAACCTGGCTGTCTCTAAGTCAAGGGGGTCATGCCTGGCCCGGAGGCCCCAACAGTGAAGGACTCAAACCCACAGCACTGGGAGTAGGGAGCCACAGCCACTCTGTATAAGCTGCCTCAGGCACTCGGTGTCGGCAATGGGCGGCCGAGCACACACCCCTAAGCGACGCTTGTGCTTTACATGATTTTAATTAGCCCTGTCTCTTGTGGTCAGAAGAACAGATAAGGACAGTAGTGCGTACACCCCGTGGAGTACTACTCTGCCATGAAGAAGGGGGAACTGCCCTCACGTGCAGGAAATGCCAGCGCCTTGAGATCACAACGTCAGGTGGAATAGACTGGACACGCAAGCTTCAGAACCGCCTGGGTGCTCGTGTATAAAAAAGACAAAGTGCTGTGTAAATAAAGAGCACAATAAAGGGTGGACTGCAGGAAGCAGGGGGACCGAGCGTTGGAAGGTGGAGCATGCCGTGGGTGGAGGAGGAGATGGAGGAGGGGGAGATGGAGGAGGAGGAGGAGGAGGTGGAGGAGGAGATGGAGGAGGGGGAGATGGAGGAGGAGATGGAGGAGGAGGAGA
>NW_004524850.1:1489435-1491029 GCF_000260255.1 Octodon degus
CGCGCTGTGAGCGGGGCGGGCGGAGTGGGGCCGCAGGCGTGCGGACGGCGGGGCACCCGGTGCACGGCCCTGCAGCTGGCCGTCCGTGCTCCCGCAGAGGACCTGCACAGCAGCCTTCCGAGATGTCACTGTCCCGCTCTGATGGGTTAACCCAGGAGTGGTGTGCTGGAGACAGCGGTCCGCAGGAAGCCCGCTCGACTGTGGCAGGATTTCTCTCCAGCCTGCTCCTCCGCTCCTGTGCTCTGGGCTGCCAGCCACCCATAACCATCGTGGGCCCTGGACACACAGAGACCATGTCTTCAAATCCAAACAGTGGGCTGGGATAGCTCCGTGGTCTAGGCGCCTGCCCGGCAAGTGCAAGAACTCAAGTTCGATCCCCGGTACCACATGCCACACCAGCCCGCCCGGGCGCGCTGAGCCGGCCACTGAGACGACAGGGCGTGGTGGCGCACGCCTGTAGTCCCACTGCTGGGGAGGCTGAGACAGGAGGACTGCTATGAGTTGGAGCTGTGTAGTGAGACTCTGTACCAAATAAATAAATCATTAATTAATTAAGTAAAAAGTAGAGACAGCGCTTGTGCTCTGGCCCCTGAATGTGGAGGGCTTGGTCCCAACTCCATGATGCAACTTGGAGGTGGTGAGGCTTCTGAGGGGTGGCGCTTAATGGGAGGCAGTCACCTCATTGTGCACGTGGTCTAGAAGGTGCCACTGGGAGGAAGTAAGGTCACAGGGGCGTGGTAGAGGAGCCATTGGGAGGAAGGGAGGTCATGAGGGTGTGACCTACAATGGGGCTATTGGGGTTTGGGGGCGTGGCCCAGGAGCTATTGGGAGGAAGTGAGGTCATGGGGGCGTAGCCTAGAAAGGGATACTGGGAAGATGTTAGTTCTTGGGGGTGGCGTGGCCTGTAAGGGGCTATTTGGAGGAAGAGAGGCCATGAGACGGTGGCCTAGAAAGAGCTATTGGAAATGAGGTCGTGGGGGCGGAGCCTAGAAGGGGACGTTAGGAGGAAGTGAGGTCATGGGGGCGTGGCCTAGGAGGGGACATTAGGAGGACGTGAGGCCGTGGGGGCGTGGTCTAGAAGGGGAAATTAGGAGGAAGTGATGTCATGGGGGCGGAGCCTAAAAGGGGACATTAGGAGGAAGTGAGGCCATGGGGGCGTGGTCTAGAAGGGGAAATTAGGAGGAAGTAATGTCATGGGGCGGAGCCTAGAAGGGGACATTAGGAGGAAGTGAGGTCATGGGGGCGTGGTCTAGAAGGGGAAATTAGGAAGTGATGCCATGGGGGCGTGGCCTAGGAGGGGAAATTAGGAGGACGTGAGGTCATGGGGGTATGGCCTAGAAGAGGCTATAGGGAAGATGTTAATTCTTTGGGGGCGTGGCCTAAAGGAGCTATTGGGAGGAAGCGAGGTCATGAGAGTGTGGCCTACAAGTCGATATTGGGAGGAAGTGAAGCCATGAGGGCGTGAGGTCATGAGGGCGTGGCCTAGAAGGGGAGATTAGGAGGAAGTGAGGTCATGAGGTTGTGGCCTACAAGTGGATATTGGGAGGAAGTGAGGCCACGAGGTCGTGGTCTAGAAGGGGATATAGGGAAGATG
>NW_004524850.1:1491535-1495180 GCF_000260255.1 Octodon degus
CCCGCGCTCCCTGCATCCCGGCTGCAGGCTCCCCGCCCCCGCCCCCGCCGCAGGGACACGGCCGCCTGCCTCCCTGGGGACCTCGGCACCCCCCGAAGGCCCTTCCTCCTAACACCATCCGATTTTCACGTACGAATCTGGAGTCAGCTGGGTCAGACCGCAGCAGAGCGCCGGGTGTACGAGCTGGCGCAAGTCGCTAAGTTGTTTCCTAGTCGGAGATCATCTCGTTGACCAAGAAGGAGGACCGGGACCGTTCTGCAGCGCCGCAGCCACCGCCCTCCCTTCCGGGTGCCCGTCGCTCCCTCCCCGCCGCCCTGACCTGGAAGGTATTTCCTGAGCGCCGGCTCTGTTCTGGAAGACGTTGTGGGAATGCAAACGGGAGACGCGAAGTCTGTTTCCATGGAGACGACGAGCTGGTTGGGAACACAGACAAGCCATCTTCTGGCCCTAGCAATTCCACCTCTGTGGACACGATCAAAAGGACAGAAAGCAGCGACGCCAAGAGAAATGTGAATCCCTGTACTTGGAGCAAACTGACACGTAGGCCATAGCTACAGGGAGGAACCAACACAACTGTCTGGTCACAGAAGACTAGATGAAGAATTTGGGGGCTGTTCACATAATGGAATATTACTCAGGCCTGAAAAAGGATCTCGCCATAGCCTGGGTGAACTGTGAGTACTTTCTGCTCCGTGCTGTGAGCCAGACAGAGAAAACAGACATTGTACAATTTCACCTATACGCGGGTCCCGGCATCATCGAACCCAGACAGGCAGAAAAGAGATGGCCGCATTTCTGAGTCTGCAGAAGGCCAACAAACTGGACGTTGTTTTCCAATGGCATAGTGTGAAAAACAAATAGGTCTGTAGGCGATGATGCCCGCAGTTGTGCCAGGCCTGGGAAGTGTGTCGCCGAGACGGACCTGGGCACGGACGTGGGTAAGGCTTTATGTCAATGAAAAGAAAAGCAGGCCAGCTGGTGGATGACCCCGGAATTCCAGGAATGAGGTCGCTAGCAGGGACAGCAGGTGGCCGTGGGGAGGCAGTATTGTTGTTCACTCCGAAATGAAAGGCAGGAGGAAGCCCGGCCCGGAGGCGGGCAGCACCAGCCAATGGGCTTGCAGCCTGCAGGGCGCGAAAAGGAAGAGGAGGCGGACGTGAGGTCAGTTGGCAAGAGCCCTCTTCTTCCGGGCGCGTCACCTTGCGTGCCCTGGCTGCGGGACATCCGCCTCTGGGCCTCCAGCACTTCTACCCTTTGGAGCCAGATTCTCTCCGCAGACTTACCTGCTTGGTGGGGTGTGAGTTAACCACCCCTGAGTGCTGCCGGGAGTAATCCGGGACAAAGGGCGAAGCTGACCAGAGGGGGGCAGGATGCAGAGCCCCGGCGTGTGGCCTCGGTTTGCATACCCAGCGCTGTCACGACCTCAGCGCGTCCGTCAGCCGTGCAGTCGCCTGCAGAGGCCTGCGTCTCAGGAGCCGGGGCTCACGGCCTGCGGGTTCTGGGGCGCCGCGCTGGCCAGCATCGCTTTATGAAGACGGGGGCTGCCAGGACTCCAGCCTGGTTCTCCTGCTGGAAGCCCGCCCTGCTGGTTATGTCCCCACGTGACCAGGGGGACTTCGACCAGGCGTGGGAAGTGATGCGGTGGGATTAGGGCGGTGCCAGCCTGGGCGTGCGTGAGAGACACCCGCCCCGCAAGCACGCTCCGCCTCGCCCGGGGGACTTCCTGGGTCTCCTTGAAACCGGCTTTGCTGCCAGAAGACGGCCACTCGGGAGCAGGACTAAGTCCACTGAGTTCCGGTCACCGCGAAGAGGGTCGGGTGACCGTGCAGTTAGCTGCAGGGGCCGGCTGGGGACTCGGCTGCGCCTGCGCTGCAAACCCTTCTCCTTGGTGGGAGGTGGGAGGGCGGGACCGCGCGCACACCTGGGGGCGGGATTTCACACACACCTGGGGGCGGGATTTCACACACACCTGGGGGCGGGATTTCAGACACCTGGAGGCAGGACTGCACACACACCTGGGGGCGGGAGTGCACTCACCCCAGAGGGGCAGGATTTCAGCACACCTGGAGGCAGGACTGCACACACACCTGGGCACAGGATTTCCCACACACCTGGGGACAGGATTTCCCACACACCTGGGGACAGGATTTCACACACCCCTGGGCTGCTCCGCCTTGAGCCGCTGCACACAGCCCACCTTGGAAATCTCCCCGGCCTGGGGAATGCACCGATCTCGAGGGGCAGGGCTGCGGGCCGAGCTGGGTCCCCAGCGTGCTGCTCCAGCAGCTGAGAAGATGCTGATGCCCCTGAGAACGCCAACGCGCACCCAGCCCGCGGCCAGCATAAGCACGTGGGCGGCTCTGATGCATTTGCAAAAAGAACAAATCACGCCTGGCTTCTCTTTGCAGACGCACAGGCCTCCTGCTTCTCTTTTCTTTTTTCTCCAGGTAGCGGATGCCTGCTCAGGGCAGATGACCTTCAATTTGGAGCCAAGCCCGAGTTTGTGATGAGGCGGGGGATGGCTGCTCAGAGGGACGCAGCGCAAGGCGCTCTGGGATACGCAGGGACGCAGAGACCCTGGATGACAAGGCTGTCAGCAGGCGCCGCACAGGTGACCCCGACACAGAACACACACACACACACCCACACACACACACACACACACAGAGTCCCAGCTTCCTGCTGCCTTAACCACTTCTTATTTTCAAGCTTCTTACATAGTTCCCATGCAAACGAATGCTCTTCCACTGTGTCATTTAAACTTAAATTTGCATAATTCTGTCGCTTATTTTTAAAGGCTGATGATGCCCTGCAGGTATTTCCAATCCAAATTTGTAGCCGAGGATTAGACAATCAGACTGTGATTCAGGGGCTGCGGTCGCACCGTGAGTTTGGAATATGATAGACAGAAAAGCACAAAGTCGGTGGCTGCAACGCGGGGAAGTTGGAGCCACGGTGAAGGTTCCGGGAGCGACGCGGATCTAGCCAAAGAGTGCAGGAGAGGGTGATGTTTTGCTGGTAAAAGAGTAAGCTGGAGAGAAGAGGGTGGGAGCCCGCACGACCCCGCAGGAGCCTCTCCTGGCGCTGGCCCGAGCTGCCCGAAGCACGCACTTGGCTCCAGAGACCAGCTGTCGGAAGGCACCCGGGAAGGGGCAGAGGGAGACAGCAAGCCTGACCCCCAGGAGCAGACCCAGGACCTCGCACGGCCGGGCGGGCGCTGTGCCGCTGAGCCACACGCCGCCCCGGCTCCCACGCGCAGCCTTTGCTTCAGAATTTGGCAGCTGCGGGGCACACTGGCAGGCTTCTTAAAGGAATCTTGAGCACGCTAGTGTCCACAGCTGACGTGGGCGGGAAAGAAAGGAAATACATGGTTTCTGAACAGCTGCTACCCCAAAATGCTCACTGGGAAGATGGGGAAACGGACCCTCATGCCAGGGTCCTGGGGAGAGGAGTCTGCCATCAGTGGGAAATCATTCAGCTCTAGGGAATTGACCCTGCATGAGGAAAAGGCTGGTCTGTGAATGCCCCGGGTCAGTGAGGGGCTGAGTTCTGTCAACATCTGTTGGAATACGATTAAACAGGGAGGAGGCAGAGGCGGGAGGGTCTCCACAAGAGCCTTGGAGGAGGCAGAGGCGGGAGGGTCTC
>NW_004524850.1:1496079-1498105 GCF_000260255.1 Octodon degus
AGGCAGAGGCGGGAGGGTCTCCACAAGAGCCCTGGAGGAGGCAGAGGCGGGAGGGGCTCCCCAGAAGCCTGTGCAGACATGGCTGGGACAGCTGTCTCGGGCTTCCGGGCTCCATGAATGAGAGTGGGGGAACCCTTGTGCTTTGAGCTTCTCGTCTGTAACCATAAAGAAAGGAAACCACACTCGGCACAGAGCTGCGCTTCCTTCTGCGAGGATGAAAGGCTGGAGGAGAACACGCCCAGCGGGGGCCCCGCGACACAGATGCAGAGCGAGAGCCGACAGGCGCGAGGAGCCCGCTGGGGGGTCTGCTCCGGGGCGTGCGCAGGCTGCGCCTGCGAGAGCAGAGAGGGCCTGCGTGGGCGCCCTCCCATTAGTCCTGGCTTCCAAATCATTCCTCCCTTGCATGGACACAGACCGCAATTTTATTTTATTTTTTTTATGTACTTAGTACAGGGTCTACGGCGTCTCACTTTGTAAGTCGGACTCGTAGTGGTCAGCCTGTTTACGGCCTCCCAAGCGCTGGGATTACAGGCGCGTGCCACCACGCCCAGTCTCAATCCCGTCTCAGCGCGCCTGGGCATGGAGTGAGCACGGCTCACTGGGACTCGAAGCACGGGCGCTGCGTCGCCTAGGCAGGCGCTTTAGTCCGCCGGGCTGTCAGGCCGGCCCTGGAGACCACAGGAGTGTACGGCTGTGTCCACAGGAGACCGCCACCCGCGGCAGCCAAACCCTCAGCACACGCCGGAGAAGGAAGATGCCTTTCCAGGACACCTGGGAACGCGCAAAGCATAAAAGGAAAACAGAATTCGCGTGCGGGGCGGCCGGTCCTGCGTGGGAATTAGCACCGAGCTGCTCTGAGCGCTTTGCGTGTCATGTGGGCCGCGTCCTGCCCACCAAACCCTTCCCTAGACCAGCGACGCCCACCACCAAACCCTTCCCTACACCAGCGACGCCCACCACCAAATCCTTCCCTACACCAGCGACGCCTGCCTCTTACCTCTACGCTGGCAACATGCCCAATTACACAACCGGACCGGGGTTCCACCCCTGGCTGAGCCTGGCAATGGTGGCGCGTGCCTGTAATCCCAGCACCTGTAATCCCAGTGTCTGGGAGGCTGAGACAGGAGGATCGCTACGAGTTCAAGCTGGGTAGTTAGACCCTGCAGACCCGGTACTAAACACATACCAAAAAAAGAAAATAGAAAAAGAAATCAACCTAATCATGCAATTGCACGTCGCTGTCACTGGTCAGGTGACGTGGGACGCAAGTCTCACCTTGAAGATCAGCCGGCCGAGGGCCCACTTCACCAGCCGCGTGCCCCAGAACACGTGCCTGTAGAGCTGGGTGTCGACCACGCCGGGGTCCACCACGTTGGCCGTCACGTGGCAGCCGTGGGCGCGCAGAAGCCTCTGCAGGCGGTAGGAGAACAGGACGAGGGCCAGCTTGCTCTGCGCGTAGGCTCCGTGGGCCGAGTAGCGGGCGCTGCGGGGAGAGGCGAGAGGTCGTGAACGGGCCGGCTAGGCCCCACCGCCCCTTTGCAGCCGGGCCATGGGCCGCACTGTCAGGCACCGCCTTGTGGCCAGGACACAGAACCCAAGGCCCACAATTTAAAGGGTCCCAGGGCACAGAGGCGCTCCGGGCAGGAGCGTCGTGGAGGGCAGGTGTGCGGCAGGAGAGAGCTCACGCCACGGGGGCCGGCGAGCAGAGATGGCCGGAGCGCCTGGCTGGCTGGCTGGCTGGCTTGCTTGCTCGCTGCATTTTATTTTGTTCTACTGTTTTCTATTTCTTTTATTTTTGTTTTGTATTTTAGGGAAGGGTCTACAGGGTGTTCAGGGTCTCACTACTAGATTGGACTTGGAGTAACCCGCCTGTTTATAGTCTCCCAAGAGCTGGGATTACAGGTGCACGCCACCACGCCCAGTGTCACCTGCAGGCTCAGGGTCCCCTGGGGGCGAGGCCGGCACCGCAGGCCCCGGGATGTTTTCTATTTCTTTCTTTCTCTCTCTTTTTTTTTTTTTTTTTTTT
>NW_004524850.1:1498205-1510578 GCF_000260255.1 Octodon degus
TTGGAGTAACCCGCCTGTTTATAGTCTCCCAAGAGCTGGGATTACAGGTGCACGCCACCACGCCCAGTGTCACCTGCAGGCTCAGGGTCCCCTGGTGGCGAGGTCAGCTCCGCTGCTCGCGGGACGGTCCCTAATTCTTTGTTTCTCTCTTTTTTTTTTTTTTTTTTTTTTGTGGAAGCGGGATTTGAACTCAGGCCCTTGCGCTTGCCAGGGAAGCGCTTATTCTACTGAGCCATCTCCCCGGCCCCTGTTTTCTATTTCTTAAAGAGAAAAAATAGAGAAAAAAAAAATAGAGACAGTACAGAATTTCACTTACCAAAATGACTGAAATTCAGCAACGATGGTTGTATTACATGCTGTTGTCTTCTGATTAGTTGTTCAGATTACACGAGATAATCATGCAAAGTTGATAAAAAAAAATTTGAAAAACTGAAAAGTTGGAGCATCGGCTGCTCCTTTCCCTGCACCGCAGAGGTGAGTGGCGCGGTGCCGCGTGGCCCCAGTGTGCGCGCCGGGCGCCTTCCCTGTCCCCGTTCCCACCCGCTGAGCCGTCCCTTCAAGCGGTTCCTTCCCGTCTCCCAGCACGCTCCGTCCGTTTCGCTCCTGTTTTCCCTTCCAGGGTCTCACACCAGGGCGCGCGTGGCGTGGGCACCTGCAGGGCTGGTGTGTGGCTTCGGAGCGTGGCCACCCACAAGGCGTGGACTTGCCCTTCTTTTTCTACCCAAGTAACTGTGCAATGCAGCGAGCGTTGTTGGATTCCTATCATTTTGCTTAGTGAAGATCTCTACTATTTCTCATTTTTTTTTTTTTTTAGTATTTTTTATTCTCTGTAAAAAAAAAATTCAATGTACAAACGTGTTTTTTGTATTTCCACTTTCTATTTTATTGGCAATGGGCAGGGAACCCAGAGCCTTTCCACGGAGCTCTCTCGCCAGCCCTTCTGTATTATTCATTTATCCTTTTAATTCTGAGGCGGCGTCTTGCTAAGCTGCGAAGGGGCCCAGCGCCGGCTCCAGCTTGCAGGCTGCCTCGGAGTCCCAGAGCGGGGACAGGACCGGGCGCAGCCCCAGAACAGCTTGGCCAACTTTCATGAAGTCTCGCGGGGACGTGGTGCAGGAAGGCAGGCAAGCTCCCCTCGGCAGCAAACACACCCGCACGGGATGGAGCTGCGGCGGCGTGAAGGACCCAGGCTAGCCCGCGGGGGCCTGCGACACCCCTCGGGCCCCGGGCGGGAGACACGGGCATTATCATGGGCCTGGGGCCGTTCGGAGCTTCCTCCGTGCTGGTCGGGGTCCTCTCGACCTTCCGGGCCGATGGACGCCGGAGTCGCCAGGGTGGCTGGGGCCGGGGAGGTGTTAGTGTAAAAAGAAGCCAGGGCGCTGCACCCCGCAGGTCCCTTCTGGTGGTGCTATAATGACGGTCTCAGGCCGCAGGGTGGACAGGAAAGTGACCCAATGGCCAGCAGGAGGGCAGCCCCGCCGCGGGGAAGCGAGCGCCGGGCAGGCCAGGAGGGAAACACCCGCCCACATCTGCATCTTTGTCAGCAATGAACTCTGCAATCGCAGGAGTCCAAACGCACAAAGCTGTAGCACGCGCAAGCTTCCAGTAGCGGGTCGCACGCTGGTCCCACGAAGATGCCGGGATGGATCTTCAGCTTGTGTGTTTTGAACCGAGCGTGTCGCTGTGTACCCAGGCTGGCCCTGAACTCAAGGAGACCCTCCTGCCTCAGCCTCCTGCTGGGCCGATGGGCGTGAGCCACCAACTGTCTGTCTGTCTGTCTGTCTGTCTGTCTATCTATCTATCTATCTATCTATCTATCTATCTATCATCTATCTATCTATCTATCTATCTATCCATCTAGTCTGTCTCTCTGTCTGTCTGTCTGTCTGTCTGTCTGTCTGTCTATCTATCTATCTATCTATCTATCTATCTATCTATCTGCCTATCTCTGTGGGATTGGTTTTATGCATCCATCAATCCATCTACCTACACATTTCACCCAATTTTAAACAAGAAACCGGAGGGCACTAGAAAGACCTTCCGGGGTCTGCTCGTCCTCGCCGGGACCCTCTTAGAGTGAGCCTTATGTCAGGAAGGCATTTTTTAGGGTAGACGTTCTAGTGCCTGTTAGTAAGAGCAGACATATATTTTTTGGGGAACTTATCCATGACAGTAGTGACCTTTTTGTTATAAAATTATGACAGATTGTTAGAAGACATTAAAGCTCAAAGGGCTGCAGAGCAGGCGAGGACCCCGCGTGCCCCTCTGCAGCTGGGCCGCGGGCTCGCAGCACCGAGGACGTGGGTGCTGGACGTCCCTCTGCACGCGCCCGTACCAGCACCCAAGCTCCGTCTGCACCTGTCACCCACGTCACGTTCATCCTGACTGATCGATCGCCCTGCCAGCGCCAGGGGCCGGCACCTTGGCTGTGCGCCGTACGGATCAGTACTCGTTCCTGCATCTCACTGACCGCACCTACAGCAGCAATCAATGTTTGTTTATTTATTTTCGGTACCGGGGATTGAACTCAGGACCCTGCACTTGCCAGGCAGGCGCTTCCTCCACTGAGCCGTCTCCCCGGCCCTAACGCTGATCTCCGACTGAGTTAATCTGTACTACGTACCAGTAGCTAGTGGGACAATTACTGGCCTCCTGTTCCGCCACATCGTGGACATTTTTGGGGTTAACTGTCGCAGAAAGATCTGGTTTATGGAGCTCTTGGGTTCAACAAAGTAGGCCTTCCCTAATCTGAAATACTAGAGTCCAAAATGCCCCCGAACGCGGCAACGGTTTGAGCGATGAGGCGATGGTAGGCGTGGAAAATGTCACGCCTGGCCTCCGGGGTCAGACCCGTGTGAAGGGCGAGCTGCAGGTCTTGTGTGGCGACACCGTCGGGCTGTGTGTGCACGCACGCGCCGTGCTGTGCGCCTTTCCTATGACGGGAGGCTGGCAAAGAGCAACGTAGGGAAGAGGCTGATGAGGCCCACGGTGCGGGGCTGCGGTCCGCGGCGGCGGCTCCAGGACACGAGCACCGTGGCGGGCGGCGGGCGGCGGGCGGCGGGCAGAAAGCGCTCACGGCCCGGGCACTGGGAGCAGGGAGGGAACGTGCCAGGCGGCAGGGGCAGGCCTCCGGCACGCCTGCACGGTCAGGGCCCGCGACCCACCTCCTCGAAATACCTCCACGTCCTCGACTGCACTACTCGGAAGATTATAAGCCCAAGCCCGAAAACATTAATTCTGAAAACTTCCCATTTCCAAGCATTTTACGTAAGGAACGCTCCACACGCAGCCGAATTTCCCGGACCATCCAACGGACAGCACATTTGCCTGCTCACGCTCCTAGCGGCTTTATGAGCTAACTGCTCAGTCACGCATAAACATCTCCCGGGCTTTCTCTTTGAATGTCATCCCGAGCTCTGGGAGGCTGAGGCAGGAGGACTGCAGGCTGAAGGCCAGCCCGGGCATCTTGGCAACTGAGAGACCGCCTCAAACTGAAAAATTTTAAAAAGGGGGTGTGCTGGGCACAGGTGAGGGAGAAGACCCCATGCTTAATCTCCTGGGGGTTACAGAAATCCGTAGGGCGGCACAGGGCTGGAGCACGGTGCACAGCGTCCAGTCCTGTGGCCACTCGGCCACGTGGCTGGATAGGGGCACCTGGCTGCGCTCGCCCAGCAGGCTCGGACGCACGACGGGGCAGGAGGCCAGCAACCCTGCGTGCTAAACATCTGCTTCCAGGAAGTGCCTCCCGGGGCGTGGGGAGCCAGGCCGGCAGCCTGCAGACGGGCATCCAGGATATACGAACAACTCCAACACCGGAGCCTCCTCAACAAAGACCGAGCCAAGAAATGGACCCCCGAGCAGCTCAGACTGCAATGAGCATGCAGGGGAACGGAGGTGGCAGGCTGGGGTGACGGCGACAGTGACGGGGGCAGACGCCTGGGCCCGGAGCTCCCATCAGCCGGCCGCAAGGATGCTCCAGTCGTGCGGGGTCCTCACCCGGCCGCCCGCGCGGGAAGCCAGGAGCAAGGCCAAGACAGGACTTGGTGCCGGCGTGTCTGGACAGCTGCGCCGCACGCAGCTGCTGCGGATGGCAGGGTTTCTCTTCTAAAGGACGAGCAAAATGACAGAGAGGTGGGAGGCGCGGGCGCGGAGCTGTGCTCGCGTGGGAGCGGGGTCCCGGGGTGCACAGGAACCGAGAGGTGCGCCGTCGCCGCCCACTCGCGCAGGGACACTCACCCACACCCTGCACTGCCACCAGCTACCGAGAACACAGCAGGAAAAGCGGCGCAAGGCTGTCACCGCCATAGAACGGGCCGGTGTATCTATTGTGTCTTTCACATTTTATTTACTCTTTCAGTTTTTGCGATTTTGTATTTTCTTTTAAAAAGTAGTTAATGTTATTATTATTTTTTTTAATTAAAAACCCAAAACATCAATGACCAGTAGTTGAGCGTACAGGAACGCTGCGGCCGGTGCTTGGCGGAGCCCGAGGCGGGAGGCGGCCGCCCTGGCTGGGCCGCAGCCAGTGACGATGGGCAGGGAGAAATCCTCCCGGCGCCCGCAGCGCAGGGCTGCGCTCTGGGACAGGCTTTCTCTCATTTTTTCCAGACTTTTCCTCGCGCAGCAGATGGGACGAGGGAGAGGAGAAAAGAAGGGAAGGAGGAGGCGAAATGACAGCTGTACACAGACGTGCGGGAGAGCGGGGTCAGCGGTACCGCTGCGTCCTGCTGGTCTCCTGGGTGGAGCAGTTAATACTTAATTTTTTTGTCCTTTTTAATTTTTTGTAACTCTCTGGACCAGTGTTGTATGGTTATACCTGTTAACGTGAACAGCTAGTTCGAAGACAACACTACGAAGCACAGCGACCGTGGTTAAATTCTGATTACTTCGCTTAGTGGAACTGCACATTGATCATCTATCTATGTGTTTCTGTGATTTATCTATCATCGATCATCTGTGCATCCATCAAACTGTTGCTGCTATTTGATCTATTTTATTTTTTTAAGAGCTTTGTTGTTCAGATTGCCACTGAGAAGCATGCCACATACGTCAAAAAATAAATTAGAAAGGAGAGGAAAACCTAAGCGAGCGTAGGCTTGGCGGTCCTGCTGTGCGGTCCTTTCCGCGGCGCCCTCCCGCGTGAGCAAGCTGCCCTCTCGGCTCGCCTGTGTCTCCTGGAGTTTATTGCCCATTAAGTGAAGTTCGACCCTCCCAGGCGCGGCCGGAGCTCCAGGCTGCGCGACCCGGTCCTGCCTGCCGCGTCCCCCGCCCGCTCCGATCTCCGGGCGGCTCCGCAGTGCTGTGATCGATGCTGGCGATCGGGCTAATCTTCGCAGGCGGCAGATCAGCCCTGGCAGTTAGGGCAGACTGCCTGCGATGCCCACACCCGGCGGGCGCCAGGCGACGCCAGGCTGCAGCCGAGCCCTCCCGCAGGTTCTGGGGCCCTGCCTGGCTCGGCCTCCAGCGCTGGGCCGGGCCCACGTCGCTGCTGGAAATCCCTCGCTTCACCCCGAGGTCCCGGCCTCTTTCATCCATGTAAGCACTGCTGGCTTTAAATGTCTTTACTTCGGGGATTTTTTTGAGACAGGGCCTCAGGCTGCCCCCGAACTCACTGCATCCTGAGCGGGTCTCAAACTCACGGCGATCCTCCTGCCTCAGCCTCCCAGAGCTGGGACTGCAATGGTCCCAGGTGTGCACCACCACGCCCAGCTTTGGTAAAGACTTAAAATGTAAACTGTTAGAAGGAAAGGCCCAGGCGCCCGCTGCACACGGGAAAATTTACACCGAGACGGAGCCGGCGCAGGTGTGGGCTCCCAGCCACACGCGGGCACCGCCCACAGCTCTTTCTTGATGAGATTCTTTCTAGTGTCCTAAAGTTTCCATCTCAGAAACGGCACATGGATGGCAGGCGCGGGTCCCGTCTTGCGTGGCCTCTCTTCGCAGCGTTCGGTATTTACCTTCTCTGGCTTCAATCCCACTTTTTTTGAAGTCCTAAGACTGAACCCGGCATCCTGCGGGTGCTCTGCGGTGCCCCAGTACCGAGACGCACCGCTCACCCCGGTGTCTCTGCCTTCTGATTCGTATTTCGAGGCCCTGATACCGCTGAGAGATCGAGCGACAACAGAAGCTGCTGGGGCTGCCGAGGAAAAGCGGCGCCCCCCACCGTGGCAAGCACCTCAGCTGGGGCCGCCGCGATGGGGCTGGTGCGAGGTGCCGCAGAAACCTGAGCCGAGAAACCGCGTTTGGCCCAGCCATTCTCTTCTAGTATCTTCCTGAAAGAGCCAGAGACCGCACAGCCCAGGCCTCGGGTACACCGGTGTCTGCGGCAGCGCAGCCCCTAAGAGCTAAGTCTTGCAGGCAGCCTCTGCATACATCAAGAGACGAAGGGATAAGGAGAGTTGGTGTTTGCCCAGTGTGGAGTACTATACAGCCACAAAAAAGGACAGGCTTGGGTCAGGAGCCCAGAAATGGCTATGCCTGGAGACCAAAACACTAAGTGAAATAAAGCAGGCATGTGAGTTTCAATCTGGCATCGTCTCTCTTCTATGAGAAACCATTAATGTAAAGAAAGAGCAGATTAAAGATAGGTCGTGGGAAACAGGGAGGAGAATATTTCCCCATGGGAAGGAGCTCAGCAGGCGGCAGCCCTGAAGATGCCGTTGGCGCACGTTCGGAAGCCTGGGCTGGAGGCTGAACACCAGGGTGTGGGGAGCGCGGGGCCGTGGGACTCCCACATTCCTCGTGGGCCGCATTCTCAGGCAGTGGCTCCCGCCCATCCGAGGTCACTGCACCCAGACGCGCGCGGCTCTCTGCAGCCACAGCGTCCTCTACTCCGCCTTAAGCTCTGAGGGCCGCAGCACCAATTAAAGCCGCACCCAACCACGCACTGCCGTGAACGCCCCTGGGGCCTGCGGGTGCCAATTAGCGTGACATTTACGACATCTCTCTGGAAGTCCCTTCCGGCTGCCAAGGTTGTTCTGCGCTTTGAAGCAATTACTCCAAAAATAACCTACATCCGGGCGCTGTCCCTGGGCGGCCCGTTAGCATAACAAATGTGATTTTAATAGAGACAGCGGTTTTCAGGGAGCGTTTGGGTCGGGATGGATTTTGGCACCTGCTCCTGTCCCCCGATTTAAAAATATTAGATGTCACAGCCCAGGGAAGGGAGGTGGGGGCTGCAGGTGAGGCGCTCCGCGCTTACTCCTGCAGCAAGTAGGTGCAGAAAGGAGGAGGAAAGGCGCAGGCCAGGCACGGGGCGCCCGCCACTCCCGGGCTTCGGGGAGCCTGTGACCAGCGTCCGTCCCCCACCCCCAGGGCAGCCCGGCTCGCGCCCTCGAGGCCTGTCAGCGGAAGGCGCACTCAGGGCGGCGTGCTCGGGCCGGCTCTGAGCTGGAGCGCTATATTTGGTGGCGTCCTAGTTCCTGGTGTGCACCCCACGTCCCAGTGGAGCTTGTGGGGTGCACAGCGCCCAGGAGAGGTGCACACCCGGGAGACAGGCTTTGCCAACCGACGCACTCTGGAAATCAGCCGCGACCCGGAGGGAACCGATCCAGCCACGAGGGCACCTTGTGCGGAGCTGCTCCAGGTCCCCGGGCTCGGCCACCCAGCAGCCCCCGAGAGCCTCCCTTTCCTGTTAATTTGGGGTGCAGCCAGTCAAGCCAAAGTGGGTCCCAAGAAAGGGCTCCCAGTCACTCCCAGGAAATTCCCACGTAGACGACACGCGCTGTGCAGACCCCGCAGGAGCTGAAGGGACCGACCTGCACGGCTGTGCGGGGACCCGAGGCGCCTGCAGGCCAGTGCCCCTGTCCTGGGCGCGGTTCAAAGTTCCCTGAGGGAGGGGCCGGCCACAGAGCTCAGTGGATTAAACCTCCTGCAAGCAGGTACAGGGACCGGGGTTCGATCTCCAGCATGCCCTGCTGGCCCTGCCCCGGGGTGCACTGAGACTGGGACTGAGCCTGGGCGTGGTGGCGTGCGCCTGTAATCCCAGCACTTGGGAGGCTGAGACCCTGAACTAACTCTGCTCCTGTTCCCTGGCCGCGGGACGTGAACCGCATCGGGCACAAGGGAGGCGTGCACGGTCCTCCGTGTCTGACCCCTGCCCGGCCACGGCGCCCACGGCAGGCCCCCCGGGCTTGGCCCCGCGCTCCCCACAGCTCCCCGCGGCGCCCCGCGCTCCCCACCGGCTCTGCAGGTCATCCAGGCGGAGCTCGCCCACGTAGTGCGTGGCGGAGGACACGGTGACCACCCTGGAGCTGCAGCCCGGCGACCCGGACGCCCGGAGGATGTCCAGCAGGAGGCTGGTGAGCAGGAAGTGGCCCAGGTAGTTGAGGCCGAAGTGCTCCTCAAATCCGTCCTCGGTTTTCCGCTCGGGAACCATCATGACGCCAGCTGGGGAGACAGAAGCCGAGTCAGGAGGGGCAGGCGGAGGGCTCTCGGCAGCCACAGGGCACGCTGAGCCTGGATTGAGACTGGGCTGGTGGCGCGCGCCTGTAATCCCGGCGCTTGGGAGGCTGAGAACAGGCAGATCACTACGAGTCCGACCTAGTAGTGAGACCCTGGACATCCTGATCTAAATACGCATGTATCCTTCAAAACAAAACCTTAAAGAAAGGTCAGTGGATCAGTGTAAAGACTAAAAAAGAGGTGAAGGAGGAGGGAGGAGGGAGGGGAGGAGAGAAGGGAGGGAGGAGGAAGGGGAGGAGGGAGAGGAGAGGGAGGCGGGAGGGAGGAAGGAGGAGAGGGGAGGGAGGAGGGAGGAGGGAGGGGAGGAAGAAAGACACAGAGAGACCATACGTGAGAGAGGGACAGAGAGACGGACAGAGAGACAGGGACAGACGGGCCATCTAAGTGTCCACGTCCCTGGGCGTCCCCGCGCCAGGCTGCCGCTCCGTCTCCACAACCACAAAGCCCCCGTCCCGCTATCCGGCCTCCCACACTTGGGGACCGCACAGCCAGCTCAGCCCTGGCCTGTCCCTCTGCCGAGGCTCCCCTCGGGGACCCCGTCAGGCCCGCGCTGCCCTCCACACCCGGCGGGCCAGTGTGCGGCGCGGGAGGCTGACGGAAGGCGAAGGTGGATGCTCAATTTTTGCAAAAATGAGGACGGCAAGAGACCCCGTCCCAGGAACCCCGCCACCCCCCGCGTCCAACTGAGTGCTCTCGGCGCAGGGAGGCTGCTCGGGTGGGGTGTCGGCCGCCACGCGCACCTGCCTGGGCTGCACCCCGCGCCCGCGAGCCCGGCGCCCGCTCTCCTCTAACGGTGGGCGCAGCCGCGCTGTCCCAGGGCGGGGGGTCTGCCGGGCTCGGCGGGGACAGCAGGACCGCGTGCCATTCTGTGAAGTCATCCTGGCTAATGGGCCCCTTCGGGGCTTCCCGGGAACGGCTCTGCTCAGCACAGGCTGGGAAATTTCCACGAGCCTGCGCCGGATCCGGGCCGTCTCCGGGACCGCAGGTCACGCTGCCGGCTGCACCTTCCACGGTGACACATTTCACAGAATACTTACTTGTACAGCGCCGGCCTCCTCTGCTAGGGTGCGACTTCCCAGGGGGCAAGGGCTCTGTCCTTGTGCTGCTCCTGCCCGCGAAGGGCAGCGGGGACAGAGCAGGCTGGGCGGCGAGCAGCTTCCCACCGGCCGTGCGTGCGTCCTGACCCTCATGGGGCGGCAGAACAGTGTCCCCAAGAGGCCTGAGGGACGTGCAAGCCCAAACCCCACAGTTCCAGATGAAATAATGTCCCTAGAGTCAGGCGTGGTGGTGCCCACCTGTGATCCCAGCACTCAGGAGGCTGAGGCAGGAGGAACGCTATGAGTTTGAGGCCAGCCTGAGCTACACACAAGACCTGGTCTCAAAAAATGGATCAGAAGCCCGTGTTAAAGCCCCCGACAGGGCCGGCCAAATAGCTCAGGGGATTCAAGCCCCTGCAAGCAGGTGCAGAGGCCGGGGGTTCGATCCCCGGGCCTGCCGCAGCGGCCTCACCCCCGGGGGGCACTGGGAGGGAGATTGAGACTGGGCGTGGTGGCACATGCCTGTAATCCCAGCTCTTGGGACCCTGCAAACAGGCCGATCACTGGGAGTCTAATCTAGTAGTGAGACCCTGAACACCCTGGAGACCCTTCCCTAAAAATACCAAAAATAAATAAATAAATAAGATAAAAACAAAGTCCCCAGCAGCACTTGCAGTTCTGCCTCGTGCTCTAAAGCTATGGCCCCCTACGGACTGTGAGATTAAGAGAAAATCATTATTAGATTGCCACTAAATCCTCCCGGAGAAGCCAGACAAAGCCGGCTGAGTCCGCGCGCGTCACGCACGATGTTCCGCCGGGTGGACACGGTGCTCTCCACGGCGTTTGGGACAACGCGTGCGTGCCACAGACACGGGCTTATGCACATCGAGACAGCCCCCGGGGCGCGTGGCCGCAGAGCTGGGGGGCCCGGGTCTCCCGCTGGCAGTCTACAGTGCCGACCCCCAGCTCAGCACGCGGGCAGAGCCGTCTGCACGCCAGAGCTTTTTCCCTCATGCTGACATCCCTGATGTTACGGGGAAAAATCAAAGGAAGAAGAGATAAAGGCAGGATGAAGCACAGGATGAGCCGCGGCGGGCAGCTCAGCGCTGTGCCCAGGGAGGTGATGGAGGCCCCTTCGCGCGGCACGGGGGCGCCTTGCCACGGCTCTGCAGACGGGCTCCACGGGGCTTGGAGCGGGCCGGGCACGGCAGGAAGGAGAGCTTACTCCGGGCTTCACTGTGGGTCTATGTGGGAGTACTACTCTGCCATGAACAAGAGAAGCTGCGCTGTGTACAGGTTGACTATTTTTGTCAAGCAGAATGGGAGTGCGGGCAGGGACCCACGGCGTCCCACACCCACCCAGCAGAGGCCCAGGACCCCGCCGCACGCGTGTCACCCCTTCCCGGGAGCCCGGGACGCTGTCCCCCAGGGGGCTGAACTCCACGGGCCCAGAGTGACCTCCCGCCACTTCCCAGCCGTGGACGGTCTCTGTGGCAAAACTGCACGAATCTCTGAGCTACACAGGGGCTGTGGCTGGGAGCTTCCACACGCGCCCCGAGCCGCGTCTGCCCCGGACGGTTGTGGCTGGACTCACCGTTGTTCACGAGGACGTGCAGGCAGCGCTCCTTGCTCTTGAACGTCTGAACAAACTGCCGGACGGAGCTCAGGGAAGCCAGGTCGCAGTAGAGAAACTCCACTGGAAAAGGAGCGAGACGCCGTTAGGGGCCGACCCACCGCCACCGCGACCCGCGGCTGAACCTGCAGCTCGGCACGCGCTGTCACCGGGTGCTTCAGGTCATCCGCAGAAAAGAGAGAAACCCTCCCCGAAGGGTGGCACGGGCGGGCAGGGCTGCCAGCCCGGGACCTCCACATGGGGACGTGCCAGGATGCCTAAAGCTTTGCTGACAACCTTAGGAGGCTCGGGAATCCTCAGACGCCGGAAGGACTGACCGCTGCTGTCCCCGCCACACGTATCTCCAAAGAAGAGAACCGCGCTCGCAACGTGTTGCGACCCCAAAGGCTTCCTGCTAATCCAGAGGAGCCTAACCGGATCCCCCTGCGCTCCTGGTGTGCGCGGGCTACCGGGTGCCAACGACTGCTCACTCCTCACCATTAGAGGAGACACCTCGTGCCTGCTACCATCGAGGGGAAGCGGAATATTTGCCAGATTAACTGGATGTCCACCATTGTCCCCTAAACCTCGTTACTCTGGGTGACACGTTACAGGCATCTAAGACAAAGCGCAGTGTCGCACACGTCTCTTCATTTTTGAATACAGAATTAGAAAGAACACACACACGCGAACACACACACATGCACACACACATGCACACACACATGCACACGCACACACACAGGCACACACACGCACACACACATGCACACGCACGCACACGCACACACACGCACACGCACACACATGCACACGCACACACACGCACACACACGTGCACACACACGCACACGCATACACATGCACACACACATGCACACACATACACATGCACACACACATGCACACGCGCACACACACGCGCACGCACACACACATGCACACACACACGCACACACACGCACACACACACATGCACACACACGCACACACACGCACACACACGCACACACACATGCACACACACATGCACACACACATGCACACACATGCACATGCAGCTCACTTTTCATTCTCTACGAATAGCCTTCTGGCTGCCATCAGAACTGGTCACATTTTCTGTCACTGGAAGAAAACACCCAACACCCTCAACTTAAGGCTCACGGTGCAGAGGTGCGGTGCACAGCGGCTGGTCCACGGCAGGAGGGGGACACGCTTGGGGCCGGGAGAGCGGCGGGAGCTCACCTCGCACGTCACCGCG
>NW_004524850.1:1511238-1518748 GCF_000260255.1 Octodon degus
AATTTCAGCCTGCACACACAACGGCCCCGACCTGGTCCACGGAGAAGCGTTCACGCTTGTCTCCTCCTTCCGCTCCCCGAGGCGCGCACACAACGCCAGCGGCGAGCAGCCACGCGGGTGCCCAGCGGGACGCTGCCCCTGAGCCCGCTCGCTCCAGGAGGCCAGGTGGCGCCGTGTGGCGGCTGCCTGGCGCGTGCGCTAGACTTGGCGTGCAAACCGACTGTCACGAGATAAATTCAGAAACAGAAGGCGAATGTTGAAAAATCTAAGCAGGAAAAAAAAGTGACAGTCACAGTGTTTGCTGAACCCGACATTTTTTAAAGCAACATTGGAAGCTCCGGTTGAGCTGGATTTTAGGTGCATCTGGCCAGGAATCTTTTCTCCCCTCAAAACAGCAGATGCCGCCCGCGGCAGGCTCGGGGAGCAGGAGCAGCCGCTGCCGAGCGCTGGGCAGCGCCGCTCTAGGGCCTGCAGCCACCTGGAAGGGACTCACGGGCGGGCGCGCACGGCAGGGAGAGAAACACTCGCTCACGTGCTCGGGCTGTGCCCGGCTCGCCCGCGGGGACCGGCCAGCTCCGGGCCCAGGGCGAGCGCCCGCGGTGAGCTCTCCCGGGGTCAGCACTCCAGGCGGGTCCCCGTCTGCCGCAGCTCACACAGGACAGGGAGGCGCAGTGCGCAAGTACAGCTGGCCGGGACGGCGCTGGTGAAAGCCACACACATCCTCGGCTCTGGAGACGCTAAGCACTTAGATCTTCAGACTGGGCGGCCGCTCGCCCTGCACCTCCTGGGACGCGTGCTGGCAGCCAGCCGGGAAGGGCACCAGCACCCTGCCACGGAGAGACGGCTGCCGGGGGCTCTGGGGTCTTACCCGTCTCTGTCCCCAGCTTCAGTGGCATCGATTTCCTCTGTCTTTTCAGGGCTGGCAGGAGGAGGAGGGACAAGATGCCGCCAGGGGACACCCGTGGGAGTGGCTTCCACACACCGGGGTGCAGTGTTCGCCCGACACCGGCACTCAGCCTGGCCGCGCTGGTTTCTGGGAGGTCTGCACACGGCATCCCTCGGACGTGCAAGGGCCCGAAGCCCAGCCCCGGAGGCCGCGAGCCCAAAAGGGTGCAGTAGACCAGTTGTCCCTGCCGCAGCAACGAGGACAGGGAGGCCCAGCAGACAGCTGGGTGCTGGCTGAGGCTGGAAGCATTTGCCACAAGTCATTAGATGCGATTTGCAGCCCCAACCTTCCTTTCTCTCCTGCAGTGCTGGGCATCGAGGCCAGGGCCTTCGCAGAAGCTGCATCGCCAGCCCTCCCTGTTTTTCCTTTTGAGAAACTGTCTTGCTCCATTGCTGAGGCTAAACTTGAACTTGTGATCCTCCTGCCTCAGCCTCCTCGGGTGCTAGGATCATAGGCGCCCACCACCAGGCCCGGCCTCCTGCCCTCTGCTCGCTCATGTTGTTAGAAACACACAGCAGACAGTGACAGAGACAGGGCCCGAGAGTACAGTGGCACACGCCCGGCCTGCCCACCCAGCTGCTTGGGAGGCTGAGGCAGGAAGGTTGCAACTTTGAGCCCAGCCTGGGCAGCCTAGCAAGTTCCCATCTGAGACAAAAAGCGGGCAGGCAGACAGAGGGACAGACAGACAGACATTAGTGGAGTGAAAGAAGAGTTTACAAGGACAAAACAGGAGGAATTTGTCGACTCAAACAAGCAGATGCAGTTGAAAGGTCTAATGTACTCAAGGTGGATGTCAAAAAATGCCACCTGCCTGGCACCCCAGCACTCTGGGAGGGTGAGGCAGGGGGGTTGCAAGTTAGAATCAGCCTGGGCATCGCAGAAGCTTTGGAAGACCCTGTCTCAAGCTAAAAATAAAAAAGGGCTAAGAACGTAGCTTAGCGCGCGGGCCCTGGCTTCCCCGGCAGCGGCACGCGCACAAGGCAGGGGGTCGGACCTTACGCACTGACCCAAGTTTGCATTGACTTATCCTGCTACAAAAGTGTACAAATAAAAAGACAAGCTGTTCAAGAACGGAAGAAAAGAAACAACAGTCTCCTGACGGGGCACAGGCAGGCCTGTATGCACCTGAGAAGACCAGGAAGAGAGTAGCGGTGGTCTCCAGCACAGACCCAGAAGGACAACCTGAAGGCGGCCTGCAGGTGCCCACCCGTGCGGAGGGCTCTCCCTACGCAGCAGGGCTCCTGGGGTTCAGCTTTCCAGAATCCACAGAGGCTGCTGCACAATCTCTACCGTCACTGCTGTGTGTAGTCACAACACCTGCACCGGCACGGGCCGGCCTTCTATGGGACAGCGCACCCTTGTCCACGGCTACATGACGGGTCACATCTAGATCCTGGAAACGAGCCACGGGCCCAACCACAGAAGGATAAGGTAAGAAAGAAGGAAGAGATGGTCTTTTTATGCAGTGGAGTACTACTCAGTCATGAAAAAGGATACACTTCAGGGTTTATAGGTAAGTGGATTCAGCTAGAGACCATGTTTATAAGTGAAATAAATGAGACCCGCACGTGCAAACATCGTGTCGTGTGTCTACAGCAAGACCCTGACAGAGCGAGCAGGACACAAAAGGTAATTTTACATGCTTCCAGCCGGTCACCTGCACAACCCACTTGAACATAACGACACGCACCGTGACCGCCACTGCAGAATTGCTATCATCTTGCTTGGTGAAATCCTGCATCACTTTTTTTTTTGACTATTTTGTTTATTCTCTTTAGCAAAATACCTAAGTCAGAGACACGTCCAAAGGTTACTGTAACAAGTACATAACCTGTAACTGCAGAGGCCAAGTCTCATGACTGCTTGATTCCCGGCGCTGCAGGGGGCCGGGGTCCCCGGCAGCAGCGCCCACCGCCCCAAATGCCTGCGCACGGCCGAGCCCCAGCACAGCCCCAGCCGGGCTGCGGTCCACGTCGCGGAGGTCACGAGGGCGGGGGCAGCTGGCACCACTGGTCGGCCTGCGCCTCTTCTCAGGGAAGGAGGAGGACCGCAGGCCACGGGGTGACACTGGCACAGGACACTTACTCGGAGGGCTTGAATTTAAAAAAAGAAACAAAACAAAACAGAACAAAAACTTATTCAGTAAAAGGTCCATGTGACTTCTGGCTCCTCAAGGTCAAAGTGACCAGGAAAGGTCAAAGTTTTGAGTCCATTCTGGACCCTGGGATGGCCAGGACAGCACAGGCAGAGACAGAAAAAACCCGACCAAGAACAACAAATGGTGCCCCGCTGTCTCTGTCCCCGGGGGGCCTTCGGTCCCCTCCCTCCTCCTCCACGCCATCTACCACGGCGCTCCTGCCTGCGGCAGCTGCTGGGCCACACGCCTGCAGCCCGAGCCCAGCCACCCGTCCTCCCTCCATCCCTCCCTCCCCGGGGTGGCGGGGGCTGCGTACGGTCCCGGGGACACGGCGGCGGCTGCAGGCGGACACGCCGAGGCAGCCTGCCCGTCCTGCGCCGAGAGAAATCAGAGGACACGTAGAAAGCGAGACAGTGCAAGAGACACGGAATTTTGCCAAGAGCGGGCCACAGGTCTTTGAAACACTTGAGAACTCGGGAGAACGCGCAGCGTTTGCACTGCGGGCTGAGCGGCCAAGCGCGTGGCGCGGGCCTTGCTGTTGCTGTGCAGAGGAAGGTGTCGCTGAAGCTTCAGGGCACGGTGGCGTTTCCGGGTCTTCCGTCCGTGACACACCGACAGGAGCGGCGAGCTGAGTGCGGCCACCCCGAGGCAGCCGGCTTCCCGAGTCCTGCGGGCCGCGCACTCCCGGCTACGGCCCCCTCCTCAAAAGGAGGCAGCAAACCCTGCGTGTCCTGCAGCGGGGAAGCCGGGGCGCAGCTCACAGCCTAATCCACGGCCTAATCGTGAGATGGACTTCCTTCTCCGGATTACATTTAAATGATAAAGGGAATGAACTTCCTACCGCAAGCGCAAGCTCGGTGTGAGTGCAAAGGAGAGGAGAGAAACACTCCCCTTAGCTTGGGCTGCAGGAGGAGTCGCCCGAACAGGTGAGGGTGAAGCATTTCTCTGAGGAGAGTGTTGCCGACTGTGGCAGTCCCCCTGCCCTGTCACTGCAGTTCCATTTTCTCACGGCCTAGGCGGAAGCCAGCAGGGTTACTCCGGCGCGGACCGCGGCATTCAGAGTTGGAGCTGCGCAAGTGCAGGCGCCCGGCTTCCTGCAGGGCTCTCCTCGGCTGTCCACGGAGACCTGCCGCAAGGACCGCGTGTATCGGGCAGCCCTGCTGGGTAACAAGTGTCCCCAGAGTCACAGGTTTCCAACAGCATCCTCAAGTGACCTCACAGGTCTGCAAGCCGGAGATGGGGTGTGGGCGGCAGGCTGGACTCCCCGGCGTCTCCCCAAGATAGAAGGACTCGGGAGCCGGCGAGTGGCGGGCGCGGTATTCGTGGCTCGGGATCGTCCTACATGCTTGGCCAGCAGGCACGTGAAACTCGGGGCTGTTTGTGTCTCGAGTTTCCTTTAAGGAGTTCTGCGTTTACTAAGGTCCAGCGTGAGGGCCCCGCACGTGCCCACAACCTCCCGTGTGTGCACAGGGCGGCGGCTGGAAGAGCAGCGGATTAGGAGGGCGCCCTCCGCCTCGGTGGGGAAGACCTGCGAGAGTCCACAGCCCAGCGCTGCGGGGGACGGCCGAGGGGAAAGGGGGTCGCCCTGCCTCTGCCTCTGCCTCTCTGTCCCTGGGTCTGTCTCTCCACGTCTTCGTCTCTGTCTCTATCTCTATGTCTCTGTCTCTCTCTGTGTCTCTGTCTCTGTCTATCTCTGTCTGCCTCTCTCTCTGCCTCTGTCTCTCTGTCTCTGTCTGCCTGTCTCTCTCTGTCTGTCTCTCTGTCTCTCCATCTATGTCTCTTTGTCTCCATCTCTCTGTCTCTGTCTCTGTCTGTCTCTCTGTCTCCATCGCTCCATCTCTGTCTCTGTCTCTCCATTTCTCTGTCTCTCTCTGTCTCTGTCTCTCCATCTCTCCATATGTCCGTCTCTCCGTGTGTGTCTCTCCATCTCTCCGTCTCTCTGTCTCCATCTCTTTGTCTCTCTGTCTCCGTCTCTCTGTCTCTCTGTCTCCGTCTCTCTGTCTGTCCGTCTCCGTCTCTCCGTGTCTGTGTCTCCATCTCTCCGTCTCTCTGTCTCCATCTCTCTGTCTCTGTCTCTCCGTCTCTCTGTCTCCGTCTCTCCGTCTCTCTGTGTCTGTGTCTCTCCATCTCTCCATCTCTCTGTCTCCGTCTCTCTGTCTCCGTCTCTCTGTCCATCTCTCTGTCTCCGTCTCTCTGTCTCTGTCTTTCCATCTCTCCATCTGTCCGTCTCTCTGTGTCTGTGTCTCTCCATCTCTCCGTCTCTCTGTCTCCGTCTCTCTGTCCGTCTCTCCGTCTCCGTCTCTCTGTCTCTCTGTCTGTCCGTCTCTCCGTCTCTCTGTCTCCATCTCTTCGTCTCTCTGTCTCCGTCTCTCCGTCTCTCTGTCTCCATCTCTCCGTCTCTCCGTCTCTCTCTCTCCGTCTCTCCGTCTCTCCGTCTCCGTCTCTCCGTGTCTCTCTCCCCCTCCCCGGCCCCCACGGTGTGGGAATCTTCCTCCCCTACGCCCGCCCACCACGACGTTCCCGCCCTGGAGCAGGGCCGTGGCCGGCACCTCCACACGTGAGCCCACAAGCTTCTCTCCGCCTGCACTGCAGGCTCCAGGCAACGCAGTCCCAAGAGTGGGAAGCCCGTGAGGCCAACCTCGCCCTCCCAGGAGGCGGCGCGTGAGCTGCGCCTGTGGCCTGCCGCACGCCAGCGTGTCGCACCTCATCACCCTGCTTCCGTGAGCTCCCGCGTGCACCCCGAGCTGCGACCCGCCCTGGGCAGTTCGCACCGTCCCTCGCCTTCTCGTGCTCTTGCACGGTGGAGGCTGGGAAACGTGCTACACGCCCTCGGATTTAAAAAACATCTTGGGGGCATCACAGGAACTGCAGAATTCGCCTCCTTTTAAAGACCACTAATTCTTTACCGTGGCGTCCTGGTCCATCTTCTATAATCCCGTAGCACGGGGAACTTACAGAGGAAGCGCGCTTGCGCCCCACAGCTTGGAGCCGCGGAGCTCCCACGAGGGGGACAGCTGAGGCCTGCTTGGAGACTCCCGCTCTGCAGACTCACTCTCGGGTTGCTCCGCCGGCCGGCAGGAAGGGGAGCGCCGGGAGGCTCGCGTGGACGCCCGCGCGGGATAGCGCATCGAGTCTTAATGCACTAACGGGCTCCTGCGCCGGCCCAGTAAGCCACAAAGGCAGGAACATTTGGATCCGTTCCCACGTCAGCTCAGTCCGTTCCTAAGTCGGCAGTGCCTTAATCCATCAGGAAATCAGGGCTGTCTACACAACCCAACAACTTCTTAAACTCTCCACCGGGAACAGCAAGAGGGGGGTCAACACCCAGTAGGAGCTTTATAGGGGACACTGACCACAGCACGCCAACCACAGCACACTGGCCACAGCACGCCGACCACAGCATGCCAACCACAGCACGCCAACCACAGCACACTGACCACAGCACGCCAACCACAGCACACTGGCCACAGCATGCCGACCACAGCACACTGACCACAGCACGCCGACCACAGCACGCCGCCCACAGCACGCCGACCACAGCATGCCGACCACAGCACACCGACCACGGCACACCGACCACGGCACGCCAACCACGGCACGCCGACCACGGCACACGGCTATACGCTCAGAAAGTGCCCAGGTCTGTCTTTCCATGGGCAGTTTGGCGGTCACTTAATAGCAGGTCTTAGCTCTTTAAGTAACTTTTAAAAATGTATTTAGTGCAAGGCCCACAGGGTGTTCAGGGTCTCCACGAGATCGGACTCGTGGTGGTCCTCATGTGTTCAGCCTCCCAGGAGCTGGGATTACAGGCGTGCGCCCCCACGCCCAGGCTCAATCCCGTCTCAGCGCGCCTGGGAGCGGGGATCGAAGGCCAGCCCCTGCGTGAGCCTAAGCAGGCGCTTCAGGCCGCTGCGCTATCTGCCCGGCCTTGGCCTGGGCTGTCTCACATTATACGGTGGCAGAGAAGGTCCTCTTGCTTTCTGTTTCCGTGGTACCATCCTGCACCAGGCGCAGGCAGGGCTGCACCCAGGACCTCCCTGGGGAGGTTTGAAGGCCGGAGCAGGCAGCCAGGAAGGAGGGGCCGGGCGCGTGGCCACACTGTCATCCCAGCGCTGGTAACAGCAAAATGCCTGTGACGTGACCTTCCGATCGGAGCCCCCAAGCCTGCCCTGGGGAGGTTCCGTTGTCCTGGCCACCTCTCCTGGATCCGCAGGGGACCGTGCCACACTCTCAACCAAGACAGAAAAAGGAGAGGAACACCGTGCTGAGGAAGGGAAGGAAGTGCCACGGACAGGTGACAGGCCCTCCTGCCTCACGGGGAAGGTGGCTTTGGTGAGACCGCGGGCACAGGAAGTCGGAGGGGCACAGGAGGCAGGGAAGGGACAAGCGAGACAGCACTTCTGCAGCTAAAGGAGTGCTGGGGGAGG
>NW_004524850.1:1521268-1522392 GCF_000260255.1 Octodon degus
CAACACGGGCACCAGGGCAGGAAGAGCAGCTTCGTGTTCAGTCGCCTCTGTCGGAAGTGCGCGAGCCGCACACACACACGCACACACACACACACACGCACACACACGCACGGCGGAGCGGCCGGCGCGGCCCTGCGAGCTTCGCACGTCTTTGCGCCGCTTAGCTCCTGTGTGTTCCTGGCCCTAAGAAAGAAACACCGTCGCAGACACGTCTGTTCTCAGCTGTGGTGTGGGAATGCACACTGATAGAGCAGGAATACGATATTTGAAAACTTTCGTGCAGTGTGTGTGTGCGTGTGTGTGTGTGTGCGGGTGGTACGCGGGCCTTAGTGGTGGGCTCCAGCCACGGTCCTTTCCTATTTTTTATTCTGAGACAGGGTCTCTCTAGTCCCTGAGTTGCCCACCGGGGGCTCGAACGCGCCCCTTCCCGGGGCAGCCTCTGCGGGGCCGGGCGGCAGGCCTCCCACCGCGCCTGGCCTGCTGGCTGTTGAGGGGTTCCGAGAGCCGAGGTCCTAGTGTCGGGTCCGTGTGTGCAGCTCCGCACACATGTGATTCTTTCACCAACAGTGTGTGCGAGCCGAGGCAGCTGCCTGAGCTGACCCGCCCGGTGGACGCCAGTCCCCGCTCCTGGGGCCACAGCAGTACCGCGTGGGCAGAGAGTCCAAATCTATCGCCTCACGAAGCGACGCAGACTCTCTGCAGTGGAGTACTACTCAGCCATAAAGAAGGACACGTTTGAAGCCTGTGTAGGAACACGATGGCTCTTGACAGCACAGCGTTAAGGGTAGTCCCTCCGGTGCACAAGCGTGAGGATCCCGTGGTTGTTCTTCAGTGGGAAATCCGAAGTATAGACGTGTACACGGGTGCGTACACAGACAGCTCGGGTAATTGTGCTGCTGCCTGCTGGCCTACTGAAAGCAGCAGGCGACGCCTAACCAGTCCTCTTCTCTTTCGCTCTTTATACCGGTTTGGCCTGCTTGTATCCAATGAGCGGAGTCACTAACTTGAAGAAGCTGCGCCCCTTACCTCGCACAACTGCCCCTTACCTCGCACAACTGCCCCTTACCTCGCACAACTGCCCCTTACCTCGCACAACTGCCCCTTACCTCGCACAACCGCCCCTT
>NW_004524850.1:1522492-1523655 GCF_000260255.1 Octodon degus
GCCCCTTACCTCGCACAACTGCCCCTTACCTCGCACAGCGCTCTGGCTTTGGAGTACACAACGTAACGGCCGTGACTGAACTCCCATCATTTTGTTTAGTGCCATTCTGTATCATTTCTAGTTTTTTCTAATTTTAATTTTTTTTACTTTTTTTTTTCTCTTTAAAAAAATTAAAAAAAGTTCAAACAAAAAACTGAACACTGAGAAAAAACCAAATAGGAAAATAAAAGATGCAGGGTGGGAAGCAGAAGTGGAAATGGGTGGAAACCCAGGCGTGCCGCGGGGCGGAGGGCGGAGCGCGAGCCGGGTGACCCAGGCGCGGCGGCGCGAGCGTGCACACTCCCGGGACGGGGACAGCTTCCCGTCGCAGGCTTACGCCGACAGAAAGACAGAAAGATGACTGGAGTTTTTCAAAAGTTTTTTAAAAGGCACAATTGCTGCGAGGCCCCGGGCTAGGACCGCAAAGAGCCCCTCCGAGACCTGGATTTAGGTCCTTTCACACAATGACTTCCATTTGCCTTTGAACCTTTCCTTAAAAATCCATACTCCTTTTTTCTTTTTCTTTTTTTTTGGCGGAACCCGGGATTGAACTCAGGTCCTTGTGCTTGCCAGGGAAGCGCTTCTTCCACTGAGCCATGTCCCCGGCCCTGCATACTCCTTTCTTTGAGTTTTAATTTTCTAAAAGCTAATCCGTTGCCCTATTTTCATTCCTCACGCTGCAGCCCCTGCTGCGGCCAGCGCCCCCACGGTCGCCCCGGCTGACTTGGCAGCCGCAGCAGAAGGCCTGGCCTGGCATCCGCAGGCCCCCGCCGGAGCCCCGAGATCCATCGTCACGGGACAGAAGGGGTGCGACACGGTTGGCTCCCTTTGTTCCCGCATGGCTGCCGGGGTCCGCCTGCCTCACCCCGGAGGCCTGAGGAGCAGGAAGCGCGGTGACAAGGTGACAGCGACCTGGAGCTTCTGGGGTTTGCTGCGTGAAGCGCACGTGGTCTGCGGAAGCGCACCTTCTGTTTCTTTCCCTTCCGTCTGACATCTGTGGTGCCATTTACCCAGCACAACGTTAACGGCTTTGCGTAAACAAGAGCGGGGGGAGCGGAAAGCAGAGCCGAGATTCTCTCTCCTGCTGTGCACATCTGTCATGATTTTGGGGATGCTAGGGCTTG
>NW_004524850.1:1524285-1528716 GCF_000260255.1 Octodon degus
GTGTTTCTCTCTGTTGCCCGCCCTGCTGCTATCGCGGCCTGCTGGGTGGTGTTTCTCTCTGTCACCTGCCCTGAGACCCTGAACAAAAACGAAACTCACATGAGCACCAAGCCCTCGGGCTTCCGGAACCCTGCACTGCATGGACCTCTTTCTGTACAACTGATGCAAGTTCAGACATCCCAGTGCAGTCACCCCCGAGGTCTCCAGCTTCTCTCTTCCTGTCCCCTGAGGAACAGGTCCACGGTGTCCTGGGAGCCGATGCTCACAGACCTGCAGAGGACGCCAGACATCTGCCCTTCCTCAGGGACGCGAGGTGACTCAGAGGGCTGGAGGCTCTCCGGCCACCACAAGCCACGCTCACGGAAAGGCCACCCCGAGCTTCTCACTGCGTAAGTAAGGTCCCCAGGGACCTGCTGTGGGCACCCCGAGCAAGTCCTCCCAGGCCTGATACACAGAAAGCTGGACACAAAAACAGTCACCAGAGAGAAGACGCCCCAAGACGGGCAGCTGCCTCGGCGAGGAGCCCGCGCCCTCACCCCCCTGCCCAGCCGCAGCCGGCTCCCCGGGCACCCTGGCCGTGGCTGTCACCACTTGGCCGGGGATGTTTCTATTTCCAGCTCCTGGGCAGGAGGGTGACCGTGCACCAGGCGGCGCCCGGCGAGCCCATCTGGAGGCTCGTGTGTGTGCCTCTGGGTACAGCCTGGCCTTTCTTCCAACTCCCAGAGAATAAAAATAGGCACTGGTGCCTGCCAGCTGCCAAGGGCAGGAGTGCGGTGCCCTCCCGGAGACTTGGCGCCCGCGCCAGCCCGCCAGGGGCACTGGGCCACGGGGGCATCCCGCCACTGGGCGCCGTTTACATAAATCCTACGTGCCTGACGCCGTGCTGACGGAGGAAGGACCACACCTCCAGCCCCACACGCTGTACTCTCCCAACTTGTAAATAAAAGTCAGATTTGACTTTGTCTCGAAGTCTTTCCTTCAAATCTCCGTCTTCCACTACACACGCGCCAGGGACGGAAGACTTCAACACAATAAAGCTCTTGAAGAATGCTGGGGACAGACGGGGGCAGCGGGCCTCATCCGCGTGGACTCCCGGCGTGTGGCACAGTGGCACCGTGTCCAGCGACCTCCTCATTCTCTAGGGGATCAGTAAATTTGGGGTGAGGTCTCCGACTTCAGGTCCAGGCGTTCTCACAGAGCCCACAAGCAGCACGCGCTCCACGATTCGAGTTCGGGCAGCACATCCGAGCGGGGCGTCCCACGGCCCGAGCGCACACCGGGGCCCCGTCCCGAGGGTCCTGGCTGCTGGCCCGTCTCCTCCTGTCGCTAAGTTTTCAGGAAGGCCGTCTAGGGATGGCGCCAGAGTCCCGAGTGCCCAGCCCTGCCGAGGATGCGGGTCTCTCCGCCGCCGTCTCCCCCCACCTGGCGCCGCTGTCTGCACTCTGCATTTTCCACCCACGTCATTTTCCTGCCTCCCCTCCCACCAGCTGTCCCAGAGCTGCTGTCACACTGGAGTCCCCAAAATAGCCCCCGGCCCTCCCCCGGCCTCTGCGAAGCCTCCTCGGGCTGAGTAACATCCTCCCGACGAGGACTGGGAGCTCCTTCCCCCGCAGTGAGCTCCACGCCCGACGCCTGCTGCGGTGCTGGCCCCGCACACGCACACGGACAGCGGTGGCTTCGTGTCCCAGGGGACCGTGAGCTTCGGCAGCCTCCAGCCTTGTCGGGCTCCTGCTGCCTCCAGCTGCCAGGAACTGCTTCCCTCTGCCACGGGGCCGGCTGATTTGGGACGGGACCCTCCACCAAGGGCGGGCCACGTGGACCTTCCCTTGCTTAATTTTGGGCGTTCTCTATTTTGTCCCAGCAATGGCAAAAAAGTAACTGAGAAAAGACGGTTAACTTGGCTCACAGTGGAGAGGGTGCAGTCCACGGAGGGTGCAGTCCACGGAGGGTGCAGTCCACGGAGGGTGCAGTCCACGAAGGGTGTGGTCCACGGAGGGTGTGGTCCACGGAGGGTGCAGTCCACAAAGGGTGCAGTCCACAGAGGGTGCAGTCCACGGAGGGTGTGGTCCACGGAGGGTGTGGTCCACAGAGGGTGTGGTCCACAGAGGGTACGGTCCACGGAGGTCACCCCAGAGCAGGAGCATCACGTTGGGCAGGAAAGACTCCAAAGACACGGCAGTCAGGAGGCAGTAAGAAGGAGAAAGAAGGGGCCGAGGGCCACACACAATGCCCAGGCCACGGCCCAGAACCCGCCCCACGGCAGCTCTGCACCCCCAACTCCCCGGCACCTCAGAACTCAGCCAGGTTGAGGGTCAAGACGAAGCACCAGAGACGGGAAGAGAACATGCGAAGGCTTTCAGGAGAGCACCGCTTGTCGGACCAAGGCTCTCTGAGGCAGAGGACAGTGGCCTCTCTGTGCGTACCACGGACGTGTTACTGCCAGTTTTTGCCTTTTCTTTGCAGTACTGGGGATTGAACGTGGGCCATTCTTTTAAAGAAAAATAAAGCAAGCAGTGGGAATGGATCTCAAGAAAGAAAGAAAGAAAGAAAGAAAGAAAGAAAGAAAGAAAGAAAGAAAGAAAGGAAGGAAAGAAAGAAAGAAAGACAGACAGACAGACAGGTATGCACAGCTGTTAGTTAGGCAAAAGCCAGCAGGAAGCAGCGGTGGCATCTGGGACCCCAGCCTCTCCTCCGTCTGTGTCTCTGCCTCTGTCTGTCTGTCTGTCTGTGCAGCTCGCTGTCTGGCTTTGCACACTGCACTGTCCCTCCGTGGTGTCCTCTGCTGGTGTCACAGGCGTGGAAGGAGGGGAGCTCGGCACAGCCCTGTGGGCCCCAAAGCCAGCACCGCACCCCTGGTTTCTTCCGAGTCAGGAACGACTGTGGAAGCAGACGCTTCCCTTGTCCTGAGGGGGCCGTGCCGGGGCCCAGGGTGATGGGGCTGTCCCGGGGGCGCAGGCCGGGCGCCGTCACGTGGCCCAGGAGGCCGGCAGGGTGCAGGCGGGACAGCGGCCCCGCCACAGCGTCCGTGTGTCTGTGCTACCTGTCTGTCTGTCGGTCTGTCTGTCTCTCATTCTACCTCTGCACTTCTCTGACTTTCTCTCTCCACCTGCCACCTACGTCTGCTTGTAAGTGCGTACGTACGTGAGCCCCGTGTCCATCCTGGCCACCCAGAACTGGTCCCCATCGGTCATCTGTACATCGATTTTCTAGCCGCCGTGTCTCCACCTGCCTGTGTGGGAGCCGCCCGCGTGCCTGGCTACCCCGTGCAGTGCCCCTCGTCTGCCGCCCGTCTAGTCCCTGACGGATCAAGAATGATTCCCAATCATTGATCCGCCCCTCAGGCCATCCGGTCACCCACCTCCCACCCTCCAGGCCCACCATCTACGCACCGACGCCGCCCCTGCCTACGCACAGTGGCCGTCAACACGGCTCCTATTCGTCGCCTGTCTGAGTGTACGTCTCTGATCCATTACGCATCGTCTGTCACCGCCTACGTATCAGCACGTTTACCTACTTGTCTGTGTGTACGCAAAGATGTACAAAAGTATGTATCTGCCTACCGACCCGCCGTGTCCACCGTCTGTCTGACCGACCCACCGTGTCCGTCTGTCTGTCTGACCCGCCATATCTGTCTATCTGAACAATCCATCGTGTCCATCCATCTGACCCACCGTGTCCGTCTGTCTGACCCACCGTGTCCATCCGTCTGTCTGACCGACCCACTGTGTCCGGCCCGTCTCACCCACCATGTCCGTCTGTCTGTCTGACCCGCCATGTCTGCCTGTCTGACCCACCGTGTCCAGCTGTCTGTCTGACCCACCATGTCTGTCTGTCTGTCTGACTCACCGTGTCCGTCTGTCTGTCTGACCAACCCATCGTGTCCGTCCGTCTGACCCACTGTGTCCTGCTGTCTGTCTGACTCACCATGTCCATCTGTCTGTCTGACCCACCGTGTCTGTCTGTCTATCTGACCCACCGTGTCCAGCTGTCTGTCTGACCAACCCATCATGTCCGTCCGTCTGACCCACTGTGTCCAGCTGTCTGTCTGACTCACCATGTCTGTCTGTCTGTCTGTCTGTCTGACCCACCGTGTCTGTCCATCTGTCTGACCCGCCATGTCCGTCCCTCTGTCTGACCCGCTGTGTCCGTCCGTCCACCCTCTGACCGGCCTCCCTCTCACCCACACGGTCTCGGCTGGGGTGACTGTCCCTCTGCAGGGGATGCCGCCAGCGCCCAGCACCGTCACGGACCTCGCAGTGGGCTGCGTGCCGGCCCCAGGGCTCAGCTGGGACCGTGCAAATCCCTGCTGCGCAGACCCCCGTGGTGGCCGCGTCCACACTCCCGGGCGTGCTCTCTGCAGCGGGCCCCGAGCGCCCTCGGGGACGTCTTTAGGAAGGAAGCAGGCATGTCCCAGCTTCAGGCAGGAGCAAG
>NW_004524850.1:1529286-1530841 GCF_000260255.1 Octodon degus
CAGGCGCACCAGGAGGGCGCTTCACTGAGCCCGGCTGCAGGTATCCGGTGAACCAGGCTGAGAAATGCGGCTAAAAGCCACGCCGGTCTCTGCTGGATCTCACAGCGCTGGCCCCCGCGGCTCAGCCCTGCTGGGACAGGGCCTGCCGTGCGGGTGACCTCAGGACACCACGGGGCTCGCCCAGCTGTCCTGAGACGCACGCGACACGCCTTTCCATGTTCGTGCTGCTAACTGTCTCCGCTGCTGACATTAAAAGCCCGACTGTGAGCCATGCAGGGTGCCAGCCCCTGCGGTCACGACATCTCACCTCCACCTCACTCGGAACATGCCCGGCACCTCAGGAGACAAGAAACCCGCAGCCCTTGGAGGTTCCTCTCTCCCTGCTTCTGCCCAGCTCTGCGCTGCCGCTGAGCTCCGCGCTGTGTAAATGCGCCCCTCGCTGGCAAGCCTCACAGACGGACGCCCACACTTCGGCTGCTTCGGGGTCTGGCTTCCTTCACCGGACGTTACACATTCAGGAACGGGGAACTCAGTTTGGGACGGCTGCCTTTTGAAGGCTGAGTAATATTCCATCACGCGGATGAACGCGTTTCTGTTTCTCTGTTCATCTGCTGCTGGGTGATGGCGCTGTTTCTACCTTTTGGCTCTTGTGAATTTTGTCAGCCAGCTTGTGCTGACAGAACCGAACTGCCTGCGGGGCATCACTTAAAGGAGAACGAGTTATTTGGGCTCAGGGTTGCAAAGGACGCAGGCCGTGGTTGGCTGCTCCGAGAAAGAAAAAAAAAAGAAAGCCTTACAGCGCCCAATGTCGCAGCCAGGTGGGCCCCTTGTGCCCGGTAAGTCCCCACAACAGGCTCTCTCCTCGTCCCCTCCACGGGAGACATTTGGGAAAGTATGAAAATCGTGCCGTCTCCCCTACTGTTTCGGTTTCATTTAAACTGTGGCTGACACCAGCACGGTTCTCTGAGAGCCTCGCCGGGGTGCACTGCAATATTAGGTCAAACAGAAGAGCTGCTTGCGCAGCCGACACTATGACTTAGCTCAGGTCATTAAAAATCCCTTCGAAATATGAAAAGCAAGCCCAGGGGAACAGACACGGTGGCTGCTTAATCTCTGAGATAATCTTGTGGACAAACTCTGATTACATCCGGCAGCTGAGACCTTCCGGCTCCCTAGGGGCGGCCGCACACCACAGTGAAATGACCTCGGAGCGAGGAGAAGCGCGCGGCAGACGCAAGCTGACGCGGAGAGCATTTATCATCCTGGGCAGGCGGCCGAGCCGGCCCGAGGACTCGGCCTCAGAGCTGCGCACGGCGGCGGCGGGGCGGATTCCAACTGTCACGTCTTAGCTGTGAGCCAGCAGAGCTGGCACAGAGTCCACGGAAGCCACGGACCGTGCAAGCCACCGCAGCGGGCCTGAACTGCGAAGCTGCAGCCAGCGAAGGACCAGCGAGGGCTCCGTGGAAGCAGCCACAGGGGACCGGACATACTAGATGCAAAACACACCCTCCTCTTCTGACCGCCTCAGAACGCACCGACCCGGGGGTGGGCCGTG
>NW_004524850.1:1531211-1532775 GCF_000260255.1 Octodon degus
TTCTAAATCTCTAGAATTTCATTCTGCAAAAGACAGATGAGGCACTGGCCGTGCACGACACCCGCTGAGATTATTACACAATGTACTGACACCACACGGTACCCCGTAATTATACATAATGATAATGTGTCAATTAACAACAAAATTAAGAGAAAAGATTTCCTAAGTGGGGTGGAGAGCCTGTGACTGCCTGCGCAGTCCCGCACCACATCTGCATTCGCTCGGGTCCTTTCATGGCGAAGTGTGTTAAACGCACAGTAGAAATGTAAGCAGATCCAAAGTGATAAAAATATAGGGCCGGCCAACTAGCTCAGCAGATTAAAGTGCCTGCAAGCGGGCGCAGGGCCCGGGGGTTCAATCCCCGGGACTGTCGTGCCAGCCCCACCCCCGGGGCACACGGAGCCAGGATTGAGACTGGGCATGGTGGTGCACGCCTGCAATCCCAGCTCTAGGGAGGCTGTAAACACGCAGATCACTACGAGTCCAATCTAGTAGTGAGACCCTCAACACCCTGTAGACCTTCCCTAAAATACAGTAAAAAGAACACACCCTGCAACCACACGCTAACATCTGCATTTACTGCTTCAAGTACTTGGAAAATGCACACACACATAAACTGATGCTTCTCAGGCACACACTTAACAGGCTTTAGCTTCTTTCTGTGCGGGAAAGCCCACCTGGCCCGGCGCTAGGATGCGGGAGTGTTTCTCCCCGCTGATGACGCGCTCAGCTCACCCTGCACCCCTGCCTGGTGTGCCAGCGAGGCCTGCCTGCCCCTGAGCACAGCCTGGGTCCACCCTGCAGGCGACGCGCGACTTCAGCACGGAGGCCGAGGAAGGGACGCACACCCCAGCGCAATTCTGAGGAATTTCGTTTTAGTCACTGCCTGACCGCCTCGTGTCCGACAGGCTGAGGCCCAGGCCCAGGCGCGGGGGAGCCCGGCTGCCGAGGCTGCTTCCCGGTCACCTACGGCGCCTTCCACTGAGGCCTCACAGGGTGCAGGGGCAGGAGCTCCTGGGGTGTCTGCGATGAGCACGTGGGTTCCCCCAGGCTGTGCCCGGGGACCCCCACATGCCTGTGCACCCAGGTGAGCGTCCCTGCGCACCCGTGCACCAGGCACCCTGCAGGCAGAGGTCCGCCGCGAGCACCCCACACCCAGCACCCTGCAGAGCTCTGGGCCCCGCTGCACGGAGCCATCTCTAAGGAGACATGGCACCCAAAAGGAGCAGACGCGCAGCGGGGCGCACTGGGCACCCTTCCCGACATGCAGGGGACAAGGGCTGCTGGTGGAGCAGGAATCCACGTGCACGCCCCAGCTCGGAGCTGCCTGCGCGCCGAGACGCAGCAGGGTGCTGGGTGCTGGGCCCTAACGAGATTAAGTCTCCCTGCGGGTGCTGGGGAGCCCCGGGCTGACTCTGTCTCTGTCTGTGCGTCTGTCTGTCTCTTGGTTGTTTTTCGCTCCATGTGTGCCGTGCATCCTCAGCACGTGCCTGCGACTCCAGGGAGAGCCCGCTGCTGCGGCGTTGTTCCGTCTCCTGCGTCCGGGCTCAGCGGGCGGGAGAAA
>NW_004524850.1:1537942-1538970 GCF_000260255.1 Octodon degus
GCGCCGTCCCCACGATGCTCCTGCCCTGGAGCAGCCGCCGTGGCCACGTTCTCAGCACTGGGAGCCTCCCTGGCCGCCCTGGAGAACACCCACAGAGTGCTCCCAAGCCAGGGGCCACAGACGGGTACAGAACGCTGCGGAGGTCACGGAGCACGTGGTCACCTGCCACGGCCTCGGCTCCACAGACAACACCCCATACACTGGGCACCGGCCTGTTTTTTTTTTTTAAATTAAAACCATGACCGTATTAGACGCTGTCTTCGTTTCGGGCCCCACGGCACTCTGACCTGCTCTTGCTTTCTTTGCGAAGGGAAGAACGCACCCTGATTTGAGCATGTTTGCGCTTTCACGTGCCAGGGAAACTGCTCTGGGGTGGCTGTGCAGGTCCCTGCGTTCTCCCCCTGGGCTCCCTGCTCCTCAGGCTTGGTTCTGCGAGAGCCGAGTCTTCCACGTTTACTATATTTCCAGGACTCCACTATTCGGATTTGGGGTGATCAGGTCCCGCTGGCGCACGGGTCGAGAGCAGGCAGGTCCTCCTAACACCGCCTGTACCCCAGGCAGGGTGCACCTCACGCATTCCCGTCCACTGTCGGGCAAACGCCACGCCACTGAGACCGATTCCTTCTCCACGCCGCAAAACTGCAAACAGACAACAGCGAGGACAGGCATGTCGCGGGGACTGATCTGCGGCTGGCCACGCCGGGCAGCCAGAGACGAGCTCTCTGCTAAGCCTCCGCTCGGACCCGAGCGCAAGCACCCAGCACGGGCCACCCAGCTGCTCTGATATCAGCAGACTCGGGCGACCACCCGGCTGCCGTCCCTAACGTGTCACGGGGGCGGTGGGTCTCACGGGACAGGGACACGGTGCGGCTCCTCTTGGGTGTTGTTTGGCTGAACGTAATGTGATTCCTTCCTGCCAGGAAAAGCATCCATGAACAGCCGAGCTACACTGCGTACCAGGGAGACAGGGAGCAAAGAGGGCGTCCCAAGAACTCAGGGGCAGCTGGGATGTCACCCACAAAGAGCAA
>NW_004524850.1:1540460-1542023 GCF_000260255.1 Octodon degus
ATGTGCATGATAAGTAAAATTTTACTTTATAATAAACCTAATAGCAATTGTACTTGACTGTTTTATCATAAATATGCCTTATAACTTATATCTGTCTCGTACCTCATAGCGTACACGACTGAAGCTGCCGGCCCGTGAATTGAATCCTTTGCCGAGTTCGGAACGTCACGCACCCAAGCGCCCGGCACACGCTCAGACCGCACTGACTGCGCCTCATGTGTTCTTATGTAATACATCATAAACATTTATAATTACAAGCTGTACACGACCAAACGCAAACATAAAAGCCCGCGAGGGGCCGGGACGTCGCTGCGTGGCGCAGAGCATGCCTGGCACGCGCGAGGTCCGAGCTCGGGTCCCCGCGGTCGCTCACTTACAGCCCCGGGATAGTGGACAGCAGCGAAGTAGCGCCGTTACGTTTATCTTAGCATTTATATACCTTAAAGCTTTCTAAACCCTTCCCACATTCTTGTATACCTTTCCCACACTTTCACAAACACTTCTAGGGCCGGGAATATAGTTCAGTACAATAAGCTCTCGCCTGGCAAATGCAAGGTCCTGAGTTCAACTCCCGGATCCACACACACACACACACAGAAACGCAACCAGCCATCCAGGGAATGCCCTCCCGGGCCTGCAGCCGTGTGACCTCAGCTCTGAGCCGAGGCCGAGGCCGGGCCGGGCCGCCGGGAGCCTCCACCACAGGCCGACGCCGGGTGTGGAGGTCCGCGCCGGAGCTGCCAGCAGGGCAGAGGCTGAGGCAGGCGGGTCTCCAGCTAGGGCTGCGCGGCGAGTCTGGGACCCGGAGGGGCTCCATCGCGAGACTCTCTCAAAGGCATCGGGGACCCAGGAGGCCACAGGAGTGGCCGCCGCTGTCCGAGGCGCAGGAGCACAGCGGGGTCCCCCAGGCCGGAAGTGCGCCCCACCCCGCCCCACCCTGAGGGTACTGAAAACTGACACAAATCCTGAGCCCGGAGTCCCCAGCTGGGCATCTCCCCGACACAGTTACAGGCACCGCGCCCCAGCGCCCCACACCCACCGCTTATAGCAGCACAACTCAGAGCAGCTACATCGCGGAAGCAGCCTCCACATCCACCAGCACAGGAATGGGGCTTTTACACACGGTGGAGTACTACACAGCCAGGAAGATACATAAGGCTTAAGTAGAAGCTTCTCAAAACAAGGTGTCTAAATGACCGGTGGGGACATGGGGGTGCACTCGACCTCACTGATAGGGAAATGCACCTCAAACTCCATGAGGTACCGTCTCGATCCCCTTAGAAGGGCCGTTATCAAGATGGCAAAAGACCACAAGGACTGGCCCAGGCAGAGCCGCAGATGCTGGGGGAGCGAACGGAAACCACGGCCATGCTGTAGCGGGCAGGAGAGACTGCACTCAAATGACACAGGCAGCAGCGCAAGCAACCAGTGCTCACCTGCTGCCGACTGGATAAGGCTCGCCTGTTCCCAATGCCCAGGGAATACTACACAGCCATGAAAAGGGGGGCTGTCTCGCCACTGGCAGTCTTGAGGGTGGAAGTGGGGACATTATAGTGAGTGAAA
>NW_004524850.1:1544958-1546611 GCF_000260255.1 Octodon degus
AGACGGGGTTCCCAGGGCTGCAGCTGCCCCCCACTGCGCACACAGCCGCTCCCCAAGAGCCGTCAGTACACAGGTGCGCAAAGACACTGTGGAATATTACACAGCCAGGAAAAGGGGTGTCTGTCTCGCAGATAACATTCACTCTCGACTGACCCATCTGGCTCATACGTGGAATCTAAAAAGATAGAACAGCCCTGTCCCCGCCGCCGAAGCCCCAGGTGCCATTTCGACTGCTCGGTAATCAATGAACAGAGGAAACAAAAGACCCCGCCCGGCGGGCTCAGTCACCTAGGACCACGTGCATGCCGAGCCTGGCCAGCTGCTTGGCCGTGGAGTAGCCGATGCCGTCCGTGCCGCCGGTCACCACAGCCACGCGATCCGGTTGCCGGGGGAAAACTGAGGAGAGAAAAGAAGGACGGGAATCAAAACAAAGACTCTGTTTTATTTCCGTCGCGTTTGCAGGGCCAGGGATTGAGCCAGCTCCGCCTCTCGGGGCTGTTCCCTGCTCTTTATGATTCTGCTTTCAGACAGAGTCTGCCGTGTCTCTGTTGCCCAGCGTGGGCTCCAGTTTGCGATTCTCCTGCCTCAGCCTCCTAGATCCCAGTGCTCGGGAGGCTGAGGCAGGAGGGTCGCAAGCTCAAGTCCAGCCCGGCACGGGTGCCCCCTCAGCCTGACACCCGCAAAGCCTGAGCGTCACAGAAGCACGAGGCTCTTCCCAGGCACACGCCACACCCGCGCATCCCCACAAACCTGAGCACACGCGTGCGCACTCACACACGTACGCACACATGCATGCAAATGCCTGCAGGTAGCACAGGGCCGTAGTCGGAGCTGCCGTCTACACCGCAAGCTCCAGGACCCGGGTGGACAGCAGCCAGGCCACCAATCGCCACCCAATGGGACTCTGCGGAGCCAGAGGAATGCAGCCAGAACCGGCCACGCTGCAGGCTGGGCCCGGCCTCACCCCGACGTGCCAGTCTGTCACCAGCCCCTGCACGGCCACAGACGCGGGGGGCAGCAGGACTCGGGGTCTCAGTTGCCCCGGCCTCGGAGATCGTCGCAGGAATTCCGTGGCATCAGCCACCAAAGCCACCTGTGGATCCGTGTCCTCAGCGAAACGCAGCGGGCCCCAGCTCACGGGGGCGGCCTGCGCATGCGTGTCTGGCCTCCCGGGCTGTGCCTCGACGTCCCCGGAGGTGCGGTCTGCGGAGCGGCCGGCTCTGGGGCGTGTGGGCGCGGATTCGGCGCAAGAGCCCCAAGTCAGCCCGCTGATTGGCTCAGCGCGGTTCTGGGTGTGGCCAGCCACAGCCAATGGGCTTGAGGCCTGGGCGGGACACGGGAAAGGGAGGCGGGGCTACCTGCCGCCCCCGCCCCCCCCACGGGCTGGTTGAGCTCTGACGACTCCCTGCCTTGAACGCACGGAAACTTACACACCCCTGAACAAAACAATCCTTTCTTCCTCGGAGATGGGTATCCGGTGTTGTGACTCGAGGACCAGAAAGAAACTAAGATATAGGCACAGATTCAATCAGGCCCTTTAGAAAAGCAAAGGACAGGAGAGGAGAGGGCAGGGGAGGGCAGGAGCGAGGGCGCACGGAAGGGGAGGGGAAGACGCTCGGGCACGGCAGGGAAGCGGAGGAGCCAGCGGCCAGG
>NW_004524850.1:1548326-1551738 GCF_000260255.1 Octodon degus
CCGGCCCTGCACCTGAAGCCACGCGCCCGAGGGCTGTCCCTCGGCCTCTCCTACAGGAAGCCACCAGCCAGGCCCTCGGCCGGGACACACGGCGGCTCCTGCTCCAAGCCCCACTCGCCCTCGTCCTCCTCCTCCGGCTCCACCTCTGCCCCGCACCCGAGGCCCAGGCCGGCCTGTGCGTTCTCGTACAGGAAGACCTGCGCGTCCACGTGGGCCGGTGCCAGCCGGTTCCTCTTGGCGGCCACCACATTGGCTGCCGACCCGAAGAGGCGCTCGGGAGGGGCGCGCGTGGCGGCCACGCACCAGTACTTCTGCAGCACCCGGGGCAGCACGGGGAAGAGGGCCAGGCGCTCGGCCCACCAGCGCAGCGGGTCCTCGCTGAGCGCCAGCACCTTCTGCGACTTGAAGCTGCTCAGCTCCTCCACCACCTGCGCGTGACGCTCGTCCTGCTCATCCTCGCCGCCCGGCTGGCAGAAGATCTCAGCCAGCATGTCGTGGACAGCGCTGCCGGGCGTGGCTGCGGCTGCCGTGGACACTGTGGCCGTGGCAGCTGTGGCCAGGGTGGGCTTCTTGGCTGCCGGCTCGTCAGACTCGGCCGCGAAGCCCCCGTCCTCGGGCTGCACGAAGGCCTCGGCCCGGAGCTTGTCCAGCAGGGCCTTGGCCTCCTCCACCACGCGGTTCTCCACCTGCTGCCGCTCGAAGGCCGACAGGAAGGGCATCCGCTTGTAGCGCGGGTCCAGGAAGGTGGCCACGTTGAGGAACATGTCGAGCTCGGGCGCCTCGCGGTAGGTGGCGGCCAGCTCCTTGGCCATGAGCTCCTTGGCCGTGCCGATGGCCTCGGTGTCCGAGTCCTTGGGCGCCAGCGCGGTGCTCAGCAGCATGTGCAGCAGCGGCTTCAGCATGCTGACGGTCGGGTAGCGGCAGGCGCGCAGCATCTCGGCCACCTGCTGCAGCGGCCGCAGCAGCTCCACCAGCGCCTCGACCGCGGCCCAGTCGGCGGGCTCCAGCAGCAGGTGGTGGTTGTTGCTGTCCTCCACCAGCGCGCCGGCCACGGCGAACTGCTGCTCCTGCAGCCGCCGCAGCATAGCCAGGGTGCCGCCCCAGCGGGGCGCCCGGTCGCTGCGCAGCATGCGGGGGGCCGCGCCCTGCTGCTTCTGCTTGGCCACCAGCAGCGCCCTGGCCACGGGGGACTGCTGAAAGTACTGCACCAGCCGGCCGCAGCGCGCCAGCAGCCCCGCCAGCTTGGGCAGCCGCAGGGCGCGCTGCACGGCGGCCTCGAAGGTGCGGGCCAGGCACGGCACGTGCACGGCCACGTCGAGCAGCGAGCACGCCTTGGCCACATCCCTGCCCGCGTCCGTGGTCGCGCCCGCCACCTTGGCGCCGATGCCCCACTCCATGAAGGCCTCGTAGAGCAGCCGCGCAATGCCCTCGGCCGCGTTGTCCTCGGGCACCTCGAAGGTCTTCAGGCAGCGGGACGTGGCAGCCAGGCCGTGTGGCGGCCCCAGTGTGAGGAAGCGCACGGACAGTGTCACATAGCTGCGGTTCTGGCTGCGGCTCGGCCACACGTCCATGCACACGCCGCACCAGGCGGCCTCAGCCAGCTCCCGCAGGACCGCGTGGCGCACAGCCGCGTAGCGCTCCGGGATGGCCCTGCCCGAGAAGAAGGCACGGCCGGGCAGCTCGTACCTGGGCTCAGCCGCCCGCAGCAGTGTGCGGAACGTGGGTTCGTCCACGAGTGATGTGGGGTACAGCCCCTCACACAGTAGCCCCAGCACGGCAGCCGTGAGCTCCTGTTGCCTCCTGCTGTCCATGCCAGGCCCCGGTTTCGTGGCCACCAGCTTCGGGGCCACTACCCCTGTGGTCCCCATCCCCGTGGCGCCCGCCCCCGTGGCATCCTGTGAGCACGGTGTACCGCAGGCCGAGGCTGAGGCGTCGGGCTTGAGCTTGGAGAAGGCGCTGGCGAAGGCCTCGCGCATCTGCTCCGTGTTGCTCTTGACGAACTCGCAGAACTCCTCGGGGTGGTTCTTCTCCAGGTGGTAGGACAGGTTGGAGGTGTTGCCCGAGTAGGCGATCTGTGCCCGGCACACGCGGCAGTAGATCTTCTTCCAGTGCAGTATGCAGCCCTCCGCGTCCGTGTCGAAGCCGAAGTACCGCCACACCTTGCTCTTGGCCCGCGGGTGCGCCACCAGCTTCAGGTCCGGCTGGGGGCTGCCGGGCGCGCGGGGCGCCTCCATCGCTCAGGCGCGGGCACCTGCCGGGAAGCAGGGAGACAGACGCGGTCAGAGGCCTGGCCAGGGTGGGGGCGCGGCGCAGTGTCACCAGGGAGCCGCGGGGCCGAGCCGCAGCTCGCCGCCAAGAAGATCTCTGCGAAGCTGCCGCGTCCGGGAGAAGCGCTCCCGCGGATTGTGGCCAGCCTGGGGGGTCTAGTCACAGGCGGGCGGCCCGGAGCGATTCTACGTGCAATTACTACTCATGTGGGTGCTGGTGGCGGTCGGAGGGCAGCTTCGGAGCCGGACGTAGGTTTTACCTTCTATTATTATTATCTGTTGCGACGGGGCCTCGCTCAGCACCGCAGGCCGCCTTGAGCTCCCTGTGCCACGCAGGGTGGTCTCGAACGCCCAGCGACCCTCCTGCCTCAGCCTCCCTCGCGAGTGCTGGGGTCACAGGCGTGCCCCAGCGCACCCAGTTATTATCCATCACTGTTGCTGCTATTTATCTGTAGGCCCTAGAACTGCGCCGATTTCACAGTCTACTATAATTGCTGTTGCGCCGGGTGGGATTGAGTCTCAGGCGTGGCCGGGACGCGTCAGGTTCAGTAACCGTCACTTCCAGTGTCGTCAGCACTGGGCTGCAAGAGGTCTCGGGGCCAGGCGCAGGGGCACAGCTCTGCCACCCCAGCACCGGGAGGCTGAGGCAGGACGGTCGCCGCGAGTTCGCGACCAGCCAGGGCTGCACAGGGAGCTCCAGGCGGCCTGCACTGCTGCGGGAGACCCTGTCCACATCCAGCAACCAGGAAGTACCGTGCTGGCGTGGTCCAGGGCGCAGTTAGGCTGCGTGACAAAGCCTAGAAATACGATTGGCTCGAGAAGGACAGCTTGGGGCTCAGCAATACCATTTACCTGCTGCCTGCCACTGGGTCATTACGACTGTGCACTGTCGGCCATTCCGTGGCAGGCAGAGGCAAAGCTCTGCTCGACTGCGATTTCTATTCGTTTGACTAGACTTCCTGCTGCCCAGAGTTACTACTGTCATTGTCACCATCATCACTGAAGTGACTGGGCTGGAAGGAGGCCTGTGGGAGTTTTCTTCTTGGTTTGATTCCGTGTCTGGTCCTGGCTTCGGAGCGCGTGTGTGCGGGTGTTCACAGACTTTACGATTTCTACTATTATTCCTAAGCGGGAAGCTGGAACGC
>NW_004524850.1:1552448-1554583 GCF_000260255.1 Octodon degus
AAAAAAAAGAAGTAAACAAACCAATATTGATGTCTACGTTTTCATGTCTGTTAGTACTCTGGTGAATGACATAACTAGTATCTCTCTTAATTGCTCTCTCGGCGCCATGTGGAGGTTTGTATCTTATTGTCATCATTAGGCTCGTAGGCCCTGGGTCCTGGAGTAACTCTATATACCACTAATATTATTTAACTAAGAAAAACGTTTTGGTACCTTGAAAATATGGAGATTTTGTACACAATCATCATCATCATCATCATCATCATCATCATCATTATTGAGGAAACTTCTACAGTCAACACTTGTCGACAGCTGGGTGTGGTGGCGCATGCCCGTCACCCCAGCCCTCAGGAGGCCGAAGCAGGAGGATGTCCGCCAACGTATGGCTGGGCTGCACAGTGACAGCCTATCTTGAAAACTAATGATAATGATTGTCATTTATCACCATCATATGACAGTGACAAAGGCCCGGGACTTAAGTTTTGCGTTCAATCATAATTATTATTATAACTGTTATCATTATTTTATAGAAAAAGACGTAGGAAAGCCTTCGGGTGCTGCCGGTATTAGGAGGGAAGCTCGTGCGGCTGCAGCGGGAGGGAAATCCTCCCTCGAGCCCTCGCTGCAGGAGAGAAATCCTCCCCGCGTCCTCGCTGCGGGAGAGAAATCCTCCCTCGAGCCCTCGCTGCGGGAGAGAAATCCTCCCCGCGTCCTCGCTGCGGGAGAGAAATCCTCCCTCGAGCCCTCGCTGCGGGAGAGAAATCCTCCCTGCATCCTCGCTGCGGGAGAGAAATCCTCCCTGCATCCTCCGGCATCTGTCACGCTCCGTCACTCTCAGGCCTGGACTGGCAAGAGCCCTGTGTGCAACTTCCGCCGCTCTGGGTTGTTCCTGTCTACAGTTATGCTGTGCTCTTCTGCTTGCTTTGGTTTTGTCTCGGGTTTTCCAGTTTCAAAACCCAAGGCTTCTGCGCTGCACCCCTGGTCCTTTCTGGATTTTTTATTCCAAGGCGGGGTGGCGTTAAGTCACTTGGGTGGATGGGAGCCAGAGACCCTCCTGCCTCAGACTGTGGGCTGGGCGGCAATGCACGGGATAGCCTGGGATTTGTCATTCCACATGCGGGGACCAGACAGCCGGTGCGCTGCCCCAGTGAGGCGCTAACAGAGAGTGACAGAGCGACCGCTGCTCCCGCGGGGACTTCTGTAAGAGTGGGGCGCTGCGAGTTTAGGGCTGGCAGACAGCAGGGTGGCAGATCTTTCTCGGGAGGAAAGAGGACCGAGATGGGGCCGTGTCCACGCCAGCTCCCACAAGGACCAGGACCCCTATTTCCCGCACACATGGACGCATGACTAAATATTTTGTTTTCTTTTTTGGCGGTACTGGGGATTGAACTCAGGGCTCGGGCATGCCAGGCAAGCTCTTGGCCACTGGGAGAGATCCCGATTTTTTTTTTTCCTTTGGTACTGGGGATTGAACTCAGGACCTCGTGCTTGCCAGGCAAGTGCTTATTCTACTGAGCTATCTCCCCAGGCCCTGACCCCTAAAATCGTAAGAAATAAAAAACTAACACTTTAAAAAGTTACTAGCTCAAGTTACAATGGATATGTAGTCCCCAAAGCACTGCAGAGATCATTTATGTGGATGGGATTAGATGCTTCTGTGACAAAAGCTATGACAAATGCTGCCGTGAAATGGGCCTGCCGTTGTCACTTTTTGATAAAGTATTGCAAAACTATCCCAGATTTCCCCCTCGATTTCTACTACAGCCAATTATCCAGTAGTATAATATCCAGAACCAAAAGATGTATATGGTCCACACAGAGACCACCCACCCCCCCACACCCCATCTTGCAAGAATCAAAGGTTCTGTGATCAAGCACAAAATAATAAACATGAAAAAAATATACATGAGGTGGTACGTGACAGCCTAATTCAGCCAAGGGCGGCGGCGCCCCACCGTCACCCCGGCCCTCGGGAGGCCGAGGCAGACGGATCTCAGCAGATTCAGTGTTAGCGTCGGCTACAGCGGAGCTCAAAGCCAGCATGCGCTGCAGGGCAAGACCCTGCCTCAGAAGGATGAAAGAGCTCACCCTGCACGGCTGCCTGAGGGCGTCCCACTGCACCCTATCAATCTGTG
>NW_004524850.1:1558438-1562137 GCF_000260255.1 Octodon degus
CCCCCCCCCGCAGCCCTGGCCTGGCCTCCTGGCTGGAGGACTTTGCTCCCTGTCCTGGGACCGCACATCCCCATCCGGCTCCCAGCTGGAGCGCCAGGGCACAGCAGACTGTCGTTTTCGGGGAGGACAGACGCCCCCCACACGCACCGCAGACCCCCGAGGGCCCAGATCTGGGCGCTGAGCCCCAGGTGCACCCACACAGCTCCTGCCACCTTCCAGGCCCCGCGGCCCTGGGGAGGGGGCACCCTGGGGACACTTCCCATCAATTCTTCCTCCAACAGGGACAGAGGAGAGAGTCGCATGCAGACGGCTGCAGCAGCCTGCGGGGGGAGGAGGCTGGGGGGTGTGTGGGGGTCGTGCGCCCCAACTGCTGTCGTGAGCCCATTTCCGGGAGCTCCGTGGTCGTGTGCTATGTAGCTCCTCGGTGCTCCAAGTATACACCGCTCACTTTTAAAAACGTGCTCGCGCCCACCGCCTCGCGGCCGGCTCCTCTCCTCGGGGTCTCCAGCCGCGCCGGCCTGGCCACCTCGGTGTCCTCAGTGGACTCCAAACAGTGACCTTTGCTGCCCACCGTGACCTGGGGGAGCAGCCCGGAGTTGCACAGCGCTGGCTCAGGCGACCGAGGTGGACAAGGACACGGCGCCGGTCAGCAGCGGAAAGGCAGCCCGCCGTAGTGGGGCCGCTTCTTCGCCTTCTCGCGTGGTCTCTGCCGTGGTTCCGCAGCCCCGCCACGGGCCCAGAAGCCACGGGCCACGAGACCAAGGACCGGCAGCTAGGAGCCTAAGTCAACCTTTCCTTTTAGTCCAGGACCTCAGGTCTTTTGTGCCAGCGAGAAAAAGCTCACGCGCTTACTTGCGCTTGTGGTCTAGCTGTGAGCTGTGAGCTGTTTGTGGCTGTGTCCTAGCCGGGCGGGCGCCGTTGCGCCCCACGGTGGGAAAGCTGAGGGGACGGCGCCCGGGCTAGAATGCTGCCTCAGCCGTCGCGGGCACGCGGGACTGCAGGCTTCCCAGCGGGGCTCTTGTTTGCTCCTGCGCTCGGCCTCTGGGTCTTCCCGGGCAGCTGTGGTTTCGTGGGCAGCCACGTGGGCAGCCACAGAGCAGCGCCGGCATGTGGAGGAGGGAGCGGGCGGGGCGCGGCTGCTAAATCCGGACGCGGCCCTGTTGTCTTCCTTGGCACCCAGCAGAAGACAAAGGGCCAGGTGCGGATGACGCGCTGGGGTGCTCCTCGTGTTCTTCGCCCGAAATAGGGTGCTCGTGGAGCCTCGGGGTGGGCGCCGCCCGACCCCGCACTGCGCTCTGCGCGGCTGGCCTCCTTCCGCTCTCCATGCTGCAAGCGGTGGTCAGCTCGCTGCACGGCCAGCCCGAGGGGCGCCGTCGGGGCCACGTCTCCGGCCACTCGTTCAGGAAGAGGCGCCTGTGCCGGCCCCGGCTTCGCGCCCGCGTGGGACCGGGGCCTGAGACCCAGCAAGGCCGGGGTGCGCGGGGTTCTCCCGCCCTCCTGGCCGGGATGAGAACGCAGGCAGGCCGCGCCGGGACCATCAGCGAGCCTCGGGCAGCCCCCGGGCGCCGGCAGATGGGTTGAGAGAGAAGCGCGTTTGCACACAGCCCACCACCATGAACGGGGCCACCGTGGGGGGCGCGAGGACGCCTGAAAATAAAAACTAAAGCACCCCAATATCCTGTCTGCACTCTGGTCTCTGTTCTGTCCGCAATACGGAATCCAGGGCCTCTTCAGGAAAAGAAAAGAGCCTTCCCGCACGCAGAAAACCACATGCTGGGTGCCACGGGACCGGGCCACGGTGTCACGTGACACAAGGTGCCCAGGCCACTTCGCAGGGCTGTGACGTCACCAGCGTGGCCCTGGGGCCCATCCCGACCCGCAGGGCACCAGAGGGCAGCACGTGACGCTGCCTAGATGGGTCCCGAGGCCCGCGGAAGCCGTGGCCGGCAAGTGTGTGTCCAAGTCTGGCTCTGTCAGCGCCTCACCTGCCACCAGGCACACAGCTGTGCAGGGTGCACAAGGGTAGGACAGAAGGACGGGACGGAGAGCGGGACACCCAGGGCAGGAAGGGGTGCAGGGGAGAGAGCTGAGCGGTGATGAGGGGAGGCAGGCGACGTGGCTTCGTGGCCTGGCGGAGGGCAGAGGGTTGGGAGGGGAGGAGGGGAGAGGGAGGGAGGGAGGAGGGGAGAAAGGAAGGGGAGCGGGAGGAGGGATGGGGGAGGGAGGGAGGGAGGGCGACCCCCAGCTGCCTCCCCAGCAGAGAGGCCCGGCCGAGGCCAGGGCTCCGGCACCCACGGGGCCGCCCGCGCCCCTCGCGCCCCGCCGCACCCCTGTGGCCTCAGGCCCCTCTTGGTGCTCCACAGCTTTCACAGAGCCCCGTGGCCTCGGCCCCAGAGGGCTTTGCCCAGGTGCATTTAGAGAAAGCGAGCGCGACATCACAAACGCCCGGGAGCCTGGCGGAGGCTGCAGGAGGGCGTGAGCGGGATCCGTGGCCCCGCCTCCTCCCTGGGGAGGGCGCAGCGACACCGCCTCCGCAGCGCGTATTTTGTCATGAAAAGTCACAACTTGGGTGACACACCTCAGAGAAACTGATGCTGGAGCTTGGCGTCTGGTTTATTTTACTCGACCTTCTGGTCTGAAGGGACATGCACTTATCCACAGCTGCCCCGAGTCTGTCCTTCTTCACGGCATAGTAGTACTCCACCAGGCATAACCGGTGTATTTTCACCATGTACTGCAAGCCTGGAAAAGTAAAAATTGAAAAGAAACAAGTCAAGCTTGGCACGGAACGTGCTCTGATGCGTGTGCCGCCGCAGCGCCCGTCTCCCCCTTTCCAGAGCCGAGCACACGCATGAAGGGCCCGCCGCCGCCGCCCGCCGTGGTGCAGGGCCTCTGCACATTCCTTTGAAGGTAGCTGTGAGCTTCCGAGGTGTAGATCATTAATTTTTAGACAAATTAAACTTCCTCTCACCTCTCCTGCGAGAGTCACACCATGAAAAGAGGTGAATTTGCAAAGTGCGAATGGCAAGAAGGGACCTCGGCACCTCGGCTCCCGCGGCGCCGCCACCCCCGGCCGGCCACCTTCTCCTCTCCCCACGGCGCCCTACTTTTCTCTGAAGTGCTCACGTGCACACAGAGAGCCGAAAATAACGTGGGCGCCGCTGCTGCTGCCCGTCCTCCTCTTCTTTTATTTGTTTGGTAACGATTTCCGTCCACCCTCCCGAGGCAGGGGCAGCCCTGGGATTTGGGGACGTTCTGTGTGTGGAGCTGCCTGGCAACTTGGGGTGTGCCGAGGCCTTTTACTCTTCTGCCATAATCCCAGGTCTTCGTCACCAAATTTGGAATAGAGAAATGTTTGTGTGACAGCGTCTCTGGGTGGGTTTTGTGGCTTCATTATGAGGCGGGCTCCACCAGAAGGCCCAGCTGCGTTGGGGTGCGGAAGCCTCCTGTCTCGGCCTCCGCAGCGCGGGGCTTGCAAGCCTGCGTGGCCCGCCTCGCCCCTCCCGGGCCTTAGCGCTCACTCGCGCCTGCGTCCCTGCCACGGGACTGTCCTCAGACGCGGCCCTCCCTCCAGCCACTTCCTCTCAGTCGGCCTGTGAGAGCGCCTCCCCGCAGTGCCCGCGTCCCTACACTTGCGCAGCTCCAAGTCACAATAATAATTCAGAAATTCCTCGTGCAGCCTACGCACCCGTGTGTCAC
>NW_004524850.1:1562923-1564895 GCF_000260255.1 Octodon degus
GCCACGGGCAGCCCCCGCGCCGGCATTTCAGGCTCGACACAGCCAGCTGCCTGACTGGAGACTCCTTTATTAGTGCTCCGGTTGTTCTTATTGTTATTGAAAAGGCATACGTGACAGTAAAAAACAATGAGAAATGAGCAGGACTTCACCGAAGACCAGCAGAAACCAGCAGGCCAGCCTCCCGAGCCACGCTGCCCACACACGTGATGACGTCCCTGCCCCCGTCCTCCCCCCACCCCGGTTCATCCCTCCTGTGAGCAGTTTCTGTCCCCCTCCCAGCAGCCGTTGCACCTTTTGGGTTTCATTCGCTCCTTCGGGTTCTCACAATGCAAGAGGGCCTGATTTATTTCACTTACAGCTACTGGCCTCCAGTTGCCTCCATTTGCGTACAAAAGCATCTAGCCTACCTTTTTAACGGCTACGTAATACTCCCCCATGTAAAAGTGCCACATCTTTATCCCTTCGTCAGCTGATGGACACTCAGCTCGTTTCCAAGGTGAACACTCTGAAATTCGTGGTGACCCGGCGTGATAAACAAGACACCTCAAAGTCTCCTGCTGCTCACGGGAAGCTGCAGAGACCACTTTGCCTTCCGAACGTCACTTCCTGCGGGCCTCGCGCCCTGTCTCAGCGGAGGCGGGAAATGCGGCTCCGTCCCAGACTCCGTCCTATGGCGGCCCTGCCGTCTCTGGCTCGTATCCTCGTAGCCCCGAACGTCAGGTGAAGGCTGCCAGTTGTCCTACGAGGTCATCTTGCTTGTGTCCCTTCAGTCAGGCCGTAGGAATGGGGACGCGGGGGTGGGGGGCGGGCGCGCGGGGGTCTTGGATGCGGGGCTGCGGGCCGGTGGGCACGCGTGGGCTGGCTACCCAGTACTCGAAAAATAAACCCGCACATCCGTGAAGAAAGAGGGCCGCATCGCCACGTTGTGCGAAAGCCCTGCAGCCCTCTGATAAAGCAGGCTGAGGGGAGACCGAGTCCAGCGCCGGGCTGCAGCCCCAGGACGTTGCATTTCGTGTTCTGACGTGCGCTTGCTGCGGTCATTCCCAGGACACGCGCGTAATCTGCAGGCAATTCTCGAATCCCAAATTGCACTTTGCAGAAAATTGGGCTGGGTCACAGAGCTGAGCTCTCAGGCCAGACCCCAGGACGGACACGACTTTCAGGAGCCGAGAGGCAGCAGATGGGAGCCGTCTCAGCGCCGAGGTCGGAGGCGGTTGCATTTCGCGGAGGCAGGCAACAGGGCCAGCCGGGCACAGCGGTCTCAGCACGCTGGAGGCTGAGGCAGGAGGGTCCCGAGTTCAAGCGCAGCCTGGACAGCTTAGCGACCGTCTCAGGATAGAAGCGTTAAGAGGAGCTGGGCGGGAGTGGAGCTCAGTGCGAAAGCTCTGGACACAACCCCTGACCCTGCACAGAAAAAAGAAAAAGAAGGCACTCAGGACTAGCTACCCAGCCGCAGGTGACAAATGCAGAGGTGGAGGAGCTTGGTGTCGGCATGCTGTTTCCAACATTTCTGAGACAGGGTCTCGCTGTGCAGCTCACGCTGTACGGTGAGCTCACTTTGTAGCCCAGGCTGGCCTCAGACTCACAGCGACCCTCCTGCCTCGGCCTGCCAAGTGCCGGCATGACCCGCGTGCACCTCCAGGCCCGGCTCGGGGTGCCTTCTGGAGGGAGCCTGAGGTCGCGTGGGGCATGTTATGAGGGCCCCACGGGAAGGCGCCTTCGAACCATTCTGTGCGGCTAGCGAATCCAGCCGTACATCCGGGCCAGACAGCTCAGCAGACTAAAGCGCCTGCTTACGCACACGCAGGGACTGGGACTCGATCCCCAGCATGCCCAGCAGGCCCCGCCCCCGGGACGCGCTGAGCCGGGATTGGGATTGGGCTGATGGTGCGCACCTGTAATCCCAGCGCTTGGGAGGCTGGACACAGGCGGATCACTATGAGTCTGATCTAGCAGTGAGACCCTGGAGACT
>NW_004524850.1:1572770-1574406 GCF_000260255.1 Octodon degus
CCCGCGGAAATGGCTAGCAGGGCTCAGCATTCGGGCCTTTTGTAGACCCCAGGATGTCGCGATTGGGAGGTGCTGGTGCCTTTAAAAGGTGGGGCTTATCGGGAGGAAGTTATGCCATCGGGGTGTGGCCCGAGTCTGCCTGTTCCCCCTCCTGTTTGCCTCCCAGCCCCGGGGACAGTTTTCCTCCACCACCATGCGCTCCCACCAGGTTGGGCCTGTCGCCCCAGGCCCAGGACCAATGCATGGGACCGTAGAGGGAGCCCTGGAAACCTTGAGCCCCAAGTACTTTCCGCAGAAGTCGCCCGCATCTGGTGGTTTGCTACAGTCTTGAAAAGCTGGCGTCCTGCACGTGTCTGGCCCCAGGGTTGGAAGCTGCAGGGCAGGGTGCGTGGGAGGCGGAGGCGGCCGGCGCAGGAGGGCCAGGGCCGGCGCTGCACCCGGCGGGCGAGGGACCTGCTCGCAGCATTCCTGAGCTTCAGCTGATCAATGCATTGAAAAATGAGGCTGATATATCTCGGTGGAAGATGGCCCTGGGCTCGAGTCTCAGTACGGGACAGAAAGGAGAAGGAGGAGGAGGGAGAGAAACACTGGCAAGAAGAGGAGATGGAGATGGAAGAGGAGGTGAAGATGAAGAGGCCGAAGAAGAGGAACCACGGGGGTGACCCTGTGCCCGCAGCACCTCGTGGTAGCTCAGAAACGTCCTCGCGCAGAGCGCCGAGAGGCAGAAGTCGCCCTGCAGGCGCGCTCGGCGGCTACATGTGGAGCCACGCCAGCACGAATATGAAATAAAATTGGATCGTAAGCCAGAGTACAGGAATCAATATGCATTTAATTAAATGATTGAATACATAACTAAATGTGGCAGAGCCGCCTTGCTCGTGCGCGAAGGCTCCTGCAGACGCTCCGGGAAGATGCACCACCTCCCCGAAGGTGAGACCCAGGGCATCCGTCACCCAGGGGGGCCGCGCCAAGGTCATGGCACTGGGCATGTCACCGTGCCTGGGGGAAATCCTGCCCGCAGGCGTGGCTCCCGCAGGTGACAATGGCTAGAGCCCGCAGCGATGGCGCCCAGTGACTGCACGGAGCGGAGCCATGTGACGTGGATCTCCGCGGTCTTCCTCTACAGAAGCAGCCATCCCTATCTATTCATGACCAAAAAGAAAGAAAAAATGAAAATGAAAGCGAAAAGGAGAAAAAGAAAAGAAATCCTCACCACGGACCAGCCAGTTGTCAAAAACAAAGACTGTCTCAGAACTGTCCTGGTGAACACAGGCCTGGGGAGGTGTGGCGGCTCCTTGTCGGGGACGCTGGGATGGAAAGGTCTCGCCAGAGAAGGAGTGAACTGCACAGCAAGCTTGGATTCGGGAGGACAGGAGGACGCTATGGGCCCAACGGAAATGCTCCCCAAAGGCCGGATGCTGAGGATTTGGTCCCAGCGGGTGGCACACAGAGAGGCCCAAACTTCAGCAGGAAAGATCTAGCGGGTAAGCTGAGTTATTGGGGTGGAATCTTATAGATGTACAAGGTCCCCCCGAAGTCTCCTGTGTCCAGAGGTGGGGCGCTGTGCTCCTCGGTGGATCCACCAGGGACGACTTCCCGGCTGACAGGGCCTGGCTGGAGGAGTCCCTGGGGTGCA
>NW_004524850.1:1574506-1578684 GCF_000260255.1 Octodon degus
AGGGAGGGAGGGAGGGAGGGAGGGAGGGAGGGAGGAAAGGAAGGAAGGAAACCCAGCTGTAAACTTCCTGCCCGGCGAGGTCTTACTCCGCGGCTTCGGAAGGGCCCTCAGAGCACCCTGGCCGCTGCCCTGCGCTGTGTGAAGCTCAGCGGGGCAGAACGGAAGCCCCAGCATCCAGGCAAATGTCGGCTGTCCTCGAACTGGGGACCTTTGCCAGTGGCCTCCCCAGGCCTGTGGCCGCCGCGTCCTGCTGCCTGTATGCGCTGTCCCCAGCTGCCTCATCCACCTCCACCTCCTCCTCCTCCTCCATCTTCTCCTCCATCCCCTCCTCCTCAATCTCCTGCACCATCTGCTCCACCATCTCCTCCTCGTCCTGCTCAGCAGCGAGATTGGATTCACCTCCTTAGCGTGGCGGCGGCGAGCTTGCTCAAAGAAGAAATCGCGTGCTATGGGGTCGTCCCGCAAAAGGGGAAGAAATAAAATTAATGGGCCTGCCCAGGAAATGCAGGGTGTTCCAGGCTTCCCGGCTGCGGCCCCCGGCCTCGGGGTGTGCCTTCGGCTCCCGGAACAGCGGCACCCGGAGTCCTGCGCACACGAGGGCCGGCCTTGCTCACAGCTCCCTGGGCCCGTTGGCAGCGCCGGAAAGCCAGAACCGGATCTACTATGTGGCTGAACTGGCTGGGCGCTTCAGGTGCACCTCATGAACACTAAGTTTCGTTTTCTTTCTTTCTGTTTGTTTTGTTTGTGTTTTTTTAATTTTAATTTTTATTCTCTGAGACACCCTCGCGGCGACGCAGCCCAGGCTGGCCTCCAGCTCCCGGCAGCCCTCCTGCCTCGGCCTCCCGCGTGCTGCACGGCAGCTGAGCAGTGCCGCATCCAGCCTGAGGCTGTTTTCTTATCATCGTGCGTGATTTTGAACCTGGGCCGCCGCTGATATCCTTTAGCCTAGGGACAGAGCATCTGAGAGTTCAGCTCCCACCTGCTATATTTTAGACATAAACGCTAAGGAGTTGGAGCCGGAGGGATTTGTAAAGTCCAGAGAGCCCCCACTAGCTAGCCGCCCTCCAGGTTTGGGATCTGGGGGACCCTCCCGAGGCCCCACTTCTTGCACCCCAGCACGCTCAGGAATAGCTGTGGTCCGCCCGGGGTCAGGCCTCAGTCCCGGAAACTGAGCCCGGTGGCCGCGGCTGCTGGGCGTGTGGGTGGCCGGTAAGTGACCTGCACCGCCGGGAGCGGTCCTGCCCGCCGGGGTTGGGTCAGCCGCCGGGCTGGGCTCTCAGCTCTGTGCTACTTTCTCTAGTGAGAACTGGAGCACGGGCTTTGAGATTGGCCCAGACGTGGGGGCCTTAAAGGTAGCTTAAATTAGAAGGCAATCTGTATCTTTCTTGGAGAGAGAGAGAGAGAGAGAGAGAGAGAGAGAGCGCGCCAGGGGCAGGGGGAGGCTGGCGCGTAGCTCAGGTGAAGGGTCTTCTACAAAATGCCCATACTGGGAGAGCAAAAAGGAAACCTGCTTCAGAAGCATCGGGCATCTGGAAGAATAAAAAAGAAAAAGAAAGAAAAAGGTCCCGAAGCCATAACTTTCAAAGTGGAATTTTCCATTGGCGTTTTGCAGCCTACATTCCAGACCAGCCAGGAGCACGCTCCCAGCTTCAGCTGACTTCAGCGTGTCTTGCACGACGTGCTCTTCTGCCCTCTCCCTGAAAAACTGGAATGAAACCCTCCCAAATGCTTCCCCAGGCTTATGCACATGCCTCCACTTTCTTTTCCCTTCTTGGTCTCCCGGGGGCCTGCCAGGGCCTCCCGATGGTGCGCGGCCTCGGAGTTGAGACTTGCACATCCTGCTGCTGCGGGACACCGCACCGCCCCTGCCTCCCAAGCCCGCACACCGGGCTCGTCACTTTTGCAACTTTTCTTTTCTTTTTCCAAATGCATTCGGCCCGAGCTCCCTGGAGGAAGGCGCCACGGGGACGCCCCTGTCACGGTGCCCTTCCTGAGGCTCAAACAAGAGTCCCCATAAAACGCCCGCAGGAGCGGCACAGGCCCTCAGGGCAGCCCGGGAACGGAGAACAGGAGTGGCACGGGCCGTCGGGGCTCGAGCCCAAGGAGGCCAGGGCGGCGGCCTGCGCACTGAGAGGGCAGGAGCGCGAGGGGTGCAAGGCCCGGACGTCCCCTGGCATAATCCACAGAGCGCCCGGACGCCCCACGCGAAGGCCACGGAGGGGCACCGCCCGCCTTTCTCCCTTTCCCTTCGCGCTGCACCCGAGCTACAAGCCCATTGGTCGGCGACCCCCATCCGGGGTGGGCCTTCCGTCCTCAGTTGGCTGGCCGACCTGTCAGTCATGCACAGACCCGCCCTGCGCTTGGACGGGGAGAAAGCCTTCCTGGCTGGACAGACCAAGTCCTGACCCACCTGGGGGTCTGGAGTCACTTTCCAAAAGATAAAGCCTGAGGGCTGAACGCACTCTGTGGGGACAGGGTTGGTAATGTCGCGTCTTGTCCCGATGTGCACGGGTGCTGCTGGAGATGACAGAATCTCAGGCCGGCTCCAGTGCGCGGGAAGATTTGCAAATGGTCCTTTGGGGGAGACCGAAACCAGCAGGCCTGAGCTAGAATTCAGGCGTCCTAAGACCTGGCTTCCCCGCAGGCCCCAGAGAACGCTCTCCAATGCGGTTCTTACCTTCTCCGATGGCCTGCACTGTGGCCTGGGGTCACCCTCCCCACCGCGGAAGGCACCAGCGCTGCGTCCGCAGGAATCCCACATGGACGTGCCGTCTCTTTCTCTTCCGCCTGCCAGGTCCAGAGATGCGCCACAAAAGCGCTTGGGTCTCAAGGCCGTCGTTCACCTCTGCGTTCCCCTTAGCGTGAAAGGTCACATAATCAGAGGTCCTGGGCAGTGGGGTGTGGACCTCTTCCGTAGCAGTAGAACCGTTCTGGGAGCGACAGGGGCGTCAGGACATGGACAGCCTGGAGACGTGACTCTGTCCCCACTCAGGGACGGGCTGTGGGCGTCCTGGGGACTTCGCCATGCCGCCAAGGTCAGGTGTTCAGAGTAACACATGGCTGTACAGTGCGGACAGAAGGGCCAGGTGTTTCCGACTCACCCAGAAGTCAGAAGACTTACTCCAGCAAGCCACAGGGGAGAGGAACTTCTGCGCAGCCCCGAAGCACATCAAATTTTAGTGCTTTGTTGTGTAAGCAGCAAATTAGGATTTAACGAGGTTTGTAAATAGTTCATTAAATCTTGAAAAGGAATCGCTCTGTGACGCCAGCCCCTCAGATGGCACTGTGGACAGCGACAAGGACTGCAGGAGGGTCCTCGGGGGGTTTCTGTACCGAGCGGAGGGAATGCTGTCATTGAGCTCCAACCGCTGCCGTGACAGATGTGTTGGGCTAGACGCTCTAAGGCCACTGCTGTGATAAAGATTTACTTTATTCTAGAAAAGGGAAAAAGATAAGAGACGAGGTCTTCTGGCAAAAGTCCTCGGGCCCACGCCAGGCCCTTGCCCACAGAGGGCCAGAGGTCACCTGACTTCCGGAGGTGGCGATGGTGGCCACCTCCGTGTTCCGGGCGCGGGTCTGCAGCTCCCCGACCCCCAGCAGGGTGCGGAGTCTCTCCGCGGCCTTCTCCCTCCACAGCGGTCTCCACCAATGTAGCTTTTGCACTATTATTACAATAATGTAGGGACGCAGTGCGTGTAAAGCGTCACAAAAACTCTCGGGTGTTCAATTGATTTTTCCGTCCTCTGGAGCAAACACCCCAATGGACACAGATGAGTGTGCCAACCCCCGCTCCACTCACACCAGTTACTCTGGGACGTGCTTGTACCGTGACCCTGGTACTCTGCTCATGGAATACAATTTTCCTAATGAAATACAGACAGCAACGTCTGTGAACCGGTGTGATCCGCTGGCTTGACCCTTGCGCAAAGCAAAGAGCTCTGTGGACAATCTGCAGAGCCTGAGTTGCGGGTGCGGCGTGCGGGTAGAGAATCTGCTAGTGTGCGGCAAGCCACGGATTTAATCAACAGGAAAGGACCAGATGAGAGGAAACGGGGTTGTTCCAGATAAAGTCAGTCTGTTCCTTTGTGGGTGTAGACACTCTACATAAGTGCTGGTCCCTTAGTCCCTGCCAGATGTTGGAGCAGGTTGGGATGTGGTGGGGATAAACGTTTAGTCCC
>NW_004524850.1:1587089-1589814 GCF_000260255.1 Octodon degus
GGGAGCCGGGAGCGGTCCCCTGTGGGGACTGCCTTGGATGCGCCTTCACATCGGGGTTGGCTCCAGCTACAAGCATCTCGGGCTCGGATCTGCCTTTGGGCCCGCCGAGCAGAGGATGCCGGCCCGGGCTGGGGCCGGGAAGACGGAGGCTGGGCGTGAAGCTTGCGGGCCTCCGAGAGACGGGGCGGCGGCGCTCGCTTGGCCTCATGGCGGGCTCTCAGCCCAGACCTGTGAAGCCAGGAGCCTGCTCCCTGCCCCGCCTGTGTCTTCCTTCTCCTCCGTTCTTTCTTTTTTAAAAAAATTTTATTTAGTATTTACTACAGAGTCTGCAGGGTCTCACTACACAGATCAGACTCGTACTGATCCGCCTGTGTTCAGCCTCCCAAGCGCTGGGATTACCTGCGTGCACCAGCACGCCCAGTCTCAATCCCGTCCCAGCGCGCCCCGGGGGATTGAACCCCCGGCCCAGCATCTGCCTAAGCAGGCGCTCTAGTCCACAGAGCTATCTGGCCGGCCCCCTCCTCCTCATGGCTGTGGAAGACCCTGCCCAGGCGTGCGTCGCGGTGCTCCAGGGCGCCCTCCTGGCTCTCGCTGCACGCGGTCACGGCGACACGCAGCCCTGCGGACTGCGCCGAGGGGAACCTGGGCTCGCGGTGAGCAGAGAGCCCGCACGCAGGAGTCCTTGCTTCTGGGAGCCCCAGACGTGCTTGGTAACTGACTGGGATTAACCGTGTCCTGGTCGTGACCACCAGGAGGAAAGCAGTGGTGGCACTTGGGACCACGTTTCTGACGACGGGCAAAGGGAGCCCGAGGCCCCAGCGTGGCCCCTGGACCACGGACGGTGCAGCGTGTCACCCACGCTGCCCCGGTTGGGGACTTTGTTCTGACCACAGACACAGTGGGAGCAGCCACAGAGTGTCACCTAACAGCCACCACGGGCCTGGGGCCCAGAAGGCTCTCAGCACATCCGTGGCTGGGCGCGTGCTCGTGTGGGCAGCGTCATGGGCCACGAAGGTGAGGGCCACGGGAGGGGACCCGGCTGAAGGTCGCGGAGCTGCAGTTACAACCTTGGGGGACCGATCTCTCTGTCTCTCTGTGTCTCTGTCTGTCTCTCTCTCGCCCCTGCACCTCGGCCCGCCTCCTGCCGCACTCACTTTCCCAGGACTGACGCACTGGGTGCCCTCCGGCTGCCGGTCCCACAATCCCAACCTCCCACATGCCCAAGAGGCAAAACTCAGATTGTTTTTTTAACAAGTTATAGAAATCCCAACGAGACTCCCAGCTGCACCACGCTGCTTTCCCTGAAAGGACGCTGTCCCAGATATTATTTTCGTTGGTGTTTTCCCTCCCTGTTGCCTGTCTGGCTTCTCTAAAGCGCTCAGTCAAAACCTGGAGTCTCCCACCCACCGCGGCGGGGTCGCCGCCCTCTCCGCGGGCACCGTGGTCCTGGCAGTTGCCTGGCTCTGTGTCAGGGCTCTGCGCATGTGTGTTGCTAAGAGGCTCGTGCTGAGGTACGACCCAGCCCTGCTGTGGGTTTTATTCCTGAGACCTGGCTCCACTATGCTGCTCAGCTTGGGCTCCATCCCGAGACCCTCCTGCCTCAGCCTCCCGTGGTGTTGGGGTCATGAACGGAACTTTTCGCAGTAACCCTGGCCACCAGCGCTGGGGAAGACCCTGCAGGAAGCTTGCGGACCTCAGCCCTGGAGTCCTGAAAGTCAGCGTTCTGCAGCTCGGGGGCGACACGAAGGCGCTGGAAAATGCAGATGCCCTGGGGCTATGCCGCTGGCTCCGAGGTCGTGGTGAGGGTGCTGGGGAGAGGCAATGGGGACTCACCAGGGCGCAGGGCAGGGCGTGCGGACCGCCAGGGTGTGGGGTGAACTTTAGGACCAGAAAGTCCGCCGGGCTGGTGGGTGGCGCACGCCTGTCGTCTGAGCACTGGGGAGGCTGAGGCAGGAGGATGTCTCAGTTTGAGGCCAGCCTGGGCTACCTAGGGAGACGCTGTTGCGAGGCACCGTACACAACATCGCTCCACTAGGAAGCCCTGCCAAAGCACAGGGCAGAAGCAAATGAGGACGGGCTGCAGTTTCTGCAGTCCTGGGGATTGGGCCTAGGACCTTTCGCCGCCCCTTTCTGGTGCGTTCTGCTCTGTTCCAGACACAAGCCCCCCGCCCCCCTAGGCTGCAGCTTGGGGTCCTCCTGCCTCAGCCCGAGAGCACTGAGATGACAGCACCTGCTGGGCGCAGCTGTCTTCACGTGCTCTTGGGAAGCTTCAGGGAAGGGAGGACCCCGAGTCCCCGCAGCCCTTGCGGGCCTGAGAACCCCGGGGCCCCTGGGAGGCTGAGGCAGGAGGGCTTTCGGCTTCCACACTTGCTTACGGCGGGGAGAGGAGGCTGACGGGGCCCGGGGCCCAGTCTCCAGAACCACCGGAACCAAGATAAAACAGCATGCTCGGCGCGGTCCGAACCTGAGGTGACTCGGGAGGGGCCCCGTCACCACTGCCCGACTTGCTGACCCCGTGGGGCTGCGTGCAGGGCTCGATGGGCGCTGCACACCCCGGCACAGGCGAGCGACAGGCGCAGAGTCTGCTCCGAGGCCGAGATGGCGAGCGGCACACGAGGAAATGCCCAGCGCTGCCGGCCACCAAAGAAACACAGATTCAAGCAGCAGGGAGGGCAGATTCCGTGGCAGCCCCGGAACAGCCGTCTGTGCGTGGAGACCGAAAGAC
>NW_004524850.1:1590129-1590655 GCF_000260255.1 Octodon degus
GAGCCTGGGACCGGAGGACATGTGACCAGAGAGGCCGCCGACTTCTCAGGCTTTGCAAGAAAAGCAGAAAGTAATTTTAAGCCCTGCCGGGTGGGCGTAGTGGCTCACGCCTGTCATTCCAGCCCTCGGAAGGCTGAGGCAGGACGCGCTCCTTGAATTCGAGTTCGGCCTGAGCTCCAGAGTCGGAGCGTCAGGAGAAATGACCTAACGCCGCACGGTGTCCCCCACTTCCTGCCGGCCTCCAGCTGGTTCTTCCAGGCCGTGGGCGATGCCCGAGGGGCCTATTGCACCCCAACACTGAGCCCACGCATGCTTTGAGCTGAGAGCTAGGAGCCCTGCCCGGAACCCAGTTCCTCCTGCAGACCAGCCAGAGGTTGCAAGAAGCAGTCCGACCTCCAGAGCCGCAGGAGGAGGGCCCGCGGGGTCAGGCCACCTCCAGAGAGACACAGAGCACAGGGCAGGCCTGGTGGCAAAAGCGGGGCTTGGGGACCCCGTCCCGCAAAGGTGCCGAGTACGAGCTGGCACT
>NW_004524850.1:1590755-1592051 GCF_000260255.1 Octodon degus
ACAGATGGATGGTAGGGTGGGTGGATAGGTGGATGGGTGGACACATGGATATATGGATGGGTGATGGATGGATGGATGGATGGATGGGTGGGTGGGTGGATGAAAGGATAAATAGATGCTTGAATGACTAGGTGGATGGATGGGTGAGTGAAGGAATGGCTGACTGGGTGCACAGATGGATGGATTATGTGCCGTCGCTGACTGGGCATGTACGTGGTAGAGCAGCGCTGGAGGGTGGATGGTGGAGTGCGGGTGGGCAGCTACATGAGGCGTCAGTTGGTTGTGCATCTACAGAGATCTGTCTGTACGTAGGCGGCTGACCGGAGGCCTGGACAGATTAGGGAATCTCAGCTCCGTGCCCTCCCCCACCCCGCGTCCTTCCCACCATCTGCAGGGCCTGGGTCGCGCACCGCTGGGCCTCCTGGGAGGGCTGTGAGCCGGCGTGCGGGCCTTAGCAGCTCGGGGCCCCGCTGTCCCCCCTCAGGGGCCGACTGTGGCTCGCTCCCCTTTGCTTGCTGTTTGCTGCAGCAGAGCCGGCCCGGCGCCCACCTCCGAGGGTCGGGGCAGATTTGTGCAGGAGAATCGGGTCTTGTGGAGCAGCGGGTGCCCCGCAGGTGCAGCGTGAGGGACGGCAGGGCTGTCGAGCGTGCCCCGTCCAGGACACCGGGGACGGCACAGCGCAGCAGCCCAGAAATGAGGCCACTGGGTCTCCCGGCTGCAGATCCTGCCAACAGGCGTGGAGTTCTGCAGCCCGCGAGCCGCCCTGCGCACCTCCGTCTCCTCCAGTGCCAGGCGCCAGGGCCGGGGCTCTGGGGAACGCGACACGGCCGTACATCTCAGGGCGACATCCTGGTGGTTGGCCTGAAGGCTCAGCAGAGGCGACGCCCGGTGCGGAGCGGGCTGCAGAAGTGCGCCTGGCTTTGTTCTCCGAGAACCGCCTGCGCAGGCAAATCCTCCCTTCCCCCATTTCCGACGTCCGAGGGGAGCACGTCTCTTACCCTTTCGCCATGTTGTGCTAATCTTCTGCAAAAGGTATTTGACCTGAATGAGGTGCTGACAATTAGCAGCAGGGACATGAATGCCTACTGGCGGTAATCGCCTCAAGAATTCCTCTTGGCTTTGGCCGCGGCTAAGAGTTAGGGGGGCAGGCGTGGGGGTGCACGCCTGTCATCCCGCACTCGGGAGGCTGAGGCAGGACGATCTCTGCGAGCTTGAGGCCGGCCCGGGCTGCAACGTGAGCTCAAGGCAGCCTGAGCTGCCCAGTGAGACCCTGTCTCAGAAAGACTGAAGGGGGGA
>NW_004524850.1:1593619-1594865 GCF_000260255.1 Octodon degus
CCTGGCTCATTACACAAACAGGCAAGTGAGCAATCGGCAGCAGAGGTGTGCCCATGTGTGGGGCGAGCATGACACAATCTCACGTGCTCTGCGGTGGGCACGGCGCAGGTCGGCCCCTGGTCTCGTGGGCAGCAGTTTCCGGGATGCAGGACGTGCGGGACAGACCCACGGCACGCCTCGCAAGCAGCGCCGTGGCCTCGGTCCTCTCAGCACCCAGGCCGGCCAAGCCTCCAGCGGGGTGTCTGTCCCCTGCCCTGCGGAGTCCTGGGGACACGGGCTTCAGGACGGCTGCTGCCCCCGGTGCCACAGCTCCCGACTCAGCACACACTGCCAACCGCACTCGCGCACGCACACGCACCCGCACCCAGCTGCCGCCCAGCACCCCCAGCTGTCCGCCCCACTGCCCAGCCGCCTGTCAACCTCCTGGCCTGAGGGCTCGGTCCCCAGATGCCCACTGCAGTGCCTGCCTGTCGTCTATGTATCCGTGTGTCTACCTTTCTTTCTTTTTCCCTCGAGTAGGTACAGACGTGCTACCCAAGAGCAGAGGGCCGAAGCCTCCTCTCTGGCTCGCCGGCCCACAAGGCCCCGGCTGTCCTTCTGTCCGTCTGTCCGTCTGTGCATCCGCCTGCCCGCCCGCCAGCCTCGCTCCCTGCCTGTCTGTCTGTCCTTCCCTCCCCATTACGCAGCAACCTGCTGCCCCATCAGTCTCAACCCCGTAATCTGGGGGTACCCTCGTCCCCCTCCCCCCGGCGCTCGCAGCCGCCCCTCCCCCGCCTGCTTCCGGGCGCCCTCTCGGTCTCCCCGGGGCGCCTCTCCCTGCGCACCCCAAGCCGCCCGCCGCAGACGCACCTACTTCGCCTCCCCAAACTTGCGGCGCCCGTGCCGGATTCCGGTCACGTCCGCCTCCGGCTCCGCGGAGAAGGGACCTTGCGGGGAGCGGGCGGCTGCTGCCCCTCCGGCCCGCCGCCTCTGGGGGGGAAATCCTCGCGGGGCCGAGGGTCCCCCCAACGCCCACCCGGGGTCTGGCATTTTTGATTCCTTGGGGTCCGGTCCTGGGGTTCTGGGTCACGGGGCCCTGGGGTGGTGTGGCGCAGGGGTCTTGGGGCTCTGCGGTCATCGGGTTCTGGGGTGCGGGGGTGCGGGGACTCTGGGGTCCTGGGCCCCTGCGATCCTGGGGTGCAGGGGAGCTGGGGTTTTGGGGTCCTGGGGCTCTGGGGTGCTGGAGTACTGGAGTGCTGGGCCCCTG
>NW_004524850.1:1606497-1607060 GCF_000260255.1 Octodon degus
TTCGAAAACGCTTTCAATTTTCACTCGGAGTCTCTTAATATTACTGAGTGCTGCAGGCTGGACAGGAACGGGAGACCTCGCTGACTCAGCCTCGCGGGCGCTGCGATGACAGGCTTGGGCCATGCGTGACGTTTTGTGATGAATTAAAGGTTTTGGTGGTGGGGTGCTGGGGGGTCAGGAGGGGGCGGGAGAGGGGAAGGGGAGAGAGAGAACGGGGAAGGAGATGGAACAGGAGATGGGGGAGGAGGAGATGGAGGAGGAGAAGATGGAGGAGGAGGAGATGCAGGAGGAGGAGATGCAGGAGGAAGACATGGAGGAGGAGATGGAGGAGGAGGAGATGGAGGAGGAGATGGAGGAGGAGGAGATGGAGGAGGAGATGGAGGAGGAGATGGAGCACTACATGGAGGAGGAGGTGGAGGAGGAGATGGAGGAGGGGATGGAGGAGGGGATGGAGGAGGGGATGGAGGAGAAGGAGATGGAGGAGGAGATGGAGGAGGAGGAGATGGAGGAGGAGGAGACGGAGGAGGAGGAGAAGACGGAGGAGGAGACGGAGGAGGAGGAGA
>NW_004524850.1:1607713-1609990 GCF_000260255.1 Octodon degus
GGAGGAGGAGGAGCAGGAGGAGGAGCAGCAGGAGGAGGAGCAAGTAGGTGCACCCGCCTCCCGCCGGCCAAGAGCGAGGTGCTGGTCCCGCTGCCCGCTCTGCGCCCTGCCCGGCCGAGCTCGCCTCCGGCCAGCCTAAGCTGCGGGCTTCGCTGCCTGTGTGGAGGGAATTCACTGGCCTCCGCTGGAGCACATTCTGAATAAAGTCTTTTTTTGACTCCGTGTTTTGTTTTCTTGCGACAGGGTGTCTCTCCGTGGTTCAGCCTGGCCTTGAGCTCACTGTGCGCCGTCCACCTCGAGGTGCTCCTGCCTCAGCCTCCTTTCTGTGGGAGTCCGCTGTGTTCCATCGCTGCCGACGCCAGCGTCGAGGCGGGCCCGCGCTCGGGCGTGGAGCTGCGTCCGTGGTAGAGCCGTCATACCAGCGCTGGCAAAGACATGTGTTTACTGCAAAAATTAGTTATCGGGCCGCGGAGATGGCCCAGTAGGATGAGTGCTTGCCTGGCAAGCGCAAGGGCCGGAGTTTAGTCCCCGGTTGGGCCTTCCAGGGGGTCCCGCCACTGTCTTGTCCCAGTGAAGCGTTTATTGGCAATGTCAGCGTCCCCTGGACTTTGTGGTCTCAGCGCCTGGGACTGCACTGTTGTAACCCAGGAGGTCTGCGATGTCCACGCCGTAGTGTCCCCAGTCTGTTCCCGGCTTGCGCGACCACACATCTGGGCCGGGCGGGGGTCCCGCAGCCAGGACGGGGTGCTGGGCATCCAGGTGCCCGGCCGAGCGCCCCGGGCTGCAGTCCCCGGGCCGGGGGCAGGTCCCGAGCCCCGAGCTGTCACCCGAGCGGAGCCAGCCGCAGGCGGGGCCGGAGCCCACACCGTGAACCAGTTCTCCAGCTGCCGCAAGTGGAGCACGACCCACTTCCTGAGGGCTGCGGGGAGGCGGCGGCGGGAGCAGTTTCCCTGAAGTGGACTCGGGCGCGCAGCAGCCGGCCGGCACCTGCTCCGCAGGACCTGGCTTGGTTAGTGGCCGGCTTCCACGGCCCGTGCCAGGTGCCGCGAGCTCGGGAGTGACCCCAGCAGGACCGCGGCAGGTCGCAGGCTCGGGGCCAGGCTCCGCCGGGGGCAGATGTGCGCATTTTTCTCATCCTGTCCGCTGGGCGGATGCGCCTAGGAGGACTGCTAACTTATTTTTCAAAGGGTGTTTTCATGGGGGAAAAATAAGCTAATTAGCCATGTTTGAAAGATCGTAAACGAGGCAGGGCTTGCAATTAGGACGGTAAAGCGGCTCTTCGAATGTGGTCAGAGACAGACAGAGTTGGTCACCGAAGTGGCGGTCACCAGCTGGGCGTGTTTGTGGCCATTAAGTAAGTTCGGGCGGGGCGAGGTGGCCTGCCTGTCATCCCCGCCCTCCGGAGGCTGAGGCGGGAGGGTGCCGGGCAGTTGGAGGCCAGCCTGGCTGCACCGTGAGACTCTGCCTCAGAGACATCAGAATCAGCATCTGATACCCAGCGGCGTCCCTTGGCCTTCCGCGGTCTCTTTCATCTTGGCCATCATATTTAGGGGAGCGCGTTCGGGCCTTCGACATGCATGCTGGGACGGGATATTCCGAGTGTCACCGTCCTGCGTGGGGCTGCCCACGTGGTGCGCCACCATCACGGTCCAGATGTGGAACTTGGGGGAAAGCCTCCTTTTAATTTCAAAATGATGGTGTAGGCGTGTGTTTATTCCCCACTAGGAGAGACGCGGACGTTGGTGTGAGCTAAGCCGGGCTCGGGCCGCCTTGCACCGCCGGGCTTCGCCTAGCGAGTCACAGCCCAGTCCTGAGACCGCAGCCGGCTCTGGTGGAGCCCAGACAGCGGCGCTGTCGCCGCCGACAGCTCAGATCCCGCCCAGGGCCACCTGAGGTCGAGAGCGCTGGGCTTCCCCGGGCCTGGGGAATCCGTGGTATTCAAACCACTTTTTTTCCTGCGAGCGCAGAGCACGTGGAAGAGACAGGGCTGGTGGTGGGTCTGGGTTTTTAAAAACCGCCCTAAAAGACACAGTGTCACAGTCCTCCCCAGCGCAGTCACAGCCGCCGGGGTTCTCGCCGCTGGCTGCAGCAGCTCGGGGTCCTCTTTCCTGAGGGCCTTTCTCAGGAATGATCAAAGATAGGGCGAGGATTCCTCCTCTCTGTGCTAAGCCTGGCCCGGACTGCGGTCGCTCGCTCGCTCGGTCAGGAGCTGCTGGGGAGGCCGTGGAGCGGTGCCGAGCTCGATTCCCTCCGGCAGGAGAGCCGGGTCCCGGGCTG
>NW_004524850.1:1611155-1615451 GCF_000260255.1 Octodon degus
GAGTCCCCGAGAATTGGCCGCACCGGTCCCCGCAGCCCCGCCTGCAGCCCTGGCAGGAGCTTAGGGGTCTGGAGGAAGCGTCCGGGATCTCGGGTTCGTGGCCAGGCCGCGGCCTCCGCACGGCACCTCGCGCCGGGGCCTTGGGGCAGCTTGGCGGGTGCAGAATTTATCGGAGACGTGGCAGGCGACAGCACCAGTGAGTGCTTTGTGTTCCCGAGTAGAGCTGCCACTTCCTGCCCCAGAAGCGCTGCGGCTGGCGCAGACAAGTCAAGTGTCAGCTTTGCTGGCGTGAGCCAGCCGGCCGGGTCCCCGCCGCGGGGCGCCTGCGCCCGGGTCCCGGGCGTCGTCCTAGCTGCGGGCTGGCTGGGGCTGGCTCAGCGGCAGAGGCCCGGCCCGGCCGCACGAGGCCCCGCTTTGTCCCTAGCGCCGCAAAGACGAGAGAAATACACTATGAAAGTAAAAGTGTACACAGGCAGTGTTGTCTTATGCCTTCCACTTTATGTCAGATAAATATGATAGATAAATAAGTATATTTTTCATAATAAATATTTGCATCTTCTTTTTTTGTAGCCTTTCAACAGTAGGTCTTACTTCTCTGTTTCACTTCTGTTACTGATTTACTTACCTGTGTGGTGCAGGGTCTCACTACCAGCTCAGACTCCTCGGGATCCTCCTGCCTCAGCCTCCCCAGGGCTGGAATCGTAGTTTTGTGCCCCCACGCCCACTTCCGGGGCTGGCACAGCATGCGGTGCCAGGGATCGAGCCCCGGCCTTGTGCTTGCCAGGCAGCACGCAGAGCACCCAGCTACCTCCCCAGACCTTCTGTTATTTTTTCAACATAGGTTCTAAGCATGCTCCTTTGTCTCCTACAAAATCCACATTTCTTAGCAAAGACAAAGAGCTCAACCAGAGTAAGCAGTGTGTGTGTGTGTGTGTGTGTGTGTGTGTGCATGTGCGTGTGTGTGTGTGCACACGCAGCAACCACGCCTGCCATCCCAGCTCTGGGGAGGCTGAGGCAGGAGGATCCCCAGGTGTCCAAGCCTGGCCTGGGCTACAGCAGCGCCTTCAAGGCCAGTCTGGACTGCGTAGGGGACCATCGTCAGAAGACCAAAAAGCAGAGCAAAAGAAAACCAAAAGTGCAATGAAATAAGTAGTGCGTGTTTTGATTTAAAACACGACACATAAACCATGACCTAAGGAGGACCTGGGCGAGCCGCTCTATGGGCATGGGACACCCGTGGCGCTGCTTGGACAGGGGCCCAGGGGACTCCTCTGCTGCCGTTGCGAGTGTGGCTTGGGTTGCGGCAGAAGGAACACCGTCGGCCGGGCTGGCACGCCGCTCTGAGCAGACACTCCTTAGGAAAAATGTTAATTACTTCATGCAAATCCATGTGAGATTAAAATCCAGATGGCAAATACAAATATTTACTTATCAAAAAACATGAACAGCGATTTCATGCTGCGTGGCTGTGAGCGTAGCGATTAAGAGTGGCCATTCCTTCTGTGTGGGAAGCTTGCACCTGCGCAGGCACACACTCAGGCACACACACGCGTGCACACACACCTCTGGTCCTGGGCTTGCACCCAGGGCCTCCGCACTGGGCTAGGTCCAAACTTTTTTTTTTTTTTCAGAACCAGGGATTGAACTCAGGCCCTTGCACTTGCCAGGGAAGCGCTTATTCCACTGAGCCATCTCCCCGGTCCAAACATTTTTTGAAACACGTTTTGTGTCTTTAGACACAGAGGGCTGCAAGGCGCCTTCCCCGGAGGAGTCAGGCGTCAGGAGGAGCCGTGCCCTTGGAGTCCTGACATTACAAATTCGTGCTTTAAGAGACGGGCAGAGGTGGCCCAGGGCTGCGCATTTCCAGATTCCTAAGCTATGCATTCGCTGGGTGCTCAGGTTCGCATCATGGCTGACTTCGGGGTGTCCAAGGGGTTTGCCTGGCTCGACCTTCGCTCCAAGGAAGACAGCCCTGAAAGCCAGGGTCTCTCCAGGGCAGCTGTGAGGCAGGCCCCTGCCCGGCCTCTTCCCCCAGCTACCGCCTGGGTTGTGTTCCTGTCGCCTTTCAGCGATGGTAAGGTGGGAAGGATGTCGCCCTTCAGGATGGAAAAGTGGGGAGGATGTCGCCCTCCAGGAAGGAAAAATGGAAGGATTTCACCCTTCAGGATACAAAGATGAGGGGATTTCGCCCTTCAGGAAGGAAAGGTGGGGGGGGGGGGTCTCATTGAAAAAGATGTGTGTTGGAGTGATGTGGAAATCCACACTGAACAAGGCCGTGTCCAGGGATAGAGGATGCTTGCGGGTAGATTGGTCGGGCTTGGATAAAGTGATGGGCAGAGGAGCTGGGGATGGATGGATGGATAGATGGATGGACAGATGGACAGATGGACGGATGGATAGATGGATAAATGACAGATAGGCAGATAGATGGCTAGAGAGATGGCAGAGAGATGATGGACAGATGCATAGACAGATGATAGATAATAGAAAGAGGGTAGGATGCAGAGAGACAGGGAGGACCGGCAGGTAGATGGATGCACTGACGTGTACGTGAGGCTCAGCGTCATGTTGCTGGGCAGGGAAGTGCACCAGTACTGAGCAGGTGACAGTGCCGACCAGCAGCGCTAGATGACGGGTAGACCGACGTGCAGAACAGAGGGCAGAGATGAACGGGACACAGGGCGGACTGCGGGCTTGTAGGCTGCAGCTAGCCCGAGGACTGATGGAACAGGACGCGGTGGGTCCGCAGACGGGTGGAGCCCGAGCCTCCCCTGCAGCAGCCCTGCGGAGCCCAGCAGCCTGTGGGCCGCCTCCCGGCCAGACCCAGCCAGCGCTTCCCCCTGTCACGCAAACAGAAACGCAGCTCATGTCCCCTGAGACGGGCACAGGCTTTGCTCCAAGACGCTTGTGGCCCTGGAGGCACCTGGGTACACCACGCACACGTGCACGCAGCCTAGTCCTGGAAGTTATTATTATTATTTATCTTCTGGCCTTTAGAATCAGCCCCATGCTGTCACTCCCGGGGCAGCCAAGCTACGACACAAGACTCCCTGTGAGGGGCGTGGGGGGCTCCTCTTCCCGCAGCCTGGCCAGCATGTGCTGCCGCGTCAGTCCGTGCCAACGGCTGCCCCTGCTGGGGCAGGCCAGAAGCCCCAGTGATGGCCTCCCCACGGACAAAGCCTCTGCCTGAACTTTGGGTCCAGCTGAAGGAGAGAGAGGAGAAAGCCAGCTCCTTCCTGTGGGATGCAGAGGCAACGATTCCTCCTCGCTCCGCGTGCTCCTGGTGAGCCGCGGCGGCAGCACAAGGCTCCCATTCAGCCCCGCCCTCCCACACTGTCCCAGGAGCCACCGACCAAGCAGCCCAGCTGTCCCAAAGTCTGCCATGTGTCATGTCTCCTGGGTGATGAGGTCCTACCGCAACACAGGGCGAGGACTCAGGACAGAGCTGCTTGCTAAAGCCAAGGAGGCTGGGGCCACAGTGTCCCCGGCCCGAAGCTCCGGGGGAGACTCTCCTGCCTCTGCCTCCTCCTGCGACGCCAGGTGGCCCTGCCACGGCCCCACCCATCGCACTAGCGCCTGGAGAGTGGCACAGCGAATGCCCGCCCTGTATCTGACCCACGTCAGAAGTCGGACTCAAAGCCCATTCATGCGACGCCCCGTGGAAGAGGTCTCGAGGGCCCCAGCCTGCCCTGCTCAAGTCCAGGTGTCCTGCAGAAGCGCTGGGGTCTCCGATGACCATGACAGTGCCCGGGAGCAGCCACACTGACCTGCAATAAACCCGGAACACCCCGAGGTCTCCTGGCCCCCGAAGCCCTGACCTTTCGGGGGATGGCGGCACTCACAGAGCTGTGAAGTGGGGGGTACGCGGGGGCCGAGCTGAGCTGCGGATGCCAGGGCCGGGCGGGGCAGGGCAGGGCGCCGGCTGGAAGGTCATTCGTGCGAAATGGAGCCCTTGAACGCCTTCAGGCCGGGCCCCTTCAGGCTGTGTGTGTTTTGTTTCAATCACCCAAGGAGGACTGAAGGATTGGGCGGGGTGGGCGGTGTATGCCCTCTCCCTGTGAATCTGCTGTGTCTCGCCTCAGGCGTGGGCTGTGCACACATAGCCGGGGAGGCCAGGGAGAGGCTCGGGGTGTGGCTCGGCAGAGCTGCCCCAGCGGATTTGTGCTGGATTCAGTGACCATGGGAATCTGTGAATAGGTCAGGGGCCGGGTGGGCTGCGGCTGGCCGGCTGCACGGTGCAGCACGGAGCCTCGATGGCTCGGTGGACAGGCAGTGGATGCGTGGACGGGCGGTGGA
>NW_004524850.1:1618886-1621075 GCF_000260255.1 Octodon degus
ACGGGCGGTGGATGCGTGGACGGACGGTGGATGCGTGGACGGGCGGTGGATGCGTGGGCGGGCGGTGGATGCGTGGACGGGCGGTGGATGCGTGGGCGGGCGGTGGATGCGTGGACGGGCGGTGGATGCGTGGGCGGGCGGTGGATGCGTGGGCGGGCGGTGGATGCGTGGGCGGGCGGTGGATGCGTGGGCGGGCGGCGGATGCGTGGACGGGCAGCGGATGCGTGGACGGGCAGTGGATGCATGGACAAGCGGAGGATGCAGGGGTGGGTGGCCCTGGGGCGCGTGTCTGCCTGTGTGTCCGCCCAATGGATGGGCACATGCCCGGGGTGGGGGGCGCAGGGAGGCCTGCGGTGCCGGGGATGGAACCCCGGTCCCTGCACCTGCCCAAGCGGGCGCCTGGTCCACAGAGCTGTCTCGCCGGCCCAACGTGCACCATGTTAATTGGCCAGCTTTCCCCCCCACACACACACACTACTGTGGGCTGCGCGGTGTTAGACACAAACACGGCTTCTGTTTGCCAAGCGAGTCTCTCTTACGTTTCCGTGCTGTGCCTGTAAAAACGACGTTTGTGCCTGCACAGGGCTTCAAGAGCCCAACTCCAGGGGCTGGGCAGCGAGGTCCGTGGCATAAGCGCCTGCCTGGCAAGCACAAGTTCCGAGTTCGGCTCCTGGTACAAGACAAAAACAAAATCCAAACTGGGCTGCCCCGGGGCCACCGAGTGCTCCGCACCTCCTTCTAGACGGGCGTGGGGGTGACGGGGCTTTGGGAGGGCGGGCGAGGCAGGGTTGTGGCTTTCCTGGCAAAACTGGGGCCCTCTGGGCCTCTCTGTCCCCACGTCTGTAAACTAGGGCTGCTGGGGATTCCTCTGCCTGGGGCTCAAAGAGCCCGCACAGCAGCGCCCACGCTCCTGGGGCCGAGGAGGATGGGTGCAGCCCCCCCATGCCTGCTAAAATCCTGCACCTTCAGGCACCCGGATTATGTGCAGGCACGAGCAGGACTCGAACCCGGAGCTGCGTGCCCTGGTGGGGGCCGGCCGCGGGGTCTGGGCAGGATTTCACACCAACCCTGCAGCTGGGTGCAGGAGCAGAGCAGCACCCTCGGGGTGCAGCTGGGGACCCGGCAGAGCAGGAGCCAGCAGAGGAAGGAAGTGGGAGAGACCGCGAGCCGGGCCGCAGGAAGGACGGGACAGCGCGGGGACCCGGGCGCCCCAGCCGCGGCGCGCTCCTGCAGGGCCCGCGTGCTCCCAGGGCAGCCTGCCCGCGTCCTGCTCCGCGAGGCCTTTAACTCACACGCCACGGCTGTGCTCGCTGGCTTAGCACCTCTGAGGCTCTGGGCTCCATCTGCCGCCTGGCAAAAGACAGACAAATGAAGAAAATAAAAATAGAAGACAGAAAGGGTGCATCCCCAGGAGAGCTGGATAACCGCGCTGCTCGTTTCTGCTGGTCTACTGAAAGGAACAGCTTGTGCTTCACTTCTTTCTGCTCCTTTTCAGTTTCTCGGAGCAGCTGTGCACCTTTCGGTGTGGCGCCCTGAACAGCTCATTTGCAGGCCGCGCTATGCAGTAGAACAAGCTCCGGGGCGTCCCGGCGCTGTTCAGTGAACTTCTGTGTGGCTTCTAATTTTTCTGCCAGGCAAATTTTTATTTTTAAAGAGAATACAGGCCTACCAATTTGGTTTGAAACTGTCTCATTGCTATTTGTTTCTCAATAAAATTATGGGGAAAAAAGGAAAAAGAAATAAAAAGAAAATTAAAAAAAATAAAATAAAGAGAATACAGGGCTGGAGACTTAGCTCAGGGGTCTAAGGCCTGCCTGGCGAGCCCAAGGACCTGAGTTCGATTCCCAGCACCGCATGCCGTGTCGGTGAGTGAGCCGGCAGCAAGACCCCGCATGGAAAGAAGGAAGTAAAAATCAAAAAAAGAATCCAAAGAATATTAAAGGAAACACTGCCGTGGTTTTAGGCGCTGAAAGGCTGCGGTGCTGCGGTCACGGTCACGGGAGGCTGAGTCACAGCAACATCTGGGACACATCTGGGTACCGCTTACACAACCGCCCCGTGACCTCCGGGCTCGGCTCCAGGTGGCCGGGACGCGGTCCCAGGCGGGGACCAGGGAGGAAGGGCGCGTGCTGTGGCTTCCAGGAGCCAAGGGCTGCCACGGCCCGTGGGGCAGGCCGCGTCTCCAGGTG
>NW_004524850.1:1623555-1624414 GCF_000260255.1 Octodon degus
AACAGCCATGACACAAGTATTTCGCAGGTGAGTACCCACAGCAAGTGGAACAGCCACGTACACACGCACCCAGCACCCAGCACCCAGCACCCAGCACCCAGCACCCAGCACCCGCCCTGGGGCCCTCTTCCACCCTGACTGCGCAGCCCGGCCTTGCCGCACCATTTGGTCTTCAGGCAACCTCGGGGTGCAAAGCAGCTGCTGGCCGCCCACCATTGCAGCAGGGTCCACCCGGGCAGGGACCGAGCTGGGAAGCCTGCAGGTGACCTGGCCGGCCCTCGGGTGCTTTGTAAGGTTTTCTTCAGATGAGTTACCCCATAGCCTCCGCCTAAGCTTATTTTACTGACTAGAATTTAAGTTTTCTGAGAACAGCTAGCTGGAAGGGATAAGGAACAGGAGTCTCTTTTGTTTTTCTTATTTATCTATTTATTTATTTTGGCGCAACCGGGCACGGACCTCGGGCCTAGCGCTTGCCAGGGAAGCGCTCGGTGCTTGGAGCCATCGCCCGGCACCCCGGGGCGCCCCGCTCTGGCCCTGGGGGACCCGCTGCGGGCGGGCTCACTCCCGGGGCGCCGTCAGCCCCCCTCGCTCCCTCCCGCGGGGCGCGACTCCGAGCGGCGGCGGCGGCCGGACACGCCCGGCAGGACTTGGCGCGCCGCCGACAGGCCGCTTTTAGAGCGCGGTGACTCAGGCCTTTGGGAGCCCGGGCGTGGCCCCCGCCAGGGAGGAAGCGGGGCGCAGCGCCCCACACCGCGCTGCCGTCCGCAAAGCACAGTCGGGGGGCGCGCCCGCCGTGCCGCCCGCCGCTGGGGAGGCCGAGGCAGGAGGGTCTCCGGTCCCATCGCGCCCCTCCCCCGTG
>NW_004524850.1:1626149-1646026 GCF_000260255.1 Octodon degus
TGCTGCCTGCCTGAGACGGCTTCGCCACAGCCCCACCCGCAGCCGCGCTTCGGGCGCCTCCTAAACCCGGGGGGACGCTTTTGTGGCGCTGTCGGCTGTGGCTGGTGTTGGGTGCCGACGCCGGTGGCAGGAGGCCGCGGGGGTGACGGAAATCGGCGAGTGTTGCGGCGCGGGACGCGAGAGTGGAGTAGTATGCGGCCCGGAAGAAGGATGGGCTTGGGTCACTGGTAGGACATCGCAAGGAGCTTGAGACCCCGAGTTTAAGTGAAGTGAGCCAGGTGCGCGCGCTGGCCATTGCGGCTGCTCATTGACTGACTATTTGGCAAACTAAGTAGAGAGGAATTTGAAGAATCTCCAGTACACAGGAGGAGTAAACACCGGCCCGGGATGTGACTGTTTCGGATCCGGGGACTGAGCTCCCGCCCCTGCGCTTGCCAGGGAAGCGCTGCGCCACCTCCCGGCCGGCCGGCCGCGGGCGCCGTGACTGTCACCTAGATCCGGCTGGTGGTCGCTGAGGCGCGGGTCGCAGAGAGGGGACAGCCCAGGATGGAACCCGCGGCCTGGCCCTGGGGTCGTCCCGGCCCTCGAGATTTTCGGGTTCTTTTAATGTATCTACAACACGGTGTTCAGGGTCGCACCACCAGATCGCCTCGTGGTGACGCGCCTGTGTCCAGCCTCCCAAGGGCTGGGATTACAGCCCGCACCCCCACCCACGCCCTCTCTCAATCCGGGATCGCACCGCCCTAAGCAGGCGCCTTCGTCCGCTCGGCTCTCGGGCCCTCCGCGCCGCCCTGCTTGGGCTTCCCAGGCAGGCTTCTCCGCGCAGCCGGGGGAGACCTTCCCGCCTCGGCCTCCCCGCTGGGGACGTGCGCGCCCGGCCCGCCCCCGGGACCTGCTGTCTCTTTGCAGCTCTTCCTGGTCTTTTCTGCTGTTGTCGTCTCCCTGGTGACGGTTGCTGGGTGACGCGAAAGTTTGCTTGTGTGGTTCGCAGGGGGGATGCGACATCTGGGCCGGGAGGGAGGCCCGGGGTTTCCTGTGCGCCCGCGGGCAGGGCGGGGAGGTCCCAGCGCCTCGGGTGAGTCACGCCTGAAGAAGGAAAGAGGAAACGAGGCGGGGAGGTGGCGCGGGGGGCCGCGAGGCAGCGGGAGGGCCTCAGGCTGTGCCGAGCGCCGCCTCCCCTCCCTCCCCGCCGCGCCGGCTCTTTTATGATGCGACCATCTCGGGCTGGCCGCGCCCTGCAGGGCTGCGCCTCGCCTGCTGCTGCTGCTGCTGCTGCGGACGGCCAGAGAGCAAAGCGCGCTCTGGGGTTGGCCAAGCTGTTGTCACGGTTTTGGTTTCGTTTTTTGTTTTTGTAGTAACCTGGGATTGCACTCAGGCCCTGCGCTTGCCAGGCAGGCGCTTATTCCGCTGAGCCAGCACCCCAGGCCTCGTGTTTCTTCTAAAGTTTGTTTTTGTTTTTTTAAATTATTTCACGCCCAGGACCTCTCGTTTATGTTGAACACAGCGCCGCGCTTGCTGCGCCCGCAGGCTGCGCCCCTCCTGCCTCGGTGTCCCCAGCGCTGGCCCGCAGGCGGGCGAGGGAGGGCCAGTGTTCTCAGCCCGGCCTGGTCTTGGGGATTTAGGTCTTTCCCCCCCCAGTGTGTTTACTGCAGGCTGTCACCACACAGCCCCCAGTCGGAGGGAGAGCGACACCTGGCCCGGCCCCAGTCGCCGAGTCCGCGCACCCCGCCAGGCCCGCGGGCCCCCGCGGATGGAACCCCCGTCCCTGCCTGTGCCTGAGCAGGCACTCCAGTCCGCTGAGCTCCCCGGCCGGACCTGGAGCTTTAATTATTCGTATTTTATTTTTAAAATCTTTCTGCGTGGAGGTGGGGCGAGTGCGGAGCTCGGCTTCCCCGCTGTTGGTCTTTGCTCTCCTCCTCCCGTGTCCACCCCGGACGTCTTCCCACCCGTCTCCCTTTTTAGCTTGGGCTGTGCGTTTGTCGCCTAAGACAAGCCACACGATACTGAAGCTCGTGCGCCTGGGTGCTACCCTGGCCTTGGCACGCACCCATTTCCCTGCACATGACTTCAGCCGCCCTTCTTCCTGGCTGCGTAGTACTCCAGTGTGTGCACACACCTCCCCCGGCCATTCACACGCTCCTGGACACAGAGGCGGCTGCCAGCCCGGCGCTGCCGGGCTCGAGCCCACGTGAATGTGGCCGTGGCCGTGCGCGGAAGCCCATGCTCTGAGGTCGGGACCTCTTGGGGAAGCCGCCTAGAACCAGAACCGCGGGGTTCTGGGTTCGCTCTCCGGGGAGTCCCGCCCAGCTCAGTGCCCTCACTGTGCCCGCGCCGCCCAGCGCTCGCGCTCCTGTCTGATTTTCGGCCTCGGGGACGTCGGTGCTGCTGCTGCGGCCCTCCCGCCGGCCTCCATCCCTCCAGCCTCCCTCTGCCTCTTTCCTCTTGGCTTTTTGTGACAGTGAGGATCGAGCCCAGCAGGTTGCCCTGAGCGGCTTCGGCGGGCCCTTTATTCTTTCAGTACGTCGCTTCCTCTCTGTTCTGAGCCCGGGTCCCCCGGCGCCCAGGCTGACCCTGCGGGGCGCAGAGCGGAGAGCCGCCTGCCTCAGCCTCCCGAGCTCGGGTCTGCGGGCGCACGCCCCCGCGCTGGGCTCGGTGTCTTCCTTCTTTGCTTTATTTTTAAAGACAGGAAGAACAATGCCACACAATTTCGAAACAAGATGAGAGGAAACCAACGGTGGTCATTGCATTGATTTTTTTTTTTTTTTCTTTTTGGTACCTGAGATTAGAACGGAGGCTCTTGCATGTGCCAGGCAGGCGCTTCCGCCGCTGAGCTCCCTCCCCAACCCTGCTCTGCACTTGCTCACTCGTGCCCCTGCTCCCTTGTGCAGGAGACCCCGCGCATAGTGTGCGGTCCTTTCCCCCGGGAAGCTGTTGCAGGTGGCCCTAGCTACCCATCCGCAGCATGTGGACCGAAAGGACACGGAATCGCTGGGTCCAAAGGCCACCAACGCTGCCGGAGGGGGGAGCGGGTGGTGCGCATGCGCCGTGGAGTACTATGCAGCCTTCTAAAAGGAAGGAAATCTGTTGTTGGGGACAACATGCCCGGAACGGCAGGAAATCACAATGCATATAGTTAGTACGTGCAGAACCTCACACGCGCGTAGGTGTGCACACACTAGGCGCACGCACTCCCCGAGGGGTCCGCGTCCTCGGAGCTCTTGGGGTCCACACTGCCTTAAAGCCAGCGCCTTGCTCTGAGGGTCCCCGTGAGTGTTTAGGAGGAGAGGGGGCCTGCAGCTGCGGGGCTCCCGGCCGCTCACTCTGTCTCTTTCCTGTTTCAGACTTGGGCTTTGACCTGAGCGACGCCCTCGGTGAGTACAGTGGGGCGCCCTGCGCTCCCCCAGCCCTCGTCCCATCCAGGCGCGCCCGCCGCGGGCTGAACGGCTCAGGATTTAAGAAAAGGGTCGCAGCCAGATGCGCATGGCCAGGGACGCTTCCGTTGCCCTTAGCAGCCACGGCCACCTCGGGAGACTGTCCCCAGCTGCCTGCTGCTCCTGGGAGACCCTCCCGCCTCTGCCCCCTGCGGGTGGCTCGGGCTGGGGCTCGCATTTGGAAGGATGCGTGCAGGGACTGGGGTGGGGTGGGGGGACAGAGGCAAGTGCTTCCTGGGCCGGGGCGGCCGGGTCACCCCCTCTCCCCGCGGGGCACCCTCGGCCTCTAGTGCTCAGGGCAGGGCAGGGCAGCTGCTGGCTGGGGGGACAAGGGACAAGTGCTGATATGCACATATGCTAATAGGCTCATATGCTAATAGCACGTATGCTAATAGCACATATGCTAATAGCACGTATGCTAATAGGCACACATGCTACTAGACACATGGTAATAGTCACACATGCTAATAGGCACATATACCAATAGGCACATATGCTAATAGCCACATATGCTAATGTGCACTCACGCTAATAGACACATATGGTAATAGTTACACATGCTAATGGGCACATGTGCTAATAGGCACACATGCTAATATGCACATATGCTAATGGTAATAGGCACATATGCTAATAGGCACATATGCTAATAGCACATATGCTGATATGCACGTATGCTAATAGTCACATGTGCTAATAGGCACATATGTTAATAGGCATGCATGCTAATAGGCTTACATGCTAATAGGTACATAGGCTAATAAGGCATACATGCTAATAGACATACACTAATAGGCAAATGTGTTAATATGCGGGTATGCTAATACATATGCTAATGATGTGCTAATAGGCATACATATATGTATATATATGTATATGTATTGGAAGTGTTTCTCTGGGAACATCACAGCTTTGAAGATATAAAAGAGGGCCGCTGTGGTGTCACACGCCTGTCCTCCCAGCCTTGGGAAGCTGAGGCAGGAGGGTCTCCGAGTTCCAGGCCGGCCTGGGCTGCGCAGCGAGAGCCTGCCTCAAGAGAAATAACGACAAGATGCTAAAATAAAAGGTGAAAGCGTTGGCACTCTGGCCACACGCCCCACCTAATTGTCCTTCCTTTGCAGATGGCGCCAAGCACGCCACCCCAGCGCCCAAGAAGCCCGCAGGGGGTAAGACCGCGTCCCTGGGGACGGGGAGGGGGACCGTGTCGGGGCCACGATCGCTGGAAACATTGGAGTCGGGATCTGGAAACGGGAGAGCGGACACGGGGTGCCTGCCAGGGACCGCGCCCCTACCCCCAAAATGTCGCTCTGGTGTCCTTTCAAATAAAAGCCGGGAGGGGCCCGGGGGCTGTGGGCAGCACGGAAGCTAACCCGGCGCTGTCCCGTGCTGCCGCGGCGTCCCTGTTCAGGTCACGCGCAGCTCTGCTTCAGAGGGCAGGATTGCCCGCCGCCGGCCGGTGGCGGCCCAGGACGGTGGCCTGGTGGCCCGGGGCGCACGCGGCGGACAGCGCTGTCGAGAGCCGCGCTCTCGCTCGGAGTCCCACAACCTGGTGGCGTGCTGTCGTCTTCCAGTTAGTTGTTCAGATTGCCAGACACAAGCATGCGACGTTGGTCCGTAGTTTTTTTGTAAATTAAGAAGAAAAAAAATGTAAACATTAACTGTTTCTTTTGATAAACCAAGGAGAAACCCAGGAAAGAAGGAAGGGGAAAGGTCGTTGGGGGAATTATTTAAGTTAAATTCAGTAATTGTGCTGCTGATTTCTTTTTTAAATTTTTTTTTTTATTTTTAGCGAGTACGGAATAGCATTAGGAGGAAGTTACCAGTGATGCAGGCCTTCACTTGGTACGATTTGGCGGCCTTCGTGGGGCTGCACGCTGCTGTGGTCCCGTGACCCGACTTAGGCGTGCACGTTTGGAAAAAGAAAAAAAGAAATAGATGGCAAATTAGAAAGAGAAAAGCAGAAATAATTGAAAAAAGGAGGCAAAGCGCGGGAAACCCTGACTGCTCCTGCCCGCAGACCGGCGGAGGCCCGCACGCCGCCCATTTCTAGTTGATTGAAAAGCTGGGCCGGTTCCAGGTGCCACACACAGCGGTGCCACACAGCGGTGCCACGGCGCCTCCTGCTGGGGCGATCTGGAAGCACTTCTCTGGTGCTGTGTAGCCCATATTTTGTAGCATCAAAATTTTTCTGCCGATTTTTCTCGGGGCCACCCTGGAGGAATTCGCGGGCAGCGTCTGAGTGAACTACAGCACGACGGGGAGGTCGCGGGAAGGCTCACCTTCCACCAGCTCACTCCTTTGGGCTCTTAGTCTTTTCATTGGAGAGAAAGACGACAGCGGAACGGTCAGCACTTTGGTTTCCCTAATGAGATCCCGGGCAGGCCACGCTCGGCGAGGCCACGTGTGGCAAGGCCACACTCAGTGAGGCCACGCGCGGCCACGGTGCAGGGCTGAGGGCGCCCGGGCGGCCCTGCTGCTGGTCCCCAAGGCCGCTTGCTGCTCTGTGTCCTCCCTGGATGCTGGCTGTTCATCCCCCTTTTCCCTGTTGCAGGCGATGACTTCGACTTAAGCGATGCGCTTGGCGGCGGAGACCGTGAGTGCCCCTTTAGAAGCTCTTTGTTGTCCCCACTCGGGTCCTTCCTGAAAGGAGCCGGGTCTTGCGCAGCGGGGCTGTGTGGGGTGGAGAGCGCGGCGGCCCGGGGAGGGGCGCGCTCCGGCTGCTGAGGTCTCCTTGTGGCAGCACTTGGTTTTTATTTCACAGCCTCTTGGCCGGGGAGCCCCCTCGTTAGCATGTCGGCCGCCATCTCGTTAGCACTCTGGCTGCCGTTTTGTCACTCGGGCTTCCACGCCATTACCACGGCGGCCACCGTAGGCCTTCAGTCACTGTTGCCCCACCTTGAAGTCCACCACCCCACGCTCCACAGCGGGCCTTGGGTCTTCATGTCGCCCCAGTGTGTTAGGTGGCTGGGACGCCTGCTGCAGCCAGCCCTGAAAGCAGGTGCTGGGGTTGGAAGATGCGTGGAAGGAGCTGGTGGCCGTGGCTGTGGCCGTGGCCCTGTCTGTGGCCGTGGCCGCCCCTCCCGCCCTGGGTGGCCACCCCCACGCACACTTCCAGCCCCTGCCCCCTCCCCTCACTGCCCCCCTCTCTCTTGTGTTCTGCACACAGCGGCCCCGCCCAGGCAGCCCGAGCCCCGCCCGGACCCGAAGCCCCGGCCGCCGGGATCCGCGGGTGAGTGCGGGCCCCGACCCCATTCGCTCCCGTGCCCACCGCCCTGAGTCGAGACCTTCATGCTGTGTGCCGTCCCCGGGCTTAAGTTTTGGGATCCGGCCCCCCTCAGTTGTGATGGTGCAAGATCAGAAATGGCAGAGGAGACACGGGCCATCTTCCTCCTCGGGCTGTTTCCTCTTCTGTCTTCCTAAAAGAGTTGAGGGCACCGTATTTCAGGGGTGCGCGTGCCCCCATGTGTGTAGCAGCACAACTTGTGATCCCCGGAGAGATGTCTGTATGTATCAGCAGATGAATAAAGTGTGCTCACCAGGGTTGTGGAATACTATGCAGCCATGAAGAAAGATACGCTTGAGTGGTGTGTAGGAGAGTGGCCGCACCCTGAGGCTGCGACGTTAAGTGGAGAGAGTAGGAAGTACTGGCTGAAACACTGTCTGCTTTCTCTTCTATGAAAAGAAAAAAAGAAATATATAGAGTAAAAGACAGATGGTAGAAAACAGGAAGGTTTCAGGGAGGTGGGCAGCAGCGTTGGGAGTGCCACGGGGCGCAGGGGGCAGGAGGAAGGCTCTCGCTGTGTCCGTGGGCCGCTTCCCCCCATGAACATAGTACGCTTTGCAAACGTACACACGCAGGAATGTAAAAAGAAACAAAGCGATCTTTCCTTGTGATTCGCAGTGAGGGTTGTGGGGTCTTAGAAAGCCTTCATGTCACATGGCCAGGGAGGCCGCCGCCTGGCCTTAGCTCAGAGGTCGGCATTGAGAAGCCCGAGCGGAGCGCCATGCCTCGGCCCTCCTGTGCGCCGTGGCCTGCAGCGTGGCCGGCCGCTCGCTCCGGGGCGCTGGCCCGCTTGCCGTCCTCCTGTGTCGAGCAGAGACAGTGGACTGCTTCCTTCCGCGGGCTGTCCTGTGCTGGCTGGCGTTGCCAGTCTTCGGAGGTGTGCATTTTTTCCGTTGGACTTGCGAATCATTTCACTGTTGAGGCTCTTCCCACTTTGGGGGGGGATAATGAACGCTTGTTCCCAGTGGGGAGCCGATGTGCGGCGTGGCCGCCGTGGTCGCCGTGGCCGCGCCGGGCGTCTCCGTGGGGGAAGGCGTGTCTGCTGCTCCTTTCTTCTACTAGTTCCACATTGTTTTATTTTCCTGCTTGACTTCTTGTTTGGATTTTTTTTTTAGCGTATTCCCCAGCGAGCACCTCAGGAGGAACCCGCGGGCAGTTCTTGCGGGTTTCTCTTCCTCGTTAGCTTTCCGGGCAAGATGGTCCCGTGGCTCGTGGCTCGTGGCTCGTGGCTTGTGGCTCGTGGCGTAGTCAGACTTCCGTTCTCTAGCTGTGGCAGAGGGTGGAGGAGAGCCGGGTGGTCTTTGTGTCTGAATTTAAGGCAAAGTCTATAGAGTTCCATTTTTCTACAAAAGAATATGGATTTTTTTAAAGGCAGATTGCGAAGTTGGCCTGTCGGTCAGTCGATTGGTCTGTCCGTCTGTCTGTCGTCTGTCCTGCTCTCTCCAGTACCCCCGCGTGTGTGAGCTAGCCACTGCCGCATAACAAAACACCTCCAAGGTGTTATTTCTAAGGATTCTGGGCTGGGCTTTCTGATCTAGGTTTCTAATTACACTCATTGAAATAAAAACTTAAAAAAAAAATTAAAAAAATTTGGGCTGGGGAGACGGCTCAGTAGAATAAGCGCTTGCCTGGCAAGCGCAGCGGCCTGAGTTCAATCCCCGGCTCCACCAAAAAAAAAAAAAAAATTGAAATAAAAATCATTCTGCAGCTCCGATTTCTTCTTGCGTTCTGTGCTCCGGATGAGCGCGAGAATTGGGGTCAGTCTAACCGCAGGAGCTTGGGCACGCAAGGCGACGTCGCTTTGCAGGCAGGGTGGGGCTCGGGGCGTCGGGGTGTCGGGGTGTCGGGGTGTCGGCCTCCGGGTCGGGCTGCCCGCAGCCCCGGGCCGCCGCTCACCGCGTGGTGTTCTCTCCAGGGGGCTTCTCGGACTCTGACCTGGCGGACGCGGCTGGTGGCGACGGTACGGCGGCCCTTTCTTGTGTCTTTACTATTTTCACCGCTTAATTACACTCAACACGGCCGCTCTCGGTCTTCCGTGGAACCCCGCTGCTCACGCCGAGGTGTCCACGAGAGATCAGGCGTCTGCACTCGGCCCTGGGCGGGTCTCGGGCACCGCCTGACCCCACCGTGGTATGCAGCGTGGCGCCGGGAGCCGTGGCCTCCCCCACGGCCGTCCTGCCCCCGCGTCTCCCTGGGGACTCCCGCGCTGACGCTTTCAGGTCCTCACGGGGCGTGGGCTGACGCCTGGGCCTTTCTCGCAGGAGGCCGAGGTGCGCCTGGTGGCAGCAGCCCCCGGAACGACGGAGAAGCCGCGGACGGTAGGCGAGGCGGCTGCGCCCTGCTCCGAGCTGCTGGGGCGCTCGTGGCGGCGGCTGCCGTGGTCTCTCCCTGCGTGGATCAGCTCGGCTGCGGGCCTTGTGGAGCTGCCAGTGTAGACCTCCCTCCTGGGGCTGGATTCTGGGGCTCGCGGCGCAGACCACGGGGGCCTGCTGCTGCCGGCGCACCCCGGGCCTTTGCCTCCGTCTGTTGTCGTTATTATTTTTTAAACAGGACAAAAACTAGTAAAAGAACGTTGGAAATGACACAGAACTTCAGAGTAGTTGCTCAGATTATCCGATATGAGCATGCAAAATTGCCCAAAAGCAATTTAAAAAGACAAAAATGAGGCCTTCACTGCTGCTTGCCTCTCTAAGGCAGAAGGGAATCAGAATGAGCAGAACTCTTCCTATAAAGTCAACCAGGCCGGGGCCTTGCCGCGGGCCGCTCATGCCAGCACTCCGGGAGGCTGAGGCAGGACGGTGGCGCGTTCCAGCCCTGCCGGGGGAGGCTTGGGAGACCCCCATCTCCAGGGGAAAAATTGAGACCAACGGGAGGCCATTGTGCAAGTGTAGCTCAAGGTGAAGGTCCTGAGTTCGAATGCTGCTGCAGGAAGAGAAACCCGGGCAGAGCCTGCAGCCGACGTGGTGCGGGCGGGCTGGTGTGGTAGGAACCTGCCGAGGTGGCTTGCCACTGCGGAGCGTGGCTGGCCGTGACCCGTCCCCTCTGCTTGTCCACAGAGCAGCCCCAGGGCGTGGTTCCCGGGATCGTGGGCGCCGTGGTGGTGGCCGTGGCCGGGGCGATTTCCAGCTTCATCGCCTACCAGAAGAAGAAACTGTGCTTCAAAGAGAACCGTAAGCCGGCTCGCTCTGCATGGCCCGTGGGACGCGGCGCTTTCCTTAAAACCGGCCGCAAATGTCACGCAGGCGACGCCCGGCCTCACCACTGACACTTGGGAGCTGCTGCCCACAGAGGCGTCGGGCGCACACGGGGCCGAGGCAGTGTCTCACTCACGGGGCTTCCAGGCAAAAGGGCGCGCGGCCTTGCACCCCTCGCCACCCCCGTCGTGCGCCCGCCCCACGTCCCGGCCACGCGGGCAGCAGCTCTGGGTCCTCGTTCCTCAGGGGCTTTAGCTGCGCTGTCCTGGCCGCCTCCATGGGCTGGTGGACTGCGCATGTTGACCTTTCCTGGCTATTTTGACCTTGAGGAGCCGGTAATCGTAGTGTGCCGGCTCCGGTGACCCGCGTGGGCGAAGACACAGTGCCGCGCATTTCCTAGCGGCCTTTCTGCTGAGGGCACGTGGCAGTCACCGGGTTTTTGATCCCACCTGGGAATCAGGAAGGAGGACCCAGGGCTGCTGCAGACGGCGGCCGGGACGGTGGGGCGGGCGAGCAGAGCCCGGGAGACTTGGGGGACCCCTGGCCGGGCCTCTGTCACCCTAAGATGTGGACTTTAAGTGCCCAGCGTGGCCTTCGGGCAGCGCGGATGCGCCGCGGAGTGTCCGTGAAGAGCGCAAGTGTGCGGGCGAGACGCGGTGTGCGGGGCGCCTCTTGTGGGCGACTCCACTCGCTTGGGTGTACAGCCGTGTCCACCGTGGTGGGGTGCCCAGGGGCTCCCGGGTGCCCCCCTCCAGGAGAAATAGAACAGAGGCACAGACGTGTGTCCTCCTCCTGGGGGCGCGGGCCCGCGCGGCGTGCGCCTGGGCCATGAATTCCGGGCGCTGGGGAGCGTGGCGCGGGTCTGCCCGTGGCTCCTCCTCCCGTGGCCGTAGCCGGCACCCACGCGACACCAGCGTCTTCTTGTCTTCCTTCTCTGTGCCTGCCGCGTGCTGAGCGCGGGTGCTTTGTGGGGGCCCCGCTGCGCCCCGACCCTGTTCCTCAGAGCTCTGCGGGCACGGCTGGCCCACAGCTCTCTGCTGACATCGGAAGGCGCTCAGCAGCCCCGGCTCTAGGCCCACAGACACGGAACGCGCCGTGGCGTCTCCCGGGGCCAGGAAGGCTTTCTCCCTGCAGGCGCTCGGGGCCTTCGCCTCTCGCCTGCGGCCAGCTCTGGCAGGCCGCGCCGTCCCCACGAGGCCCAGGCTGGCGTCGCCCTCCTGCCCCGGCCCCGGCTCCCTGCGCACGGTGGCCCTGGGACTCAGCTGCGGCCACGAGCCCCAGGGCCACCCTCCTGGCTGCGGCTGCTCCCCGCTGTCCCCGCGCTGCGCCCCCTTGGCCCTGCGGCCTCCCCGCCCCAGACCCTCTTTCACTGTCCTCCTCCTCTGTCCGCCCCTTCCAGATGCCCCGGAGACCTAGCCCATCGGAGCGTCGCGCCGGTCCACGAGCCTCCGGCCACCGCCGCCGTTCCCCTCCCACCGTGGCCCTGCGTGGCAGCCGCGGTCCCCGCACCCTGCTCCCTCCCTCGCTTCGTCCCTCGCTCCCTTGCTGAGCACATGGCCCCACGGACAGGATTCTCCTGGCCGCCTTCTGGGTCTTGCTTAGGGGTCGCCGGCTAACTTGCTGACTGTCCGAGGTTGGACACCAACTCGAGATCCTCCTGCCTCAGCCTCCTGAGGGCAGCTGGCAGGGCGGGGCTCGTTTTCCTGTCCAGCGTGTGGGAAGCTGCACAAAACTAAAAGTGACGGCGTCCCCTTGGGGAACAGGGCCCAGACGCAGCGTGGCCGAGCCATGTCCCCTCCCAAGACCTGAGCGCAGGGCACGTGCTACAGTCCGGCTGTCTTTTTTTTTTTTTTTTGGCAGAAACCGGGGATTGCACTCAGTGCGCTGGTTTCTTGCCTTGCGTTTTTGTGCCCCTTTCGTCCCGGGGTGCCTCGGGGCCGGGCGTGCGTGGCCAGAAAGCGGACGCGGGGCCTGAGCCTCGCACCCGCGCCCTCGCGCCGCCGCCTCCACGCTCTCGCGAGCCCCGACCGCACCATCCGAGCCCCAGCATGGCCCAGGACGCCTCCGACGCGAGGAGATGCTCCTGCCTCAGCCTCCCAAGTGGCCTTGCAAGCTTGGGGACCCCCGTGGCCCTCCTCCTCAGGGGTCCCCGTGTGGGAGTTTGGGCCCCAAGTGGTGTCCTTTCTTACCAACACGCTTGCTTGTTTCCAATGGATTCTTTTTCTTGTTTTAGTTTTTTTTCTTTTTTTAAACTCCTTAAATCTGGGGTTCATGCTCCAGTTAGAATAGTTTTTTTTTTTTTTCTTTTTTTCTCTTTTTTTTTCCTTTTTTTCTTTTTTGGTGGGGTTGTGTGGAGACAAGAGTGTTTTTGCCAGCGAATGCCAATGTAGAAGCTGATGACGCTCTGAAGCTGTGTGTGCATGCTGTGTGCGTGCGTCCGTCTATCTCCGTGGACAGCTAATCTGCCAGCCCACGCGCCTACCTGGCTCTGCCACCTACCGTCTGTCCACCTGCTTCTGTCACTTACCTTGCCCTGCGTTTTCCACGCATCTGTCTCTCATGTAAACAACTCTGGCTTCCTAACACACATATTATTATTATTTTTTATTATTTTAGTACCAGGAGTCGAACTTAGGACCTTGCGCCTGCCAGGCAGGTGCTCGTGCCCCCGAGCTTCGGCCCCAGCCCGGCCCACGTGGTATTTGGTGGCCGGGGAAGGCGTGGCCGACCACGGCACTTACGTGGCAGGACACGCAGTGCTTTTTTCCTCTTCCCGTAACCAAGAGCATGCGCCCGGCGCCTGTGCATGTCCCCCCCGACACATTTTAACCGTGCGATTCTGTAAGTGGCGGAGGTCGCCAAGCGCGGCCACGGACGGCCCCGCGTGGCTGCCCCTTTACAGCATTGCAGAAAGGAAATAAACGTGTTTTGTGTGTGCGTGTCCGGTGCCCTGTGGTTCTGCTGGTGCTTGTCCGGGTAGGAGGCCGACGCCGCACAGCGCCCCTTCCAGGGGACGACAGGCTTATTGGCTCGCGGCTGCAGACAGTGCGGTCCAGAGTGGCTGCTGCACAGAACCGTCATGGCGGCCAGGCGTGGCGGGGGACCCTCCCATCATGGCGGCCAGAAGTGGGAGCCCAGGTGCTCCGTGACCTGCCTTCCCCGCCGCAGGGCGCCTGTAATCCCGCGTCATCCAGCCTCCCTGCGGACGCCCATGCAGGACTGCGCGGGCGTCAGAGTGACGTTTAGCCACAAGTGGTATTCCGGGGGCCGCCGTCACGGTGTGGGCATGACGGGGTCCTGGGAAGCCATCAGGGGACACTTCACGGGCGGCCAAGTAGTTCAGCGGATTAAAGCGCCTGCAAGGAGGCGCAGGGGCGGGGGTTCGATCCACGGGGCGCGCTGGGATGGGATTGAGGCCCGGCGTGGTGGCACGCGTCTGTAATCCCAGCCCTTGGGAGGCTGAGCACAGGCGGATCACTACGAGTCCGGCCTAGTAGTGAGACCCCGAGCATCTTATAGACCCTTAAGATAGAAAAAGAAATTTACAAATGGCCGTGAGGAAGGCTGCAGGGACGAGCCGCACGGCCCCATGGCGGGGTCCCCGTGCAGCTGACCGCCAGGCCTCGGTGGCCTTGTCCCGAACCCCGTGGTCAGTGTGGGGGGCGGGGCGGAGCACGTCGGTCACGCAGGCCTGGGGAGGCCGAGGCAGGAGGGTCTCGGGGCAGTCGGGCTGCACAGTGCGCAGCGCTGGGCGATGTCCTCCCCGCGAGGGGCCAGCGCAACACCCTGAAGCAGCGAGCCGCTCCTCGCCCCGGGCGCCCACAGGTCCTCCTCTCCGGGCCGGGTGCGGGGACGGGAGGGCAGCAGCCTGCACCCAGAGGGGCCCGGGGCCGGGGCTGGGCTCGCTGAGACTCCATCTGGGGCGTCTTGTCTTATTTTCAGCCGAGCAGGGCGAAGTCAACCTGGAAAACGGCCCGAGCACCAGCAGGGAGCCGCCGGGTAAGAGGGCAGGAGGCTGCGCGGTTGCTGCGGTGGTTGTCGTCGTGACGGGTGGTAGGGAGGGGCCCCAGGGCCTGTGCACGGAGCGGCGCCCCCAGACCTTGCTTAATGTTTTATGTGTTTAGAAATGGCTTTAGCGAGTCACTCTGGCCAGGCGGGCTGGGACCTGCCCTGCCCTGCCTCGGCCTCCGGGGCGTGCACCCCGCGCAGCGTCGGGTTCCTGCAATTGTCCTTCCTTCCTTCCTTCCTTCCTTCCTTCCTTCCTTCCTTCCTTCCTTCCTTCCTTCCTTTTCTCTCCCCCGCAGCGTCAGTTCCTAAATAGCTGTAATTTCATAAAAATAGGGTCGCAGCCTGCCCGAGATGCGCTGATGCGAACCCCGATAACCGGTACCCCGCTAACCGGTGCTCCTCTCTGTCTCCCTCCGCCCTCACAGTGCAGCAGACGCTCCTGGAGCGGTAGAGCCCGGCGAGGCCCCCCCGGCACGCAGCTGCCGCCTGCCTCAGTTTCCCCAGCAGCCACGCCGGCGCGATGCGGACGCGGAAGCCCCGAGGGCGCTCTGCCCGTGCAGACCGGCACAGCGAAGCCGACCCCGGCTGCACCCCGACCCCCGCCCGGGCCCCCCGTTCTGCAGGCCGTCCGGGCGCCCCCTGCACGGCCCAGGTCGACCCTCGGTGACCCCTCGGGGTGCTCCCGAGTGCTCCCCTTCTGCACATCCAGCCCCGTGCGGATCATTTTTCAACGCAGTATTTGAAGGTTGGGGCCGGGACGTGGCTCGGTGGACTAAGTGCTTCCCTGGCGAGCGCACGGGCCTGAGTTCAATCCCCGGTTCTGCAAAAATGAATAAATAATAATAAAATAAAAAAATTGAAGTCTGCTTATAGCCCTCTGCGGGGTCGCTGTGACCTGTCAACTGCACTTGCTTAAGGACAACCTAGCCCCTGCGCTAAGCTCGGGTGGGTCTGTGTATGATCGACAGGGGAGTCAGCCAACGGGTGGGTCTGGACATGATGGACAGGCGAGCCAGCCAACGGAGGGGGAAGGTCCGCCCCGGAAGTGGGCGGTACCAACCAATAGGCTTGTAGTCTGAGGGCTCATGAGTGGGGAAGAAGGCGGAAGCGCCTCCATGTTGGTGAAGGGCTCTGGTGTTGGGCCGTTGGCTGGAGATACCGGCACGCGGCTCCCGCAGGCTGGCAGAGACTCTCCGGCCTTCCCAGTGCGCCGTGCAGGCCCAGGTGCGCGTGGGCGGCTTGCAGGGAGCTGCAGCTTCACGCGCCTGGCCGGGGTGCGGGCGCCAGGGGGGCTTTGGCACCTCTGAGCCCGTGCAGGCCGGGCCCCTCCGCCTCTTTCTTACTGACATATACACATATTGATATATTTTATTTTTGGATACAGGGTCTCTGTGCAGCTCAGGCTGGGCCTGGCTCGCTTCGCAGCCCAGGCTGCTCCCCAGCTCGCAGAGACCCTCCTGCCTCGGCCTCCCCGAGCGCCATCAGCCGGGCTAGGCCGTCCCCGTGCGGTTTTGGGGCGCCCCAGCTCCTATCGCACACTACACTGTGTTCGCGCGGCCCGCGGCTGCGTCTCGTCTCCGCCAACATCCTTGTCCCGCACCCTTGTCCACCTGGCATCCCGCGTGTGGGCATCCGAGCACGTGGCCTGGAGTGTTTGTCGAATGACTTTATGACCACACGCCGTAGGGCACCGAGAAGCACCGAAATCCTTGGGGTCTGCCCACCAGCGGGCTCCCGGCCACCTCCAATGCAGCCTCCCGGGAAGCCGAGGAGGCTCAGCAGCCGCCCGGCTGTGCGTCTGCCCCGTATCGGCGCTGCCAGCCACAGAGGTGGGCCGTGGACCGTGCGCCGTGGACCGTGTGCCGTGGACCGTGCGCCGTGGGCAGCTCTCTGCAGCCGGGCACAGTGCCAGGAGCTCCTGGGAGCTGGGCCGCGCCCCTCTTGGCGGCAGCCTTGCAGCTTGCAGGCGCCGCCCGACGGGCTGGGAGCCAGAGTGTGGCTCGTCCCGCCCACATGTGGCCTGTCGCGCTGCCAAGCCGGGCACAGAGCCGGAGGCAGGCTGTGGCTCAGCGACGGCGATGGAGGCGCGGTGGGCGCTCGGCTGCGCGGTGCTCCTGGGCGCCCTCGGGCTCGCCCCAGGTAAGGGGCGCCTCGCTTGGGGGAGCCGGCTTGGCTCTTGTGCCTGCCGCAAACCCCCTCGCCTGTGAGCGCTCGCTCGGGAGGCTGAGGCAGGAGGGTCACGGGCGCTCGAGGCCAGGCTGGCTGCCAGCGTGGCCTGCCACAATGAACAAAGACCAAACCCTTGCAGGGGAGTCAGCGGCCACGGAGGGACAGGTGTGGCCGGGAGGGCGAGGGCTCGGCGCCCGGTGGGCGGAGGGCGACAGGCAAGGTCGCCTGTGGGGTCCGGTTTCCCGGGGAGCAGCCTCAGCGAAGGAGCTGCGGAGAGCAGCGGGGTGCCGCGCCCGGGGACCTGCGGCCGCTCTGAACTCCAAGCTTTAAGGGTGGCCTGTGGGTGAGGGGCGTTCTCCACGTTAGGTGTCGGTGCGTGGCTTGCAGGAAGCAGAAGGACCGGGACAGAAAGGCCGTGCGTGTGCGCGTGTGTGCGCGTGTGTGCGCGGGCGCTCCCCGTGGACACGCAGCGCTGGCCCTGGGTTCCAAGCCGCCCCTCCTTCCTCCTTTGTCGTGGCCCTGGCTCTGGTAGGGCGCCACCCTCCAGTCTCAGCCCTCGCAGTGTGCGGACGACAGGTGCGCAGCCCCGCGCTCGGCTCAGATTTGCTCTGAAATTGTCCCGTCCGGTGGCAAGAGTGGAGCGGAGGCGGCGTGGCAGCGGGCGGGGACTCGGCGACGGTTTCAGGAGAGAGCCTCGTAGCTTCGTGCAAATTAAAATCATCCGAGATGCCCAGAGCCAGCGTGAAATGGCAGGCGGGGGCTCGGCCACGAAGAGCGGGGCTTTTATTTTGGTAGGGGGACGTGGGAAAGGGTTGAGCACAGACACGGTGACTCGCGGGGGCTGTGAGGCGTGGAAGGCGCCCTGCGCGTGGCTGCCGTGGGGCCCGCACGTCGTGGGGCGCAGGCGAATTCCCGGCGCGTAGGAGCTGCGCAGGATTCCCTGCCGCAGCCGGACCTGCTCTGCTGGTTCGGCCTGCGTGCCGAGCCGGGCTCTGCGCTGGCGTTGGCAGTCGCTGCGAGGGCGTGGAGTCAGGGCGGCGCCGAGGCTCGCAGCTGGCGGCTCCCGTCCCTGTCGTGTGGGCGACGCGGGCCCTCACGGGATGTAAAAAACCCGGCCGCGTTTGGCTGCAGAAAGCTTGCTCTGCAGAGGGCGGCCCGGCACAGGCGGCGGCCCTTCTCCGCGTGTTGCAGACGCTTCGCCCGCAGGCAGAACCCGCTGGGAAGCCCCAGGGCCGCCCGGACGCGGCGGCCGCTCTGTGGGGTCCGGGGGCACAGGGGGGGCACCTCCCCCTCGCGGGCACGATGCCTGGCCCCGCAGGGCACAGGGGGGCAGCCGTGCCGCAGGCAGGAGCACGGGGCAGGCGGGCGTGGGGGAGACGCCGGGAGCCTGCTTTGTTCCAGGCCTGGCTCCTGGTGACCGTCAGCCCCAAGCCCCTCTGTGGTTCACCTCCGAGGTGCTCAGGCGACTCCTCCCCGCTGCCGTGGCCCTGCCTGCCACAGGAATCCGGGCCACGGGCCTCTGTGCAGCCTGCGTTCCTGCGGGCCGAGCCGTCAGACCCCACGCCCTGGTGCTCTTCCGCTCGCCCTCTCGGCTTCAGGCATTTACATTGTGCCAGGGTGGAGCACGGTGACCACTGCGGTTCCCCGCCTGCCCCAGATCCACGGAGCCCAAGGCCACGGCTGTGCAGTCTCACGGCTCTGCGCGCACCTTGCCCACCGGCGGGACGCCGTGCTAGACGCTGTGTCTCTCACATGCGGGTGGCCGCGGTGGGGTGCAGCAGCGGGAGCTCCCCTGCGGGGAGACCCAGTGTGCGTGCGCGGCTCACGGCCGGGCTGCCACCACCCAGGGGCCGCCGTTCACCTCGTGTCCGTGTCCTTCGTGGGCAGTGCGCTGCGTCCGGCGTGAGCACGGACCTGAGAGGCTGCTCGGTCACGCTGAAGCCGTTCAACACGCAGCCCTTGGGGTGGCCGCCTGCCTCTGGTATTAGTGAGGCGATTCCCCTTCCAGGAGGCTTCCCTGAGGACTTAAAGACGTCCTACCGCGGGACCCGTGCACACCCGACTGCAGGCAGCACAGCTCTCAGCAGCTCAGTTGGCTGTCAGCAAAGCAACGGATAAAGAAATGTGGTGTCTAGACAAAACGGAGTACTACATGGCCGTGAAAAAGGACAGACTTGCGCCACATGAGGGAGAGTAGGTGTTCGACATCACACTGACATGAAATAAGCCAGATACACGAGTCCTCTGACGGAGGAAAGGCAGAGGGGCCTTGCAGGTGTGCACTTGTGCCCTGCGCGTGCGCCGTCTCCACGTGGCGAATGTGACCTCGATGTCCCAGCCACGGGGACTCACAGCGATACACCATGTCTCATTTCCAAATCAGTGCTTAAACTCTGCCTGTCTGCTGCTGGTGGCTGTGACAGCGGTTGCTCTTTCCCTCTCTCCCTGCTTCCTTTCTTCGATCACTTATTTATCCGCTTTTGAGGCCACATGTCACTTTGCAGCCCCGGCTGGCCTCGAGCTCCCGGCGGCCCTCCTGCCTCGGCCTCCCGGGCTGGGGTCGCGAGCGTGCGCCTGCGGGTCCCACAGAAACAGGTTGCAGGAACAGAGTCGGGGCCAGCCGAGCGCCCGGTGCCCGGGGCGTCCGCAGGCCCGTCCTGGTGCAACCCGTTGGGGCGGGAGGCGGCTGGGGGGAAGCCCGTTGGGCGGGGAGCGTGCAGCGGCCCGGGCGCGGACAAGGGGGCGCAACGGGCAGCTGCGGCAGCTCCGTGGCACACAATGCCCGGCGCCGCCTGTGTTTACCAGGCGCGGTGCCCGGCGGGCGGCCGATGCGGAACACTGGGATTCAATCCGCGCTGCGGAGGCCCGCGTGCTTTTTGTTCCTTTCCTCCTTTGCTTGCTCCGAGCCTGCCTGAGGCTGCTTTCTCTTTGCACAAGGTACACAATGGGCCTTGTGTGGCCGCCCGCGCGTGTGGCCGCCCGGGGCACGCTCCGTGCTCGCCTTCCGCAGCTTCCTGCTGCCCAGACACCGCTCCGGGCTCCGCGTTGCAGGCGGGTGGCGCGGTGCCCGCAGGGTGGCGGGGGGCTTGCAGGCCCAGGCTGCCGTGGCCAGCTCTCCACACGCCGCCCCGTCCACGTCCGAGGGCCCGCGTGGCAGCTCCCACCCGCGAGCGAAGCCAGGCGAAGCCCAGAGCCAGCCGGCCTCGGATCCGTCCCCTCCTGTCACCCTCCAGGGTCGCCCGGAGCTGTTCAGGGCGACAGGGCTGCTGCGGAGGGAAACCCTGCCAAGCGTGGGGCCTCGCCGGCCCTGGTCCTGCCGGCCAGCCCCAGGGGTCGCACCACCTTTGCGTAGCACACCCGGCTTCTGCCGAGCCAGGCTGGGCCGCCGCGCTCAGAGTGGCCGGAAGGACACGGAAACCAGTGGCCCTTGCTTACGTGGCACGTGGCCGCGAGTGGCCACCTGCCACGTGCAGAGGCGGCTGCTTGCAGACGCGCCTGGATGGCCGGGCGGAGTGAGGAGCGCGGTCCTGGCGGCTGTTTGCAGGGAGCGTGCGAAGGAGGACGGGGATGCTCGCGGCCACGCTTAGTGCGTGCTGCAGACGGGCTGCCGGGGCCGTGCACGCGCATCGGTGGGCTGCGCGGGCTGGAGACGCGCGCGTGCAAAAGTGGGCCGTCCTGAAGAAATGCAGGCAGCTGACAGCGCTTGCGGTCTCTAGGCATGCGCGGAAATGACGTCACTTCCCCAGGAAATGGTGTCACTTCCTCTCTGTAGGAATCCAGGAAGTGACGTCA
>NW_004524850.1:1646527-1650367 GCF_000260255.1 Octodon degus
GGGGGGGGGGCGGTCCGGCCATGCCATGTGGGAGGCTGAGTCAGGAGGGTCCCAGGTGGGAGCCTAGGCCGGGCAACTGGAGCACCTGCGAGCCTTTATCCTGAAATAGCGGGTGGAAGGGCGCGGTGCAGGCCCCCAGGACCCCCGGGGGGCTCACGGCTGCTGCGAAAGTGGGGTGCTGCTGCGGCTGGGGCTGGGGGACGGGAGGCGGCCACGCTGGAGGAGGCAGCCCACGGGAGAGCCCGGGAGGCCCGCGCCCCGCGGTCGGCCGTGACCTCTGCTCTTTGTTCCTCCGACAGGGCAAGGAGACTTCGACCTGGCTGACGCGCTGGACGACCCCGGTGAGCGCCGCGACTCAGGGCAGCGATCGCCGGGCGGGGCGCACCAGGGGCCCATGCTGGGGCCTCTTTGTCCTTGTGTCCCACGCCGACTGGCAGGGTCGGAAGGACAGTTGGGGAGGTGGGAGGCAACAAGGAGGAGGAGAGAAACAAGGGGGAATGCGCGGAGCCTCCCCCGCCACCTGCCTGGCCCTTCCTTCACACCCCCGAACTCCTATGCAACCTCCACCGCCCCAGACCCACATGCTCCCGTGTCCCTGGAATCCTCACGTGGGCTCTGACCGTGCATGCGCCTTGATTCCACCCCCCATAGCCCTGCTCGCCGCGTCAGGGCACACCTGAGAGAGCTTGGGGACACCTAGAACTGAGCCGCCCTGTCCCGCGTTCCCCGTGTCACACATTTTGGGGATTTCAGTGCACACAACTGAACATATTCAACCCTCTATTCACCTACGTCCCTGCCTCTGACGAGCTTGTCGCCTTTTCTGGAGCTGCACAGAGTAGGGAGAACATGTAGGGCTGTCTCTCTCTTCCTGGCTTATCACCCAACTCGATGTTGTCCACATCCACACATTTTGTTACAAGTGAGGAATTGTCATTCTTCGTGGCTGCATAATACTCCATTGTGTATATAGACCGTTCCCTTTATATGACCATTTCAGCATGTTTAGGAGTTTGCGCTGCCATTTTATGCACGTTTTTTTAAAAATTAGGAGCCTTTGTTGGAGTAGCCGACGCTTCTGGGGTACTGACCGGAATTGTCTTTCTTTTATTCACAGAGCCCACCAAAAATCCACACTCGGGTGAGTGACGGGAGCTTGCCTGCCTGAGATACCTCAGCCCTGCTGTCTTTTCAGGGTTGGGTAGAGTCACTTTGAGAGCTCACGATTGCAGGGCGGACGTGCGTCACGTGGGCAAGTGAGGTGGCAACCAAGGTGGCAGCACGGGGAGGGGTTGGATGGATCGCCCAAAAAACAAGAAAGAAAAAGGCACAGGCCAGGCGAGGTGGTGCCCACATGGGCCATCCTGGCACTCGGCAAGCTGAGGCAGGAGGGTCGCTGTGAGTGGGAGGCCCCGTCTCATAAAGACAAAAATAAATATAGCGAATTGACCCCACGCCTGTCCAGTTCCGACCCACAGTAGGACCTTAAATCCACGCTCCAGGAGAGTTTGTACGGCATGCTCACCGCGTCGTTACGTTCATGACAGCGAAAAGGCAAGGCCAACCTGCACTGCCACTAGGGGGTGAAGGGCCAGACAGACACATGTGTAGCCACGTGGTGGAATACTATGTAGCCCTGAAAAGGAACAGGTGTCTGGCACCTGCTCCAACATAGAGAAATGTCAGGTACTTGACTGTCACAGACAGCAGATTCGAAGGACATGTGCAGGAGAATTATGTCCACATAAAATGGTCAGGGAAGGCGCAGCCACGGGGGCAGAGCGTGGACTGGTGGCTGGGCTCCGGGGCTGGCGCTGGCCGTGGGGACTGAGCTCTGTTGGGGGCGGGGTCTGCTTTTGATGTGCTGGGAGGAGGGCTGCACCGCCTTGTCCGCAGGCTGCAAGCTCCTCAAGTATTTTTATTTTTATTTATTTTATTTTATTTTTTTGCCGAAACCGGGGATTGAACTCAGACCCTTGCGCTTGCCAGGGAAGCGCTTATTTTACTCAGCCGTCTCCCCGGCCTCGATCCTCAATTATTTGTGTAAAATTGAGTGTGTTTTGAATCCTGACCAAATCCACGGGGAAGGGCGCGTCCGCTCTGCGTGAATGCCGCGAGCAAGCTAAGCGGTGTGAGCCAGGAGGGCCTGGCGGGCCGCGGTCCCAAATCGCAGTGAGGTAGCGGGGCTCCGCGGTGCGGAACGGGGCCCGGGGTCCGGCAGTGCTGGGGCTTGGTACTGGGCTCAACCCCCGGATGGTTAAGAAGGAGGAAAAAGAAACAGAACCAAACACAAGAACAAAGAGTAAATACTACAAAATACCGAAGAGAAATATTAGTAAGAATTACAAAAATATTAAGAATAAGCAATAGATATGACCAAGAAAATATCGTTAAGGGTTAGTAACGTTAAAAATCAAGAAACTATTAACAGAATACATATTATTTGGAAAATACTGTTAAGAATGAAATGAAGAATTAAAATTGTTCATGTTAAGAGAATGTTAGCTATAATAAGACTTAATATAAAGAAAGCATCTGTGGTCAGCATCTGCGCTGCGAGCTCAGGCTCGGAGCGGCCTCTTTACCTCCCTTAGCATCGCGGTCTCCGGGCACATCCGTTTTCCTGCGCGGGACTCCAGGGTATCCTTCTTCAGGGCAGCGTAGTGCTCCGCGGCGTGTGAATTGCACATCTTTTGCCCAGGGCTAGGGGTGGTGATGGCTCAGCCGGCGGGGAATTGGGGTCTCCTTGCTGGGCTCAGGCCGGGGCTGCTGGGGGCGGCCTGGGTGTTGTCACCCGTGCTGACGTGCTGTCCCTCTCTCCACAGGTCTCTTCCCGCAACCAAAGCTGCCCCATGCACCGCAGCCTGGGAACTCTGGCGGTGGCGGCGGCGGAGGAGGAGGAGGAGGAGGAGGTGTGGCTTCCGCGCACTCCCCGGGGTGGGACAGGCATGCCTGTCATCCCTGCACTGGGGAGGCTGAGGCAGGAGGGTCTCTGTGGTCTGAGGCCAGCCCGCACTGCTGCGTGCCCCCCGTGGGCTTCCGGGAGAAGCCAGTGGCCCCACGGCCTGGACCCGCACAGCTCGGAGCAGCCACAGCCGGCAGTCTGCCTGCCTGCCGCATATCCGCAGGCAAATGGATAGGGAGAAAGTGCTGGCATGCTGTGGTGTACTACGCAGCCCTGAAGAAGGATAATAGATGTGGCGCTTGAACCGTGCGGCTCAGTGCGCTCAGCCCGTTGCACGGCTCCCCAGCACAAGGTTTCTCTTCTGTGAGAAGCCCTGGCGTCTGCAGAGCGCAGAGTGGAACCCCGCTGACCGGGACAGAGCCCGGGGCTGGCATGGGCGGGAGGGGAAGGGCGCAGAGTGCGGGAAGGCACAGCGAAGACGCTGATAAAATCAAGCCTGGAAGCAAGGAGCTGTGGCCCAGCCTGCTCCTGCTGACCGCGTGTTGTCAAGGGTACCGGCCGGAGGGGGATCGCCCGCAGCGTCCTGGCCCTACTAGTTTCAGGAATTTTCAGAAAACAAACTTTTGTTGTTGTTCTTGGTCTTGGTCGTGAGAGAAAGGCAGCTGGATGGAGCAGGCAGACATAGAAGTTTCTTCTGAGTTTTACACTCTGAGGCGTTGATGTAAATGCTCGGCGTGTGGTTCTGGGGAGCGTGGACCCCAGTCCCGTGGTTCTGTGGAGCGAGGACCCCCCCCAGTCCTGTGGTTCTATGGAGTGTGGACCCCCCAGTCCCGTGGTTCTGTGGAGCGTGGACCCCAGTCCCGTGGTTCTGTGGAGCGTGGACCCCCCAGTCCCGTGGTTCTGTGGAGCGTGGACCCCAGTCCCGTGGTTCTGTG
>NW_004524850.1:1651162-1652345 GCF_000260255.1 Octodon degus
CGATGCGTGTAAGAACACGTACGTGTCGACATGTGTGCACGGGCGCACGTGCAAGACCATGGTGCACGCACACACATGCGTAGGTGGGCCTTCATGTGGGCGTCGGAAGCCTTCTACGTGCATAGGTTTCACAACACGTATGTACATGCCATGACATACGTGCACACGAGCCTGCTTGCTTTGCACACACGTATTCAAGGCTTTTAGATATAAACACACCCATGCACAGAGACGTACCTGCACGTAGCGAGCGTGCGGAGCTCTTGTGCACGCACCGTGTGCTCAGCGCCATCGCCCTCCCTCTCCAGGTACGCACAGGATCACGCGTGCACAAACAGGCATGAAGACACGCGCTGCACAGCGCTGTACAAGCTTTATAAGTTGTTACGATTTCTGTAAAGCATACATTCACCGATCTTCACGTACACGTGAAGTTTGTGCGTATATGCATAGGGGTACATCCTGCTACATGCGACGTAGGTATGTTTATAGCATCCGTTATACTTACGGAGCTGAACGCATGACGTTTATGTAGACATACATGTGAACATATTTTGCCTACGTCGTAATATGCATGTACCTTTGTGCAGCGCACGACGTCCAGCCGTGTTTCCTGTATGCATGTGACTGTGTGTACATGTTACTGTGGATGCACGTGTACACAGCGCGTGCAATCGCCATCTTAAGCACATACACTGTGTGCACACCTGCACAGCTTCAGGTCATACATGTGCACATACACATACATCAGTCTTGACGAATCGCGCCTTCTCCGCGGAGCCGTGTGCGCACACCCGTGTGCACAGCACACCGCAGCGTCAGTTGTTCACCTCTCTGTTCCGTGGCCGGGCGGGCTTCCCTGCGGTGGCCACGTGGGCCTTACACGCGCCCGCACGCTCCTGTGCTCGGACACACGTCTTACGTATGGGATACAATTGGTGTGCCCACGAGGGCACGCGTGACACGTTGCACGCTCACGGACCTCTCTGCACGCACGAGTGTGGAGTGTGTCGCGTATGCGCAGCCCGTTTGGGGACGCGATCCTGGCTCCGGCAAGTTGTGCACTCACTAACACAAATCAACACCCGCAGATCTGCTCCGCAGGGTTACGTGCAGTGCACGAGCAGGTTTCTTTTAGAATCTATCACAGGAAAGAGGTGAAACCCTGACAGCAGAATAGAGA
>NW_004524850.1:1655309-1656247 GCF_000260255.1 Octodon degus
CCACGGCCACGGCCACGGCCACGGTGTGTGCACGGCGCTGGGGGACACGGAGCTCCTGGGAGGCGGCTTTGCTGCAGGGGACCCGAAGGGAGGCTGAGATGAGCACAAATGGTCGTCCTACAATGTAACTCTAACCTATCTGCCCTGTAATTCCTGGACTGTGTCCCTTACACAGTGGGCTTGTCCATTATATTGGGTTCTGTAATCCCAGCCCTGGGGAGGCGGGAAAAGGAGCATGACCACGAGTCGGAGCTGCGCAGTGAGGCCTTGCAGGAGGAAGGAAAAAATTATATATATATGTGTGTTTCGGCCAGGCAGGCACTTACTGTACTGCGCTATCTCCCCAGCGTATATATATATATATATAGAGAGAGAGAGAGAGAGAGAGATCATATAAATATAAATGAGTAACAATAGCAGGAACAAAGAAAAACAGCACCCAGGCTCAGCTCAAGGTCCTGCGTTCAATCCCCGGCGCTGCAAAGCAAAACATGCACATAAGCCTTTCATCCTCTAAAGTCTTGTCAATTACTATTGTCTTTCAAATAAATTAAAAAGATAAAAAAGAAAAGTGTAAAATTGGTTGAAAGCATGAATGTTTTATTAATTGAGCAGTTTTGCATAGGTGTACCTAGGGATGGACCGGAGCATTCATTATGCATGCACCCATTTAGTTATTCATATATTCATTTATTCATCATGCATGCACAAGTCATTCTCCACCCATCATCCCTCACGCACGCAGTCAGCCCCCCCCAGCTCGCGCATGCGCAGAAGCGCCTGCAGCGCCCACCCGCGACCTCCCGCCTGCCCGCGCGCGCCGGCCGTGCCCACTGCCCTGGAAACCGTGCTGCAACGGGCGGGCGCGGAGGGCGGACGGCGGCCTGGTCGGGAAGGAAGCGGCCGGCCGCACCCCGCGGGAGAACTTCGGCCCCGCC
>NW_004524850.1:1657314-1658959 GCF_000260255.1 Octodon degus
GTGGGGGAGGGGCTGGGTGCAGAGGGGAGTTGCGTGGGTGCGGGGCGGTGTGCGGGGGTGTGTAGGGGGGCGGTGCAGGGTGGAGGCGCGGGGCGCAGGGGTGCGGGGGTGCAGCGTGAGGGTGGGGGCGCGGGAGCGTGGGGGAGGGGCTGGGGGAGCGCCAGAGGTTCAGGCAGGGGTGAGGCGCGGGATTTCATGGGTGAGGGGCGGGGTGCAGGGGGTTGGGTGGGGGCAGAACGCCCCAGAGGTGCAGGGCAGGAGTGCACAGTGTAGGACGGGGTGTGGGGTGGGCTTGCGGGGTGCGGGGCTGGGAGCGGGTGCGGGGCAGCACAGGGGCGGGGCGGAGGTCAGCTTGCGGGGTGCAGGACGGGGCCTGGGCTGTGGGCGTGCAAGATGGGCGTGGGGTGCGGGGCAGGGGCGTGGGGTACAGAAGGCGGATGTTGAGCATGGTGTTGCGGTGCAGTGGGAAGGGAAGTGAACGAATCCAAGTGGGGGCGCGGGGTGCAAGATCTGGGGCGCCCTGCCCCGGTTTGGGGTGCGGGTGAAGTCAGCCAAGTTGGGAGGTGCGGTGTGCGTGCGCAGCGCGAAGGGACCCCCCCCCCGCGGCCCGCTTGGGGAGTGCGCCGGGGTGCCGGGCCTGGGGTGCGGGAATGGGGCTCCGAGCCGGGGGCGCGGCGGGATTCGGGGCTCATGCGTGCGGAGGGCTGACCGTCGCTCTGTCCCCGCAGGCCCGGAGCGCGCCGGCCGTAGGACGCGGCGCTGAGTGCGGGGCGCTGGGTGCGGGCGCGGCCAGGCCATGGCGGGTGAGTACCGGACCCTCCGCGCCCCGCTGTGTCCCGATCCGCACCCCGCACCCCGATCCGCACCCCGCACCCCGATCCGCACCCCGCACCCCGATCCGTACCCCGCCCCGCATCCTGATGCGCATGCCGATCCGTACCCCAATTCGTATCCCGGCTTGCACCCCGATCCGCACTCCACACCCCGGTGCGCACCCCACGGGGACGCAGGCTCGGTGTCCCGCTGTCGCCTCCGCGCATCGCGAGGCTGCTGCTCCCCAAAAGGCCTTCGCGACGCGCCAGACTGCACGCAGGACGCGGGCCGCGTCGGGTGGCCTCGAGCGGGCGGTGGGGCTGCGGGGTGCAGGCGCGGGGGACGGGGGACTGGGGGACGGGGGACGGGGTCACCTCGTGGGGGCGGGGCAGGAAAGACCCAGAGATGGGGTGGGGGCACGCAGCAGGCAGTACGTGGGGTAGGGGGGAGATGCTGAGGTCGTGGCACGAGGTGTGGGGGACACGTGGGGGACGAGGAGAGGACGGGGTGGGGGGAGGGGACTCGGGAGGGTAGGGTGGGGTGGGGAGGGAGACACGGGGTGAGGTGGGGGAGGGGAGACCTGAGAATAGGGTGCTGACACGTGGGGTCGACGGAGTGGGGAAGGGGGACCTGGATACAGAGTGCGGCAGGTAGAGACCGCGGCAGATGGGAGTGGGGGAGGGTCCGAAGCAGCCCCCCCCCCCCGTCCCCGTACCCCCATCCCTTCCCCCTTGACCGCCGAGCACATGGACGTGAGGCTGCCGAGCGCCCCCAGGACGGAGCTCCTGCCCGGCTGCTTCTGGGGTCGCCGGCCCGCCCTGCCGAGCCATCC
>NW_004524850.1:1659705-1663066 GCF_000260255.1 Octodon degus
AGAGGGGGATGGGGAGGAGGGGGACTGGGAGCAGGGGGCCGGGGAGGAGGGGAAAGGTGGAGGAAGAGATGGGGGGTGGGGGACGGGGACGAGGAGGGGGACGGGATGCGAGGCTGGTGGAGGATGCACGGCTGGGTGGGTGCGTGGAGTAGGCAGGTGGGGAGATGAATGGAGACGTGGAGGGACGCGTGGCCGGGAAGGGTGGTGAGTGGGAAGCTGGGCGGGTCCATAAGTAGGTGCGAGGGTGGGTGAGTGGACAGTCAGGTGGGCGGGAGGGCGGTGGCTGGCTGGACGCAGGAACCGGCAGGCAGGCAGGCAGGGAGGAGCGGGCGACTGGGCGGGCTGGTGGACGGGTGCGCGTCGCGGGTCGCCAGGCGGACAGCGTTGTGTGCTGCTCCGCACACCTGATTCGCGCGGCCTGTAGCGGGCTCCCCGAGGCGTCCTCTTTCCTTCTTACCGAGAGGGGGCGGGGGATCCCCCCAGAGGAGCCCCTGCAGAGTGCACAACTTGAGGGGTGTCCTCTGGGTGCTGGGTACGGGGTACGGATCCTGCCTGGGCACCGCTGCGCCCGCAGAAGCTGGGAGTTGTAGCCGGCGTCCTTGCTCCCTTTCCACCCCCTGTGGCCACTGCGGTGGGACTCTGCCGTGGCAGGGCCACGCGCGTGTCTGAGGGTCACGGCCGAGCTCTGGCCGCGAGGCGTGCAGGGCTGTGCATCTGGGGGCGCCGCCCGCCCTGTGCGGCTTTCCCGTGTGCCGCTTCCCCGTGCCCGCCAGCCTCAGCTGCACCGAGCGCAGTGGGCCTCCTGTGGCTCTGCCCCGGGCCGCCTTCCGTGCACGCTGAGCCGCTGGACCCCGCGCGTCCTGTCTGGGGGGGCCGTGCGCTGCCGCTGTGGCTGAGATTTAGGGTCCTTCTTTTTTCCTCCTGAAATAGAAGCACACTCGCTGAGCTTCCAAGCTGGGAGTGGCGGCCCTGCCTGTGACATCGCAGCCCTGGGAGGCTGAGGCAGGAGGGTCATAGTTGTTAGTATGCTTTTGAACAATTTTGCAATGTCCTGTTTCAAAAAAAAAAAAGGTTGACAATTTGGATTAAATACCGAACACCGCACGAAACAGCAAAACAAGACAAAACAGACGTAAGTAGGAAAAAGAACCCAACGCAGTAGGCAAACGGAAGGTTCAGCCACTGACTGCTGGAGAATCAGGCAGTAGCAGTGTGCTCCACCTGTCCTGCACTTGCATTTGGGGTGACAAGAAGCATATGAAATGTCCCTAGTGTACCTTCCGGGGGGCGAGCTGCAGGAGCCACGGAGGCCACGGACTGCAGACTCCGTGGCTCTGGCACCGTGCAGACCCCATGCATGGACCCTGCCGCTCTGTCTCTGTCCACAGTGGCTGACCAAGCCTTCGTCACGCTGGCCACCAGCGACATCTACTGCCAGGGCGCCTTGGTGCTGGGACAGTCGCTGCGGAGCCACGGGACCACGCGCAGGCTGGTGGTCATGGTCGCGCCGCAGGTGTCTGAGCCACTCAGGTAAGAGGTGCGGATGGCGAGACTGCTCCAGGGGCTGCTGTGGATTCGGGAACTTGACCGGTGCCCAGGAGCTTGGGACAGTGACCAGTGCCCGGGTGCCCAGGGCTCTGCCCGTGGTTCTGTCTGGCGTGGCCTGTGGACTAGGGAGCAGTCACGGCGGGCGTCGGCTATTTTGGGTGGAGAACTGTGATGGCAGGTGTCTGCCATTTTGGATGGCAAACTGTCGTGTCTGGTGTCTGCCGTTTTGAGTGGCGAGCAATCATAGCGGGTGTGTGTCTGCCATTTTTAGTGGGTAGCAATCATGGTATGTGTCTCCCGTATTGAACGCCTAATAGTCATGGCGGGCCTCGGGCATTTTGCGTGGCCAACAGTCATGGCGGGAGTCGACCAGTTTGGGCAGCCAACACTTACGGCAGATGTCGGTCTTGTTGCGTGTCCAGCAATCACGGCGGGTGTCTACCATTTTGGGCAGCCAACAGTCATGGTGAGGCAGTGGCTATTTTGGGCCAACAGTGATGGTGGGCGTTGGCCATCGTGGGCGTCCCGCAGGTCTGCGCAGCTCGGCCCAGCTGCCCCGTACTGGAGAGACGGAATTTTGGCGCTCAGCCAGAACAGCACCGTTAGGAAAGACAAGTGTACGTGATACCTTTATACGGGGAGGCTGAGGCAGGAGGGTTTCTGGTCTCAGCGCAGCGCGGGCCACGTGGAGGCGCACGCAGTAGGACTTTGTCTCCAAAAGCCCAGAATGAAAATTTTTTTTTTTTTTTAAGTAGCAGTTTGGGTTAAAATTTAAAAGCAAGAGTTACAGAGGAGAACTCGGGCGGATCATGCCTCAGATAACTTGCAAGCGTGAAGGGAAGACTTAGGAGAAGACAGCCGGCCTGGGGCTCTCGGGGCAGCACGCGAATGTCGGGGCAGCTTTGGGCTCAGCGTCCGGTCACAGGAGAAGGCGACTGTCGGGGACGCAGTTGCTGGTGAAGGTGGCAGTGTGCAGGAGCTGGCTGCGGGGCCCGTGATGTGGAAGGGCCGCTGCTGGCCCGCGGGGCGCAGGGTGGCATGCATGGGGCTGTGTCCGCACCCCAAAGACGCCTGGACCGCCGGATGCCGCCTTCTCGGTCTCTGTCCTGATGCGGCACCGTCCAGAAGGAAGGCAGAGACGTTGCGCTGTCCTCGGTCTCCTGGGTGTGCGCGTTTGCAGTCTGCAGGGCGTACACAGCCGGGAGCTGACGCTGGGGGCGGGCGCCGGTCCCGGGGAGACCCTCCGCGGTCTTGCTGTCCCCCAGATGGTGCTGTGGTTGGCAGCCACCTCCAATCCTGCGAGGAGTCAACACGTTGAGCTTTGATGGTCTCTTTGACCTTGGGGAGGAGCACGAGTGTCCCAGCGCCAGCTCTGGTGGCCAAGGTGGCTGAGGACACAGTGTCGCGTGCTTACGAGCTGTCTTTCTGCTGGATGGCACGGTGGGAGCGGCTGTCACTGGGTTGTTGATCAGCCCTGGTAAGATGTCTCAGGACGTCAGGAGGGCAGCGCTGGCCCCAGGCGCGGGGTGTGACAATTTGGGTGTAGTTGCCGAGGCTGTCGGGAGCAACGTCGAGCACAAAGCTTTGGGGCCGTCAGAAGTTTTGGAACCGGAACCCCAGAAAGCGGGGCCTGCGAGAACCGCTGCCACACCCCGCGCTGGGCGGGCCTGGGCCTGGGCGGGCCTGAGCGCTGCGGAGCGGGCAAGCCCGGCGCCCGGGTGGCTGAGGCAGGAGGGTCCCGCCCGACCGGTCCCGCTGGGGCACCTCGGGGGTTTAGGGAGGCATTCGGAGTATTCGTAATCTGGAAAGAAGT
>NW_004524850.1:1671221-1674728 GCF_000260255.1 Octodon degus
GGGAGGCTGAGGCGGGAGGATCTCAGGTTCGAGGCTAGCCTGGGGAAGTTAGTGACCGAGGGAGAGCCTGACTCAAAAACGAAGGGGAAAGGCAAGGATGAAGAGGAGGCAGTTGGAAGGAGGCCCGGCAGAGGAGGAGAGGAAAGAGGAAAGAGGAGGAGGAGGAGGAGGACACAAGGAATCGTCTGTGTGTCTTGAGCCCGCGGAAAAGCGGGCACTGAACGTGCCAAGCAGAGTCGGCTCTGGAGTCCTCAGAAGTCGGCCTCGGCCGCGAGCGCCCATCGGCCAGACAGCAAGCTCACGTCTCAGGCTCGAGTCCAGCGGCCCCGCGGGAGGTCCAGGCCTGAGCCAGCCCGGGCACTTTCCTGGGTCAGGATTAAGCACAAGAGGCACCTGGGCGAGAAGGCACCGAGTGCCGTCACCGGTGCACCAGCCCCAAATTCTGACATCTGCAAATGAAAGCTGGTCATTTCCTAAATCCTTTCAACACACGCCTACTACATAATCCAGCGACTCTACCCCAGAGTGTGTACTCGGGAAGAGGAAAACCTTACGCAGGGAAAAAAGACGTAATAAGGTGGCCTCCAAGTGGAAACAACACGAGTTTGACCAGCAGGTGGCGATGTGAGCATGCAATGGTACAGGGCTAGAATGGAATAGTATTTAGCGCTGAAAAAGAAAACCTTGGTACAAACAGCAGATTGGATGAATCTCCCCAGTATTTGGATAGAGTCTCTGTTGTTTGACATCCTCCAGCTTCTTTATGTCACAAAATATTTTCATGCTGCGCCTAGGCCAGGTGACCCATTCCTGTGAGATCATGTGGGCCTGGCGTTGCTGTTTGCTTCTCACTCCATCTTGCTTTTCAGCCATGATGGCTGGCCTTCCTTGTGCCCTCCCACCTGCCCTCCCTCTCTACTCTTCCCAGGTCTTTCTCTTGTCTGTCTTTGCAAGTTATTGTCAAACAGACAACAGCTCGAAGCCCTGACAGGGAGAAAACAAAACGAGACAACAACAAAAAACCGCAGAACAACTTTCTTTTCTTCAAATGATTTACACATTTTAAAATTATTTTTATTTTAAAAAACGCAGCGCATTTAGCGTTGTCCTGCTCTTCCTTCTCGAGCAGTCTCTTCCCCTTGGAGCCCTGGAGCGGACCTTGTGCCCTCGTGGGCGGCGGCGCGGCAGTGTTCCCCGCAGGGTGACACCCGCGAGCGCGCTGGGGACGGCGCAGGTCCTGAGCTCGAGCCCGGGCGGAAACAGCAGAAGTCTGAGCGGGTCGAGCTGAAGCGAGGAGGCCGCGTCTGGCTTCTGGTCTCCGCTCGTGGCTCCTCGGCCCGAGCTCGGGCAGCACGTCATGGGAGGAACGTGGGGCAGGAAAACGGCCCAGGCGCGGCCACGCGGAGGCAGAGCCAGAGGAAAGGCAGAGGGAAGACGCCGGGACTCCACCCACCGTCCCCTCCGAGGACACACCGCAGTGACCGCACATGCTCTAACGACCTCACTTCCAGGGCCTCCGCTTTCTCCCAGTGACGTCACTCCGCACTAGACTGCCTTTTTTTGGGCGGAACTGGAGATTCGACCCGGTCCTTGCGTGTGCCAGGAAAGCGCTTACTCTAGTGAGCCATCTCCCGGCCCCTAGACTAGACCGCCTCTTAAATAAGACACTGAAATCCCAGTAGACCTTTGAGGCCAGACTGCAGTGACCTCACTTTCTCCCCATGACGTCACTTTCCCCAATGACTTCACTTCCTTCCATGACCTCACTTCCTCCCAGTGACATCACTTTCCCCAATGACCTCACTTTCTCGGTGATGTCACTCCCCTTAGACTGCCTCTTAAAAACACCGAAATTCCAGTATACCTTTGAAGGTTTTTTTTTGTGGAACCAGGGATTGAACTCAGGCCCTCGCACTTGCCAGGGAAGCGCTTATTCCACTGAGCCTGAGACCACACTATAGTGACCTCACTTTCTCCCCATGACGTCACTTTCCCCAATGACCGCTGTTCCTTCCATGACCTCACTTCCAGTGACGTCACTCCCCTTAGCCTGCCTCTTCACACTGAAATTTCCATATCGCGCTGAGGCCACACCCCCAATGACCTCACGTCCTCCCAGTGACGTCATTCCCCACCAGCCTCCGCCTCTTAAAGGGATCGCCCTCTCCCAGCAGCACCAATGCTGCGTTCTCGGTGGCCGGAGCGCAGGGCCGTGCCAGAGCAGGAGGGTCTGCGCACGGCTACCCCGAGGCCACCCCTGCGTGACCACGGGACTCGCCGGCGCTGTGCTCCGCCGACCCCAGGCAGCTCCCAAAGCCACCCAGGCAGACCGCGGAGCTCAGCCTCGCCACCCCCTCGTGACCTGGAAGCCGGGGTGTCCGCAGAGGCTGGGCTCCCCAGACCTGGGCGCCCCGCCGGGCCTGCCCTGCACCCCTCCCGGGACCCCGGAGCCCGGAGCTGCGGTCCCCAGGGGACAGCGGAGCCCTGGCGCGCTCCCACGCCTTCGCGCAGTGGCCTCGGCGGCGTGGAACCCGTGTCCGTGGCGGGGCGTCCACAAGGGCTCCGGCGTCCAGCTGCGCCTGTAGAGTTTGCTAGTTATTTTTAATCCCTTTGTGTTGAAAAAGGGGTATTTGATCACCTTCGTGCCGCACGTTCCCAAGGACGGGGCACGGGAGGTGGTCAGTGGCATAAGCGCTTCTGTGGCAAGTGCAAGGGCCTGAGTTCGATTCCAGGTTCCGAAGGAAAAATCCCCAGACGAGAGGTCCCTGCAGCGACCGCGGACTAACGAGGCGACCTTGTGTTTGCAGCAGCCGGAGGCCGAGCGCACCTGCCGCCCCGCCGCCGAGTCGCCCCGCGCCGAGCCCGGGCTCGGGCCTGCAGGAAGCCCCCCGGGCCAGGCTGCCTTCCCGGAGTTTGGAGCGTGTCGAGATTAATTCCCCATACACTGAGCTGTCAAGTCCAGACCGCACGACGCTGGGACACTTAGGGGTCGCTCTGTGCAGTGGGAGCGGGCGCGCTTTGGCTTTTTAAATTTCTCTACCAATGAAATGAAACATGCTTTATTCTGACTTCGCTTTTTTGCTCATTTTTATCTTAAACGTCGTCTTCTGCACCTGCGCATTTCTTGAAATCAGGGCCCAGCAGTGACGGGAAAATGCCCTCGCTGTGCCCCTTGGTCTCCGGGCGGTAGTTAGCGCAGTGGAGAGAGGAGCGGAGCGCGCTGGGCGCACTGCGAGTGTTTGCGCACGTCTCCCGTGTCAGTCAGCTTGCTGTGACTGTAAGAACTACCCGAAACCACCAGGTTTAACAAGTAGGAAGGTTTCTTGGGCCCACAGCTTTGGAGGTCTGGGCATGCCACCGCTGGGTCCCGGGCTCCGGGGCTCGCGGCGCGCTGGTGCGTATGCAGAGACGAGCGTGGCTGGCTGGATGCGCTGATGGCAGGAGGCGCGCGGTGCTTGTGGGCGGTGCGTGCAGGAGCAGACGGTGTGTGCAGACAGTGCGTGCAGG
>NW_004524850.1:1674828-1676476 GCF_000260255.1 Octodon degus
CCCTCCCGCCTCGGCCAGCCTGTGCGGCCTGGCGCTGCACGTAGGCTGACCCGCCGGGTCCCTCCTTCACTCCTGTGACCCCGTGTTTGCAGGACGGTGAATTTCTTCTTGTTATTACTTTGTGTTGTGAAAGAGAATACAAGGGCCGGCCAGATAGCCCAGCGGAGTCAGGTGCCTGTTAGGCAGACGCAGGGACCCGGGTTCGGTCCCGGCCTGCCGTGCAAGTCCCCACCAGGGCGCGATGGGACGGCGACTGAGACTGGACCTGGTGGTGGCGCCTGCAATCCCAGCGCTGGGGGACTGAAGACCGGAAAATCGCTGAGAGCAGTCTGTGTAGTAAGACCCTAGTGACCTGCTACGAAATACGTTTGTAAAAAGAGAGCCGGGGAGATGGCTCAGTGGAATAAGCGCTGCCCTGGCAAGCGCAAGGGCCTGAGTTCAATCCGCGGTTCCACCAAAAACAAACAAACCAAAAAATTAAAATAAGAGAATACAACGAATAGTAAAACAACACGTATATTGGAAACGGTAGAGGATTTCACTAAACCAAACGCCAGCCGTTGCGCAGCGGTCGCTGTGTTGCGCGTGGCGGTCCTCACAGCCGGCGAGGCGCGCGCTGTCCCGGCTCTGTGCGCTGTGCTACTTCCATCCGTGGAAGGCCACCCGAGCGGGCAGCCCGCTGCAGTAGACCGTGCCGCCCCGGGGAGGCTTTCCCTCTGCTGCCTCACGCCGCTGTGCTTGCAGGGCCGTCCTCTCCCGGGTCTTCGATGAGGTGATCCGCGTGGACCTGCTGGCCAGCGAGGCCCGCACGCGCCTGGCCTTCGTGCAGCGGCCCGAGCTGGGGCTGGCGCTGACCAAGCTGCAGTGCTGGGCACTCACGCAGTACTCCAAGTGCGTCTTCCTGGACGCAGACACGCTGGTGAGTGGGGCGCAGGAGCGAGGCGGTGGGGAGGCAGGGGACACCCTTGGGAGGCGGAGGTGGGGTGGTAACCAGTCCAATCCCAAGCCGGGAGGCGGAGTGAAATCCTTCCTCTCAGCGGCAGGTGGCCGGGCTGGGCTCAGGCCCGCGGCTCTGCCCTGTGCTGCTCCGTCGTTCTGCGTCCCGCAGGCTGCGTGGTCTCTTGTGAGCCTGCCTCGGGAGACGCAGGCCACCGAGCCCCGGGCCGGGGGAATTTGCCTCCCTCCCAGGCCCCGCTCTCCGCTCTCCTGCTCCCCGGCCCCGTGGCGGGGGCTCTCCCCACTCCTGCCCCGCGATGCTGCTGCCCTGGAGCGGCCGCCCTGGGCTGCCCCCTCTGCACCGGGAGCCTCGCCAGCCTGTCTCAAAGGACAGCGGCTCAGGCAGCGTTGGAAAGTCCTCCCGAAAGTTAGTTAATTTCTGCAGAGCATTGCTTTGAAATCAGTCCAGGAAGTGTTTCTTTTTTTTTAAAAAATTACATATATGCGTTTAGCGTGTTACATATATCTCACTACACAGCCTGGACTCGTAGCGACCTTCCTGTTCTTAGCCCCACACGTTGGGTGATGGGCGCCACGGCCACGCCCGCTCCCCGTCGCCATCTTGGTGCGCCCCGGCTGGGGCTGGAAGTGTTTCACACAGAAGTTTGCGCTCTGGCCTGAGAGCAAGCGGCTCTGGGGACCGACCACAGCA
>NW_004524850.1:1676631-1677708 GCF_000260255.1 Octodon degus
GTGGGCCGGCGTGGCTGCCGGGTGCCTCGCGGCTGTGGCCACGGAGCGGCGTGCGCCCGGGCTCTCGCCCCCCGACCGCTGGGCCTCAGCATACCTCAGACCCCCGTGTCGCCGGAGCAAGCCACGGCTTCCTCAGATGCACAGCCGAGCGATGCCACAGCTGTCTCCGTGGCGTGGGCTCCGTGGCCTTCCAGGCCCACACCTGACAGTCTCTGGGGGTGCACGGTGCCCTTTGCCACGGCCAGGAGCTCACGAGCTGCGTCCTCCTGGGCACCACAGCGCGCATGGTCCAGGACTTGATCCTGAAAGTAGCCGTATGGACACAGCCTTCTGTGGACTGGGTGGCGTGGCCACAGGCCACGGCATGACTATGCGGGGGAGTAAATACTGGAGCTGTGCGGAGCATGACGCTGGGGCGCGCCACAGGACACACCTGGGGTCCTCTGTGCTTCTCCGCAGATGGGAGCCCGGCCACACGCAAGCCCACGGCTCGTGGGCGTCAGGCTGGCCTTGGGCACAGGCCTGGCCACGCAAGCTGTCATCGACGGCAGGGCGGTCTCAGCTTTGAATTACCGTTTTCAGGCAACCGTGGGTGCTGTCTGGCGTCTTCTGGGACACCAGAACCCTCCCGGGGAGGGATGAGCGGGCAGTTAAACCCTGGGCCTTCGGGCGGAGGGAGCTCTCCAGCCCTTTCTAAGGCTGAGAGTCCTGCTGGTTCTCCAGCGTGGGCTCAACCTGGCAGTCCTCCTGCCTCAGCCTCGCAGACAGCTGGGCCCGCAGCTGAGGGCCAGCAGGCCCGCGTCCCAGCAGCCTGGTGTGCGGGAGGGACGGCGACCTTGTCCTCCAAGGGCTGAGGTTGTGGGCAGAGCCTTCAGAATTCGGGGTGCGCGGTCTCCGCTACCTCTGCCCGCCAGCCTCCGGGGTGTACGATTGGCGCGGGAAGCTGAGGTTACAGCACGACGCCCACCCGCTCTAGCTGAAGGAGTTTAGAAATAGGGCCCGGGGCTGGGGAGGTACCCGAGGCCCGAGCGCCTGCCTGGCAAGCGTGAGGACCCGGCTGCGAGCCCCGGCTCCGGG
>NW_004524850.1:1677808-1679015 GCF_000260255.1 Octodon degus
GCCACTGAGACCCGGCGTGGGGGCGCATGCCTGCAATCCCAGCGCTGGGGAGGCTGAGGCAGGAGGATCCCGCGAGCCCAGGGCCAGGCTGGGTAACCAAGATCCTGCGAACTCCAAGCCACGGTGTGTCCCCTTGTACAGAAGGGGGCCTAGCCTGGCTGTGGTCCGCGGTGGCATTTTCGGGTAAGTCCAGGGCAGCCAGTTGGGAGCTCCCCGGCCGGGCTGTCTCCACCTCAGCCCATCGGGGCCACCCTGTGCGATTCCACAGCCCGGCAGAGCCGGTGGCCCCGTCCTGGAGGCCGAGGCCGCTGCCCCAGCCCAGCTGCGGGACCTCGAAATGCTTGCTGGGGCTGCAGCCTGCTTCCGGGGCCCTCTTGTGGGTGCGCTGGGAGCTGCCCACCCCCAGTGTGCCTGCCTGGGGTATTCAGGGCCGCCGTGGCCACGACAGGGATAGGAGGGTTTTACGCAGCGAGGGCCGTGCGCACTGATTTCGTGGGCTCGTCCGTGGGACGTAGCCCTCCTGCCTGTGCCCGCGTGCTCAGTGCCGCAGGCTGCCAGCTCGTTTGGACGACAGCACAAAGCGTGGGGTTCGGTGGTTTATTGGGGGTCGTCTTGCGGGCTGCACCAGCAGAGCGGGAAGGTGCCACAGCAGGGCTGCAGCCACGGCCGCCACGTGTTCAGGTAGGTGCCCAGCTGCTGGAAGACGTTTCGCGGGAGGCCCTGCTGGTGCCGGGCCAGCTCCGCCCGGACCCTGGCCACCACCACGTGGAAGGCGGGCTCCGTCTCGGGCGTGAGGACCTGGCGCTCGGCCGGGTCCCTCGTGAGGTCGAACAGCAGAGGGGGGTCGTGCTGCGTGACATTGTCCCCGGAGCACGGGCAGACACCTCGTCCGTAGCAGGCGCCCGCTCCCTCTGGGTAGAAGTTGGGCGTCATGAAATGCACTTTCCACACTCTTCCTCCTGGGTTGGGGTGACAGGCATTGCAGACAGTTGGCGGAAAGCAACAGACCAGTGGCATTAGTGACAGAAAGTGGAAGTGCCGCAGCAACATAAGCAAGCACCCTGGGGGAGTGGAGTATTACACAGCCATGAAAAAGGGGAGCTGTGATACCCGCTGTCCCGTGGAAGGAATTGGTGGATGGGGTGCTCAGGGTGAGAGGCCAGTCACACAGGTGAACATGCGGCCAAGGACCGGGCCCCCAGAGGCC
>NW_004524850.1:1679115-1681123 GCF_000260255.1 Octodon degus
TCACCCGAGCTGGCACTGTGTGCTCTCCTGCTCCTCCCCAAGGTCACAATGACCAGGAAAGGTCAGCATGTTGAGTCCATTCAGGACTCCGACGCGGCCCGGACAGCACAACTGGAGACCCTCAGGAGGGAGGACCCAGAGCTGCTGCAGACAGCGGCCGGCCGGGAATAAATTAACTTGCTTACTTTCTCCTCTGTCTCTCTCTGTCTCTCTCTCTCTGTCTGTCTCTCTCTCTGTCTGTCTGTCTCTCTCTCTCAGTGTATTTGGTTGTCACAGGATCTCACTATGCATTTTGGACTCGTAGTGACCCTCCTGTCTCAGCCTCCCCAGCGCTGGGATTACAGGCGTGCGCCCCACGCCCGGCCTCGGTCACCAGCACAGCAGGGCCGGTGCGGCGTGGGCACCGGGGATCGAACCCTGGTCCCTGCGCTTGCCAGAGCAGGCGCTTAGTCCGCTGACCTGCATCAGCAGCCCAATAACTTGTTTTTAAAAATTAAACCTTTACTGCTTTTTGTGTCACACCTCGTACCTCAGCCTTGAATGCCGTGAACCGAGCTGACGCCGCGCTGCCTGCGGGGGTCTGTGCTGCGGCCGGGCTCGGTGCTGGGACAGGCGTGCCGGCGCTTCTCCGAGTGCTGTCCAACGAATGGCTCAGGTTTCCCCATTTAAAAAAATAGTTATCACCTCAATGACTGTTTCGCACGTTCCCCGATCGGGTCCGGGCGCGGGGGCGCATGCCTGTAATCCCGGCACTGGGATTACGGTAGTTCCTGGTTCTGAGCACGTGCTGGAGCTTGTGAAAACTAAGCGCAGGTGGGAAGCAGAGCCCGGCGCCGCGGGCAGGAGGGAGGCCGGCCGCCCGCTTGCGCCCACCAGGGAGGGCGGCGCACCGTGCCGCTGAGCTCACGCGGGCGTCGGGGTCACGGGCGCCGTGATTCTTACGCTTTTTAATGAGCAGCGTCTAGAAAAGTGTGACGCGGAGGCTCGCGGGCAGAAGGTTGCCTTTAAAGGAAAAAAGAATAAAAAGGAGTAAAAGACCCAAAACTACCCCAACACAGAACTTCTACAGAGCGACGGACTCAGCAAGGATTTCTGTGTTGCGTAGTGTCCCCTCCGAATTAGTGGTTCCGGCCGCCAGGTAAAGGCTCGCAGCTCCAGGCAGGACATCACAGAGTGAGCGCGAGAGGGAAGCCGAAGTCGCGTCAGCCGCCCCCCCAGGAGCCCGACGCCACGCGCCAATTGCGGAGCCGCCTCGGGGCCCAGTTTTTTGTCAGCTGCTGCGTGGCTGGGGAGCCCCGAAGCCGGAGAAGCCCTGTGTGTCCCCAGCCGGTGGACACTGGCTGTGCTGTGTGCACGCCCCCTTTGGTTGTGTTGTTTTGCTGAGTTGGGACGGGGTCCTGCGGTGTAGCCCGCACTGCTCTCGAGCTTGCTGAGACCCTCCTGCCTCAGCCTCCGGGTGCTGGACGGCAGGCGAGTCCCACCGCAGCCGGCCCAACTTTGGCAGTTTAGAAACGATCTTCCTGCGCAAGAGCCCCGCACGTCGACGCGTCTGGCCCTGTGCCCCTGGGGTCCATGGGACTCTTGCACATTCCGTGGCCCCAGTTGGCGTGGAAGGGTGGCTGCTGTGGCCGTGGCTTTGAGCTCTTCTTGTTCGACTCATAATCCTCCCTGTGTCCCCGCAGGTTCGGGTCCCGCGCCAAGGTGGTCCACTTCTTGGGGTCCAGGAAGCCGTGGAACTACGCCTACGACCCGCAGACCGGGGCCGTGGTGGACCAGGGATCAGCCTCGGGCTCCGTCGGCCGGCAGCAGGAGCCCTTCCTCAGCCTCTGGTGGCGCGTCTACCACGGCCACGTGCTGCCGCTGTGTGCCTGCGGCCCTGCCGCCCCGAGCCACGCGGCCCCCGGCCCCGGCGTAAGGCTCCCGGCCCTCGCGCTCTCCTGCGCCCTCGGTGCGCCGGGCGGGCCCTGCGGGACAGTGTGCTCCGTGCGGGTGTGGGCGGGACGCTGCC
>NW_004524850.1:1692133-1694189 GCF_000260255.1 Octodon degus
GCTCGGCCGAGCCCACCAGCAGCGGCCACAGGTCGCGCCCGTCGATGGCTCTGCGGGGACAGCGGAGGCGGCGGGTCCCCTCTCTGCCCGGGCCCTTCCGCAAAACACCCTTCTGCCTCCTGCCTGCTGTGTCATCCGTCTCCTAGTTTGCTCTCTAGTGACCCCTTCAGCTTCTCATGCAGGATGATGGGCACGCTGCAGCGGCTCGCTGGCCGGTGACCTCCCTTCACACCCGAATGTCGAGGTGCATCCGCCCTCCTGCCTCTGACTCGAGCGCATCTTTTCTTCATGGTACCAGGAACGAAACTCACACCTCACACTTGCCAGGCAGGCGCTGTGCCGCTGAGGCAGCTCCCTAGCCACTGAGCGTATGCTTCTTCCTGCCTGTGTAGTACTCCCCAGGTGTAAATACATTTTAAATTGCAGGCTATCTATCCCCCTCAGATTTTGGCAAATGGCATAAGTTTAGAAGATCAATGAGCTCGGGACGTAGTTCAGCGGCATAAGCACCTGCCTGGCAGGCGCAAGGTCCCAAGTTCCATTTTGAGTACAAAAAAAAAAAAAAATCAATAAATAAGATGGAAATATTTTTTCTACTTGGATAAAATGAAATGAAGCTGTTTTTGTCTCAGTCTCTCTCTCTTTTGGCCCGGCTTGGGGCGCACGGCTGACCCCCGCCCTCGAGGGCCAGAGGCAGGAGGGTGTGCGCATGAAGCCCAGTGCGGGGACACACAGCGGGCACTCGTCCCCAAGTGAAAATGAACTAGGAATGTCGCTAAATGTGGGCCCGGCCCCCAGCACCACAACACCGTCCCAAAGGCAAGAAGAAAACCAAGAACCGCAGAACCACCCCGTGAGTGCTGCGAGAGAGGCCGGCCGGGTCCAGCCGCGCAGCCCGAGACCCGCGCTGTCACTGGGCACGTTGTCACAAATCGCGGGACATCAAGTTTGCTTTGGGTGTCTAAGCAACGCCTATGCCCACCTACTGTAAGGTATTGGAAAAAATATTCCAAACCATTCAAGCGGGTGTTCAGCTATACACTTTTTTTTGGTACCGGGAATCGAACTCAGGACCCAGCGCAGGTTCGGCAGGCCGGCGAAGGCGACACTGTCGAGTGCCACCTGCAGCAGGCGCTGCAGCCCGCGCTGTGCCCAGGAGGCCGAGGCAGGAGAGTCTCTGGTTCGGGCGCGCCCCGCCTACCTGTCCCGCGGCTCCTGGCCGCCCGCCAGTCGCACCACGGTGGGGAACACGTCCATGAGACTGGTGGGCTCGGCGACCTCGCGGCCGGCGGGCAGCACCCCGGGCCAGCGGAACACGCCGGGCACGCGGATGCCGCCCTCCCAGCCGCCCATGCCCTTGCCGCCTGCGGAGGCAGAAGCGGAGAGCGCGGTCATAGTCCGGATGAGGAGCGGGCCGCGACTCTGCCGCTGCGCGGGGGACCGGCTCGGACGCAGCTTGTCTGCCGCGGGGGTTCATGGAGGATCTGCGGAGACTCTCCCACCTCGGCCTGCTGAGCCCGACGACACGCCCTCGGGAGACGCGGGGTGGGGGGGGACGGGGACGGGGCCACCTGCAGGGAGCCCGGGGACGGGGGAGGCAGAGGCGGAGGGTCTCCCCGGGAGCCATTGGAGCGAACGGGATGGACAGGACGTGGCCTGCCTGCAGCGTGGAGTATTATGCAGCCATGAAAAGAGAAGAAACTCAGGCACGGCGCTCCTTATCGGTAAACTTCGACAAAATTGTCCTTAGGAGGCGCCAGAGACCACAAGGCAGAGAAAATGGGCTGGCGGTGGGCGGAGGAAGGAGGGCGGGAAGAGGCGGGACGCAGGGAGCGAGGGCGCGGCAGGGGCAGCCTCACCTCTGTAGACGCCGTTCCAGCCCCCGAGCTGCCGGCCGCCGAGCTGGGCCTCCAGGGAGCCGCCGTGGTCCGACGTGAAGTACACCAGCGTGCTGCGGCTCAGGCCTTCGGCCTCCAGGCGCTCCAGGATCTGACCTGCCGGCGGGCGGGCGGGCGGCGCTGAGCGGGAGGCCGAGGCAGGAGGAGCGCGCCACGGG
>NW_004524850.1:1695894-1703277 GCF_000260255.1 Octodon degus
CGTGGCGCAGCGGGTGGTGGCAGTGGTCGCGGGGGGACGCGCAGTTCAGACCCAGGTGCCACTTGCCTGCGGACGACGGGGAAAGCGGGGAGGGATTTTATTGATGGACAAGGATCCTGCGGAATACCTCTCTGCCTCCTTGCCACCTTCCCTCATTTCTCTCCGTCTTTACGCTTTGAGGCTCTCGCCCAGGAGAAGCCTCCCAGTGCTGAATCTTGTCTGTCTGAAGGATGTCACTCCACACTGGTGTGAGGTGCACCCGATTCCCCATGTGTGATTCTATGTGTCCTTTTTCACGGCTGCATAGTGCTCCCTTGCGCACAAATGCCACAATGTCAGCCAACTGTTCCTGTCCTCACAGGCAGCTCCCTGGGGAAGAATCTAGCTGGATGAGATGGAAATTCCAGTTCTAGACTATCAAGCGATCTCCACACAGATTTCCTGTTAACGCTGAGCAGCCACGCCGGGAGCCGGGGTGGGGAGGGAATTCACGGCCGCGTGCCAGGCGTCTGACGTCGTTGGCACGCCAGCGGGGCCTCGCCCAGGCACGGCCGCACTCACGGCAGCGTCTCCGAGTTGGGTAACTTCTGAGGGACTTGTGACACATTCCCACGGCCTGGAGGCTGGCCACAAGAAGAACCGGTTCCTCCCCAGCACGAGGCCCAGTGTCCGGCGGGCACCGAGTGTGGCCGTCTCGCCGCTGTCCCACGTGGCCACGGCCGCTGTCCTCAGAGCTCCATCCTGCCCCGCGAGACCCACCGCGGTGCCCCCGGCGGGTTTACCCCTCAGCCTGCGCCAAAGCAGTCTGCGGGTCTGGCGTCCGCCAACATAGGGACAAGGTGGCAGGAAAACGGCCAGAGGCGCTGGCTCATGCCCGGGATGCAGCCGCGTGGGAGGACGAGGCGGGAGGGCTGCAGCGTCGCTCAGCCGGGGACACCAGCTGTTCCCTCGTGGTGCACGGCGCAGAAGGGGCGCAGGCGCTCCCCGCGCTTCCGCGTGCACGGCGGCTCCTTCTTTGCTGAGACCCTGTGCGCTGGCGGAGCCGGCGGGGGCTGCTCGTGGTTGCAGCCCCGAGTCTGTCACCAGGGCGTCGGCAAAGAGGTGCGTGACGGGGACAAGCGCACACGGCGCGCTCAGGCCGGAGCAATCCAACTGGCGACAGGCCGCTGCCGTCCAGGGAGGCGCCTGCGTTGATCGGAGGTGCGAGGGACGCTCCTGCCTCAGCTTCCCGAGCAGCTCGGGCTGCAGGCGCCGGCGTCACACCCGCCGGGTCTCGAGCTTTGCGCTGGCAGCAAGCAAGCACACCCCAGGGGTCGTCGATGTCCCCGCGTGGCCAGCGCCCGGCAGCCGCTCGCCCCCGGGTGGGCGTCCTCTCCAGGAGCTGCTGCCTGCCCCCCTCAGCACCCCGCCCGTGCGTTTCCAACCTTTCCTCTGACTACTCTCCGCAAAAGCACCGCGCGTACCTATGAGGCCTGTGGTGTAGCCTTTTTCTTTCAAAATCTTTGCGAAAGTTATCTCGCTGGGCGGGAGGCCGCCGGCGACACCGGCCCACTGGAGCACGCGGTACCCGTTGTAGGACACCATGCCTTTGGGGACCAGGGTTAAAAAGAAAAGTTGGTGTTATGTATTTCATTTTTGGATTGACTGTCACTAATTTCAAACAAAGTACAATAGTTGGTAGAAATTCCCGCTGTTCAAAATTGAATACCCGCTTCCCGCTTCTCGTCTGTCTGTCTGTCTGTCTGTCTGTCTGTCTGGCTGGCTGTCTGTCTGTCTGTCTGAGGTGGTGGCAGCTGCCTCCCAACAGCCAGACGAAGGAAACTCTCATGTCGCACACATGAAAGCCGGAAAATGCCCCGAATGTGGGAAACACTCCAGGAAGCAGCGGAAAGCGCCTGAAGTGTTTCTCCCCTTGGCGGCCGGCTCCCGCTCCCGGGCCGTCTCGTGACAGCGCAGTGTCACCCTTTCGCCCTGTGCTCGAGGGACAGCCGCACGCACCTGAGCGGATGGGGTAGCGCCCCGTGAGGAAGGCCGCCCGGCTCGGGGTGCACACGGACGCGGCCGCCAGGTGCTGCGTCAGCCGCACGCCATCCCGGGCGAGCTGGTCGATGTTTGGCGTCCTGCGGAGGGGACGGTGGTCAGCGGACCCGGGAGCATCGGCGGCTACAGCGCCCGCAGTGACCCCAGAGGGCTCCCACGCGAGGCGGGCATCTGGGGTCCCCTGAGGTGGCCTGGGTCCCATGGTGCGGTTTGAGCAGACCCAGCAAGGATCTTCCTGCCTCAGCCTCCTGGCGCCCCACTGTAACTTCCCTGGTTTTGGGTAACAAGTTGCAGGCCTGCCTACAGGGGACGCGGGGGTCCGGCCTGCCCTGCAGCTGCGGGGGGGTTTGGCAGACTGGGAACCCCATCTGTGCCACTGAGGGTAGGGGGCAAAAGTCCCACTGGGCGGGTGACAGCAAGCGGCAGGTGTCCCGGCTTCCAAGCCCGACGTGTTTCACACTGGGCGCCAAAGTCTGGGAGACGGGCTGGGACTGCCGGGGTGACGTGTGCCGCTGCATCCCGCAGCCACGCGTGGGCGACTCTGCTCCAGGGTCCCTGGGTCCCCCTTGCCTGAGGGTGGAGTTGCCGTAGCAGCCGAGATCGCCAATCCCGAGGTCATCCGCCATGAGCAGGAGAAAGTTGGGCTGGGACGTGGTCGCAGCGTTGCAGGTGGGCAGCCACAGGGCCACGGCCACGCCGAGTGCCACGGCCACGCGGGCCCTGCAACGCAAGGCACCGAGGCTCAGCCCGGAGCCTGGGAAACGCCGCGTGGCTTCCCAGGCCCTCGTGTCCCCGTCCCCCAGGAGCAGGCCTGCGAGGCAGAGGCCCGGCTGGGCGTGGAGGCTGCCCGGGGAGCCCAGTGCGCAGCGCAGTGAGCGGGTGAGATGACGCAGGCGCCGCAGCGCGGCCAGCTGTCACCGCGCTTACCAGAAGCCGTAGTCGGGGTGGAGCACGGCCACAGGCATCGGCGTCCTGCGAGAGAGGGCAGTCAGGGCCGGGCCGGCGTCCAGGCGGCCTCTGCCTCTGCGTCGCGCCACACAGCCGTCCCGGCGCCGATCCCTCGGTCCAGCGCCCAAGACCTCACGGAGCCACGCAGCGCTCTGGCCACGTACCCACGGCGCGTGGCCTGTGTCTGGTGGCACAAGCCGTGGCACCTCGGCTTGGTGGTGCTGGCGGGAGACGCCCTTGGTGCTAGGACTCCAAGTTGGGACCCCGGGGCCGCACCTCACGCCTTTTTTTCTTCTCCTTTTGAACTTTTTGGACCAAGTTCGCGCGCTTCTAGCTGGTCACCCGAACAGGTCGTCTGAAGACGACCCTGCGCAGCGGGACAACCGGTCGGTGCTGAGCTCCTGTCATTTTGTTCAGTGAAATTGTGTCATTTGCAGTTCTTTTCCTTAACTTGCACAAATTGTGTTTTTAATTTTTCGAAATCAAATGTTGTTTTCTAAAAAGAGACCAACGAGAGCCGCGCCTCGCGGTCCCCGCAGGGTCTCCACGCGGAGCCCGCACCCCAACCCCAGGTCACCCTGGCAGGGTGGGGGGGCGGGCTCAGGCCGACTTCCGGTGCGCGGCCGGACTGTGGGCACGACCCGGAAGTGATTCCTCCCGGGTGCGGGTTCCGCCCTGAGGTCACCGCGCGTCCCGCGGCCCGCCCCGCCGTCTCCTGCACCCGGCTCTGCGGCACCCCGAGCGGCCCGCGCGCGGACCGACTTCGCACGGCGAGCGGGGCGAAGCTCCCCCGCGACTCCTCATTGTTGTTATTATTATTAGAGAGAATAAAAATAGTAAAAAAACTCAAAACGGAAAGGTTACAGAATTTCACTAAACAGAACGGGAATCCAACAACGGTGGTTCCGCTGCAGGACTGGCGCCTCCAAGTGGGCTGCTCAGACGAGCAGGGTCGAGCAGCCGACTGGGTCACAAAAAGTGACAGACAGTTAAAGAGGCGAAGAAAAGATGTGAGCACGCGCTGCGCCTTTCCAGAGGCTGCAGGAATCTGCCGTGACTCGCATCTCAGCAGCGACGGCCCGCGTCCCCCAGTCCGGTGCACACGCATGACCTAGAAATTCCCCTTTCCGGGCTGCGTCCTGAAAGCGCCGAAGGCATGGTGTGCAGGGACCCACGCGCGCCTGCGTCCGTATTTGCTCAGCCCCAGCCATACCAGCCGCCTCTGGGGAGCAGCCCACGCGTGCATCCACAGGGGAATGGACACCGTGGAGTACTATGCAGCCCTGAAGAAGGATAAACTGGAGTTCCATGTGGGACAATGGATGCACCTGGAGATCAGGATGTAAACTGCAATCAGCTGCATGAGCTTCAACAACGCACCATTCCTGAGTCACTTAAAGGGTACGTAAAGAGCAACTGAAGGGTAACACGAAGCATGGAGACTTTTTAATTTTGGGACAGTGTCACATTCATCCGCCACGCAGAGCTGGATCGTGCAGCACCCCCGCCTCAACCTCCAGGGTGCTGGGCTCCCGGGCGTGTGGTGAACCAGCCTGGGCTCTGTGGGTGCCGCCCCAGCCTCCCCGCTCGCCTGCGGACCAGACACTGCGTGGGTGAGGGCTGCGGCTGCTGCGGGGAGGAGGCCCAGGGAAGTGGCACCGGGAGAGGAGGCTGGGGGGGGGGGATGGAGGGAGGAGGCCTGGGGAGGAGGCTGGGGAGGAGTGTGGGGAGGAGGCTGGGGAGGAGCGTGGGGAGGAGGCCCGGAGGGAGGCCCATGGAGGTGGCACCAGAGGAGGAGGCGTCTGGGAGGAGATTCCGGGGGAGGAGGCACCCAGGAGGAGGCACCAGGGAGGAGGTCGTGGGAGGAGGCTCTGGGAGGAGGCCCAGGGAGGAGGCCCGTGGAGGAGGCTAGGAGGGAGGCCCAGGGAGGAGGCCCTGGGAGGAGGCCCGGTGAGAAGGCACAGAGAAGGAGGCTCCAGGGGAGGAGGCTCTGGGAGGAGGCAGCCTGGAGGCGGACAGGAGGCAGCCGGGAGGAGATTCGGGGGAGGAGGCAGCCGGGCCGGCTTGTCGGGCAGGCAGGGCGCGGCTGGGCGGCGGCGGGCGAGAGCAGGCAGGTCGGCAGCGCAGCGCGCCCATTTCGCGTTTGTTGATTGCAGCACGCAGCTGGGGGCGCGCCGCTGGGATTAAAGAAGAGCAGACGGAAGAAAGCACAGGGACACGCACACACACACGCACACACATGCACCCAGAAAACCACACGGACACACAGACACGCACCCCTTAGCACGAGCCTAGCCCCCCGCGTCCCAGGAGCCCTGCGCCTAGTGTCACCCCGGAGCCCGCGTGAGCGGCCCGCGCCTGTGACCAGGGTGTGACACCACTGGGCTTGTGCCCTGCACACGCAGCTGCGCACACGTGGTGTGAACACGAGTGTGGCACGCGGGATGATGGAAGGGAGGTGTAAACTGTACGGCCCGAAATGAGTGTCGTCCCTGCTTCCGGCGGCTGGGACAGTCGGGGCTGCGGCATGGGTAGCCCACATGCCGGCACGGCGAGCACGTTGTGTGGCACCTGCACGTCCCTAAGCCAAAGGCACGTACAGCGTCCAGTCGTGTAGCACATAGTCCTGAGGACAGACTCGGAAGTGGATGGAGCCTGTCCTGGCGTACACAACTGGTAGCTGCGTTGAGTGAAAACAGTCATATAAAGTATTACAGAATTGGGAAAAAAAGTTTAGCCGGGGAGACGGCTCAGTAGAACAAGCGCTCGCCTGGCAGGCGCAAGGGCCTGAGTTCAAATCCCGGTTCTGCAAAAGGAAAAAAAAAAAAACCCAACCAAAAACCAGTATCAGTCTGTAGTTGGAATTGCCTGTGCTATGCCCAGTGCGTGTAGAACTCACGAAGCCTTTCCAGCGCGTGATGCAGGACTTTTGTCCGCTGGCGGCCCGGGGATGGAACGCACGCTGCAGCGAGTGCGCTTTCTCCCCCGTGCCCTTTACATGCCCCTTGTGAGCGCGTTCGGAAGCGTGGCGCGCCCAGCGCTGCGTGGGTCCCCCGCGTCTGCTGGCCCTGCTGCTCTGCGAGCGCCCGGGTCGCACTCGTCCCCTGCCCGCCTTCCTGCCCAGAGCTTCTCTCTGTCCCGGCGTCCAGGGGAGCCGCGCGCTTACCTGCGTTGCACCCCGCAGCTCTGCACACCTGGGCCGGCCACGGCCACGGCCACGGCCACGGCTGCTGGTGACGCCCTGGTGACGCCCGGCGGGTGGCGCAGGCCCGGCGCGGGCTGCTGGGCACCGTGGGACAGGCCCGGGCAGCGGGGAGGGCCGGCCGGGTGGCTGCACCACGCCTCTGTCACGCCCAGGCGCCCACGAGCGGGTCCCCGCGGAGCTGTGTGCGGGAAGCCGCCGCTCGCCTCAGCTGGCGCCCGCCCGCGGCCTGCTGCTGTCGCCTGCGTCGCTGCTTTAAAAACACAAGCGACGGGGGCCGGCCGGCTAGCGCAGCCGAGTGCCCGCCTCAGCCTTGCAAAAATAAATCCAGTGGCGAGAGAAAGGCAGGAAATGCCTCAGGAAGGGGCCGGGCTGGGGCTCGGGAGGCCGGGCAGCCGCACCGCGGGCACCGTGGGCAGGGCGGGCAGCGGGCAGGGCGGGCAGGGCGGGCTCGTGCACTGCTGCCGGGCAAGAGACAGAGACAGACGGACAGACGGAGGCGGACAGGCGAGACAGCGCACCCCGCAGTGCAAGCGCTGGGCGGCATTCCTCGCATTCTCTCGCCTCACGCTGCTGCCCGGGACTCCCGCTGACAGCACCGCCGGGAAGGAGCTGAGCTCAAGCTGAGGGCGCGGCCAGCGAGCGAGCGAGGGAGGACGACGCGCTGGGACCCCAGCCCGGGCCAGCAGTCGCAGTCTGCCTGCAAGACCGTGTTTCCTTCTGGCTTCCTTGGGTTGCTTTTTGTTGTTGTTGTTGTTTGTTTGTTCCTGAGACAGGGTCTCCCTGGGCGGTGTGGGCCGGCCGTGAGCTGGAGACCGTCCTGCCTCAGCCTCCGAGTGCTGGCACGGGGGGACCTGCGCTCCACGCCCGGCTCTTTTGTGTTGTAACAAATCTTTTCTCCTGCCTTATTGTGCTCCCCGAGAGTTTGCTCCCCGTCCCTCAGGCTGCGCAGGGGACCTGCCCCTGGACCTGCGGCCTTCTGTCCCTGGGGCCTGCGGGGCGAGGGGGCCGCCTGCGCCCTGCCCACCCGGGGCAGGCGTCTGGGCTCGGGGAGACCGAGGCAGCCGGGATCTCGGTGTCGTGAGCGGCGATGGCTGGTCACCCCGAAAACGAAGCCCAGAGCCCAGCGCGTCCCGGGCACGCCCCGCCTGGCGCCACCCGCCAAGCCCTGCGCCCACCTCCCGGTGCACGGG
>NW_004524850.1:1704402-1706087 GCF_000260255.1 Octodon degus
GCGGGGTCAGCGTGGCGCTGCTGAAAGCCGACTTGTACAGGAAGCAACAACAAGCACACAAACTTCTGGTGCCGGGAGTCGAACTCGGGACCTTGCCCTCGCCAGGCAGGCGCTTGGGCCGCGGGGCCACTCCCCAGGCCTGGAAACTGCATTTTTTAAGAGAAAGGCGGATCACCTTCCGGAGCCCACAAGCCCGCGGTGGCGTGGACCCGCGTGGACGTGGCCTCGTCCTGCCACGCGAGCAAGCCACGGTTCCGACTCGGGTGAGAGCCGGCCTGCGCGCAGACGCGCAGGGGAGCTGCCTGGGTTGGCTCTGCCCGTGCAGTCGGACCACGATTGTGCCTGGCACTCGATAAGGAAGTGGCAGAGGCAGGGCGGGCCCGCGTGCGAGTGGGAGGCTTCTCTCCGCTGCTGCCTTCTCAGCCTTCCTGAAATGCCGGCTGTCAGCCGTCGCCCACACGGGCCACAGATCTCGGGCAGGGCCACGCCGTACCTTGTCCTCTCAGCTCGTGGTCCGCCCAGCGCAACCTGATGGGCAAGCGCCCCGCAGCACTAGCGTCTGGCCAGCGGCCGGCGGGAGGCTGAGGCAGGAGTGCCTCTGTGGGACCCGCCTCCAGGCTAGAGGATCCAGCGCTGCCAAGAAACGAGAGCAACAACGTACATGCGCTACTACACGTGGGCCTCTGGATTTGGGGTCCTGCGGCAGGCGAGAGCCGGGGGCGTGGCGGCCTGCGGAGAGATGCCACTAAACCCGGGGAGCCCCGGGGCGGGCCGCAGATGCGGGTGGGGGGACCCCAGGCGGCAGCTCCTGCGGGTGGCCTCGGGTGACCCCAGCCGGCTTCTGCGTGTGGGCTGTGGGGCAGGGAGGCCGGGCAGAGGCGGGCGGGACGTGCCCTGCCGGGCAGCTTCTTAAAAGAGGAAAAACAGGAAATTACAGAGAGGCAGGCGCGCGTGCTCACCCAGCGTGACTCCTCACAGCTGCGCCTTAGGAGCGGCCCGGCTGGCCATCTGCGGGCGAATGGAGACAGAAGGTGGGGGCCTATACACCGTGGAGTACTACACAGCCATGAAGAAGGACAACGTTGAGCCTTGAGTAGAAAAATGCATGCACCTGCAGAGCATAAGGTTTAAGGGAAATAAATCACACACACACACACACACACACACACACACACACACAAGCTTCATGGTCTTTTTTTTTTTTAACTTTTTGAAGATAATAGAAAAAAGTAGAAATGATCTAGAACTTCGCTAAACAAAATGATCGGCAGTAACGAATGGTTGCTGTGGTTTAGGACGTGACATTGAGAAGAGCATTCCGAGCAGGCGCAGGGAGGTGTGCCGGCCTCCCGAAGCCCGAAAGGAAATGCAGCTTGGCGTTTGGCGAGCGTGCTCCCGATCCTGGGAAGTGTTTCTCTCAATTCTCCGTTCCCTGGCGGCCAGTGTGCTCGGTTTTCCCGTCTGCGGGCTGCTCTGGAAAAGGACTTGGCTGTGGTACTGCGTGTTCATAGCGTGCAGTCACTTGTCAAGGTGCGTGCATAGGGAGGTGCGGCCGGAGGGAAGAAGCGTGAGAGAGACACAAGCAGGTGGCACGTCAGATTGGTCCTCGCGTGGGGTGTGGGGAAGACGCAGCCCCGGAGGGCTCCTGCGTCTCGGGGTGTGGGCGCCCGGCCGAGTGTTGAAAC
>NW_004524850.1:1710532-1711526 GCF_000260255.1 Octodon degus
CTGACCACGGTGCGGTGCTGGAATTTGCGTAGGTATCAGCCCCAATTACCCCCGAGGGGCCCGCTACGTGTGCACGCGGTGCTGTCCGGCTGCAAAAATCCTGCTAGCTAAAGAGAAATAAATAAGGGAAAATTATTAGATGTTAAAAAAAGAAAAAAAAAAAAGAGAGAAATCAAATCATGTCAGGTGCGGCAGAGCCTGCACAGCAAAAAAAAGTACAAGTTTGGTGGCAGCTAAAATCACTCCAGACCCCGTTGACATCAGCGTGGAGGGACTCTAAAACGCAATCGAGAAATTCCACAGGAACTCCCGAGGCCCCTTCTAGACGCCTTCCCAAAGAAAGAAGGCGGCGCACCCCGGCGGCCCGAGCAAGCCCACGTCTGCTGTGTGGAAGCTGCAGCCCACAGGCCCCGGGACAGAGGCATGCATGGAGAAAGGCCTTTACACCCCGCGGAGTACTATACAGCCAAGAAGGGGAGCGGGATTGAGGTGCAGACAAATGCAAAGATAGAAAGCTGAAGGGAGACAGCAGCACGCCCGTAAGGTGTAACCTTATGCTCAGCTAGAATGTGGGCTTACAGATAAGTCGTGACTTTTGAGGAAGTCCGGGCAGGCTTTGGACAGAGCACGAGTCGACTCGGTGACGATTTCCTTTGTCCTCGTTGGTCCCGCGGACGCCGCAGGAGTCTCGGGCTGCGGGCGCTGCTGCTGCGCTGCATCTGGGGGTGCAGGGCCTGCGCGCTGCGGACCCGGAATTCCCGGCTGAACGTGGCCGGGCTACCTGGGCTGCCCCGGCAACGGCTCCGTGACGTAAGGGCCGGGGCACGCGCTGGAGGCTGAGGCAGGCGGGTCTCCGGTCAGGCGAGGCCGGGGAGGCGCGGCAAGGACGCGGTGCAGGGTGGCTCAGGGCGCAGCACGAAGCTCCAGCCTGCTCCTCGGAACAGCACAGAGCTTGGCAGCCCTGAGCCGCTGCTTTCTGGAACTTTCCGTGTGA
>NW_004524850.1:1713613-1714655 GCF_000260255.1 Octodon degus
GGCGGGGCGGGATGCAGCTGGGCGGGGCGAGCCCCAGCTGGGCGCTTCCTCGGCGCAAAGATGGTGATAAACCCTAGCCGGGTGGCCAACGTGGTGCGCTATTCGCACGATCCCTGGGGATGCCAAGGACAGGGGCGTCACTGTTCGTGAGTGTAGTTTGCTCCACTAACTTCACTGGGGGGAGTGGAGTGGAGTTCGGTGCTGAGGTTCAGTGCGGGTCGGGTGGGGTCAATAACCGCAACCAGAATTGGGGAAAATTCAGCTCGTGGTTCCGTTCTGTTGTTGCTCTCGACGGTGCAGTTGTTTCTGTTTCCGTCTAGAATATCTGCCCGGGCCTTTTGCGGGGCTGGTGCGGGGGGCGTGAACTGCTTCAGCTGTTGTTTGTCTTGGAAGGATCTTATCTGTCCACTACTTTATTTTTTATTCTTAAATTTATTTTATTTTAGGGAAGGGTCTACAGGATATTGAAGGTCTCACTACAAGATCGGGCTCGTAGTGATCCGCCTATTTACAGCCTCCCAAGAGCTGGGATTACAGGCACACACCACCACGCCCAGTCTCAATCCCGGCTCAGCCCCGGCTGGCAAGGCAGATGCCCCGCAGCTGTCGGCCTCCAGGGCGCTCTGGAAGCCCTGCCTGCAGCCCTGCTGCGGCTGCGACTGTGCGGCTGGCGGCCCGCACGCGGCTGCGTGACGCGGGGATGCTCGTTACCCGGCCAGTGCTGACTGCTGCAGGACCTGCCGGCCCAGGAGCTCGGGGGTGGGGAAGCCGCCCAGCCGGCAGGCGCCGCGACGCTGGATGTGCTGTATCTGTAGTGACCCCGTCCCAGTTTTCTTTTTTTCTTATTTGCTAGTACAGTTCACAGGCACAGGGAGGGAGTACATCGGGGCCAGGGGTGACGTGGGCGCGCAGGACCCCGCAACTCTGTCTGCGTGCGGCCCCTCTTCCTCCTCCTGCCTCCATCTCTCCATCTCCTCTCCACTGTGAAACATCTGCCGCTCTATTCCCAGTTAGCTATCTTTTCTTTTCTTTTTTTTTTTTT
>NW_004524850.1:1714830-1718791 GCF_000260255.1 Octodon degus
TCTTCTTAGTGGTTATTCATTGTACAAGATGCAGACATGAGATCCTGTCCACAAACACTATTAGCACAAATCTCTCTACTCACTGCATTAAGAGAAAGTAGCTGCACATCTAGCCTAACTAGCCAGGGCTGTTCTCTTCAGATGAGCTGTTCTGCTGACCAGGTACAAGCCGGCAAAAGTGGCCCAAAAATTAAAAGAAAGAAAAACATTATTAGGCGTCAAATGCTCCTTTCAGCAGAGCAGCACGCCTCAGCCCCACAGTGACCCAAGCTGCCCTGCGTGTATACATATATACGTTCCCCTCCTTCCTCCCTTCTTTCTTTCCTCTGTTCCCCCATCTGCGTTGTTCCTTCCCTTTGAGTAGTCTCTCTCTCTTTCACAGATCTATACTAGCTACACAAGACCAGGCTCTCTTTCATTTTGATCTTTATTTATAATTGGGGTTTCTCATAGAACAGAAATAATGCTATATTTAAGCTCGTGTGTCTGATTTGTTTCACTTACCATGCTGGTCTCCAGGTGCATCCTTTTTTCCTACAAATCCTTCAAATATCTTCTTCCTGGCAGCGTAGTATTCCGCTCACAGGCATCTGCTGCCACACGGGGCTTTCTGTTAAGAATTGTTTGAGCTGTGCCTTCCTTGGATGGCGTCAGTAGGGTGATCTATCAGCCGAGGCCGCATGCTCTGTCCCTGAGATGCTGACCTGGCCTGTCAGCCCTCGCTCTGGGAGGCTGAGGCAGGACGGCTGCGAATTTCACACGAGTCTGGGCAGCTTAGCAAGACCCGTTCCTTTCTCTTCCCCCTCGTCCCAGTTGTTCCTTCCCTTTGAACTGTTTCTTCGCCTTTCTCAGCATCTTTCACTTTTTAGTTACTTGAGGAACGGATGAAATCGAGGCAGCGGTGTTGCCCAGTGGCGTGCTGCTGAGCTATAGAAGAAGACGAACTCGAGGCTTTCACAGGTAAGTGGATGCAGCCAGAGAGCACACCCATGAGCGGCATAAATTAGGTGCGCGTGTGCACACACCAGGTAGCTCCCTCGTGCACAAACTGCGTGTAAGAAGGAGATTCTTCTACCCGCGTCCCCCCCCAGCCTGCGCCCCCGGGGACCCTGCTTCATTGAGCCGGCGCCTCCTGGAGCGTTAGATCAGCTTCGCCGCTAGAGGGCGCGCGCGACCGAAATCCAGCCGCGAGAGAGAAATCCTCCCCGCCTGTGCGGCCGGGTGAGCGCTGCAGCGTGGGCGAGCTGCGGCTGGCTTCGCCGCCTGGAAATTTGGGGTGACAAAGACAGGACCTGCCCCCTCTTCCCTCTCACGGCATGAGGTACACTTCGGGATTCTCCTAGAAGTCAGCCAGGCGTGCGCCGCGCTGAGGCAGGGGCTCTCTTGTCTTTGTTCTGACTTTTTATTTTTTAAAGAGAATAAAATGTTCCAAAAAAGAGAGAGAGATCCCTTTAGAAATGATACAGAATTTCACTAAACGGAATCATAGGAATTCGGCAATGGCCGTTGTATTGCCTAGTGTTGTCTTCAAATTAGCTGTTTAGATTGCTAGATTAAAAACAAGCAAAACTGGCCAAAAAATGGCAGCATATTAGAAAGAAGAGAAAAAATAAGCATTGCCTGCCCCTTGCGCTAGGCCGCAGCGATGAGCAGGGCCCTCACCCGCGCCGCCCTGGGCCTGTGCACCTTAGTCCTCTTTCCCTTCTTTCTCTTCTCCTTGCCTTCATCCAAGTTGTGATATTTTTGTACAATGGAGTAGCACTCACCTATGAAAAAGATCCACTCAAAACTTTTATAGATAAGTGGTTGCGACCTGAGATCTTTCTCCTAAGTGACATAAATCAGCAGCGGTTGTTACACTGCGTAGTGCTGTCTGTGAGCTCGTTGGCCAGCTAGCCGGATGGAAGCGCGCAGAACTGGTGCAAAAGTACCAAAACGTTAAAAAGGAGAGGAAAAGTTTGAGTGTTACACGCTCCCTTCAGTAGGCCAGCACGATGGCAATGTCTCTGCAAGCTGTCCTGGGGACAAGGGGACGCTGGCCCTGAGGGAGGGCAGCGGTGGGAGAGATGGACGAAGGACAATGTTTGCTTTCCTAAGTTGCCAAGTTGGAAGCAAGCAGTGCCTGGAGGCACGGTCCTGGCCTGCGGTGGCCACCAGAAGCAGGGTGGCCCGGGGGACGACGGGCAGCTATCAGGAAGGAGGGCAGGGCAGGGCGCTGTAGCCCTGGCGATCTCTGAGCGTCACGCTGTGGCCACAGACTGTGGGACGGGCTGGGCGTGGCCATTATGTGCTCTCAGTCATGGAGACCCTCCTGTCTCAGCCTCCCCAGTGCTGGGATGGTGGCCGGGCGCCACTGCGCCTGGCGCTGGGGGCTCGTGGTGGTCAGTTGAGGAGCTGTGGTGGAGGCCGGAGGCCGGAGGCCGGCTCCCAGAGCCTCTTCCAGCCCCCAGACCCTGCCAGCTCACTCTCTCGGTGTCGCTTGCTCCTGGGAGCTGCAGGAAACGCCCGCGGTCTACGCACTAGGAGGACGTCCAGCCCGCTTCCAATTTTATTTTTGTTAGTCTGCGCCTGCGGAGCACGGCGGTCACCTTCTCCGTGCGCACAGCGCGGCGGGCAGCAGGCTCCGCTGTGCTTTCTCGGGGTGCCCAGCGGCCCTCCTCGCTGGGGGTCCCTCCCGCGGCTCTTGGGGTCACAGGCTGCACGGCCACGCTGGGATCCTCAGTTGTCCCCTTCCTGGTTTTCCCCCATCTCTGTAACTTGGTTTATCTTGCGATTGATGGCTACGTCCAAAGACAGAACTGTGGCCCAGAGACACTCTGTGCGTGGGATCTTCCTGCTCTAGCTGCGAGGCTCTGCGGAGAGTTTGGGGGGCTGAGGCAGGAAGGCCTCTGTGACTTGGGGGTCACCCTGGGCCACGTGCTGAGTTCGAGGCCAGCCTGGGCTAAGCGGGCGAGGCCTTGTCTTTACAGGAAGGAACTCAGGCGACAGTGTCGCCCGGCCTGCTGCGCCCCGTGATGGCGGCATCCCCGGGACCGCAGTGAGGAGGCCTCAGCCGGGGGACGTGTCCCCGACCTCAGCCCAGCGCTGACGCTGCCACGCAGACTCCGCGTGTCTCGGGGTCTCGCACGTGGGCTCACAGTCGTGGGCACAGAGAGGGGACAGGAGGGTCCTGTGCGGGGCCAGGTGCGGCTGGGGCGACGTGGCCAGGTCAGGGGAGGCCGGGCGTCGGGGGCGAGGGGACAGCGGACCTCAGGGCGGGGGACACGGGGACAGCGAGAGGGCTCCAGGAGGGCACGGCGGAGCTGGGTACGGGGCGTCTGTCATGCGCCAGTTTATGTATCATCAGTCAGTCCATCGTGTGTTGGCTGTCGACCTGTCACCACAGGGATACCGGTCACCAGCTATCTGTCGTCGGACTATCTGCTATCATCTAGTGCCCGTGTCGGTCTGTGCGTCGTCTGTCTATCATCCATCCGTCTTTAATTGATCTATCTTCTGTTTATCTGCCTGGCATCTCTTGCTTATATATATCAATATATCACCTGTCTAGCACCCATTACCTCTATCTATCTATCTATCTATCTATCTATCTATCTATCTATCCATCCATCCGTCCATCCGTCCATCCGTCCATCCGTCCATCCGTCCATCAGTGGCTCTGTGTCTCATGTTCGCTGTATCGACCTACCCACCCTCAGCAGGACGATATATGCTGGGGACGCAGTGGACTTCTCGGTGACGTGCTCTACAAGAAATGATCTTTCTTCAACTTGAGAGTCAGTGCTCCTCTATATGCTTGTCCTCCATCTCCCCCTGCTCCACCTCCTCCATCTCCTCCTCCTCCATCTCTTCCTCCTCCATCTCCTCCTCCTCCTCCTTCTCCTCCTCCATCTCCTCCTCCTTCATCTCCTCCTGCTCCATCTCCTCCATCTCCTCCTCCTCCATCTCCTCCTCCACCTCC
>NW_004524850.1:1719841-1721558 GCF_000260255.1 Octodon degus
AGTGTCTTCTCTGCATTTTGCTTTGCATTGAATTAATTAATTAATTAATTAATTTTTGGAGCAGAAACATTTGGAAGGCTTCACGCTTTTGCGTGTCATCCTTGTGCAGGGCCCGTGCTAACCTCTGTGTTCTTCCAGTTGTAGCGTGTGTGCTGCTGACGAGACTACCATTTTTTTTTTTTAATTTCTGAAGACAATAATAAGCAATAAAGAGATGAGCAGCGGATTGGAATTTCTTTCCACCGAGCTAATTTTTTAATGGGTTGCTAATAAGTGATAAAATCTGGATTAAACCAAGAAGTGCCGTTGAGAGAGAATTATGTGTTATGAAATGGTGTGTGAGTGTGTGTGTGTGTGTCTGAGCCCAGCACCCCGGAGGCTGAGGCAGGACGGCTGCAAGTCCGAGCTCTACTCCTGCAGCTCAGCGAGATCCCGGCTGCTCCTCCCTGGGACTGACTCGGTCTCCGTAAGCCCCGCCCTGTTGTGGCAGCGGGGGACACTGTTGTGACAGACACAGTGACATAGAGTTCAGTCCACAGGAGAATAAAAGGCCGTGAGAAGCCATGTGGACTTCCTGCCTCGAGGGGAACTGTGTCCCAGCCGTCCACCGTGCCTTCTGTTATGAGAAGTGTCCCAAGACTGCCGCATCCCAACCCCTCCAGCCCCTGGATTGCCAACATTTTAGCCAAAAATGCTGTACAGAGTATCCCGCTTGCCTGCCTAGAGCAGAGATGAGCGTGGTATTTACCTTTGTGTGCCTGGATGATTGTATCTAATAGGATGTCCTTCAGTTATGCCCCACTTGTGGCAAATGACAGGGCCTTGGTATTTTTTATGGCTGTATAGTATTCCCTGCTGTGTGTCACACATGTCATTTGCTGTTCATCTGTAGACAACGCCTTGGGTCGGTTGGGCTTCCCCAAAATCTTATCAGATTTCATTGACTGAATGACCATTTGGCTCCAGAGTAGTTTTTGGGCTCATTCTGCAGCATCAGGACTAACCGGTTCTCTTTGCCAGGCGTGGTGAGCTGCCCCGTGTGGGTGCGGTTTATAGCATTCCTGAGTGAGTCCACACAGCGTCCAGCTCTCCTGCAGGCCCTGCCAATGCAGGGAAGTTTGCTTTCGCCCGTTTCTTCAATCCCAGGAGAGTCCAGCAACAATAAAGGCAGAAAAAATAACCCCTAGAAAATTATTTATAAATACTGTAAGTGTGCTGATAAAGCCCCTGACAATCCCGCTGGGTTCCCTTAGGGCACAACTCACTGCTGTTACTTCACTGGATCAAGGTTTACATAAGCGTGTCGAAGAGCAGGCGGAAAAGCTTGTCTAGACCACGATTCCAGCGGCGTTGAGGCCAGCCCACGGCCACCGACGCCTGATTCCAGCAACCTGCCCTAGAAAGTTCTATCCCTTGATGTGCCTAAGGTGCTGGATGGCGAGCCCAGGGCTGTGGCGCTGCGCTCCGCCCCGGCCCTGCGTTGTGTTGTACTTCCGAGACAAAGTCTCTCTGAATCTTGGAGTTGCCAAAGCTGGGCTTGAACTTGGGACCTTCCTGCCTCAGCCTCCCGAGGGCTGGGATCCCGGGCCCCCCGCCACGCCCGGCTTCCTGTGGCTTCTTCAGTAACCTGCACAGCAGCGCGAATTGATTCTCTGAGTCGCCCTGACTCTGTGGAGGTCAGAACGCCGATTGGCGGAAGCCAGGGATCGCGGAAAAG
>NW_004524850.1:1723183-1723973 GCF_000260255.1 Octodon degus
CCAGGAGGGGCTGCCGGCTCTGTAGGGTTTTGCAGGTAGCAGAAGAGTGTGAGGCATGGAGCTGAGACTCGGGGCTGGCTGAGGGCTGGGGCTTCTCACACATCCGGGACCTCTCAGGAGTGACCTCTGGCAGCTCCCCAAGGTCAAAATGACCGTGAGAATAGTTTGGATCAAGTCGGGGCACCAAGGCAGCCCTGCAGTGCACCTAAATACACCGCAGACCCTCCTGCCTCAGCCTCCCCGGTGGTGGGGCCGCCACGCCCCACAGATATTTCTTTTCTAGTTGGTTGGGGCACAGGGTCACTGCGTGGGAAAGCTGGAGGGACCCTGGACAGACAGCCTTCCTGGGGCCTCCATGCTGGGACCCTTGCTGTTCCAGCCCCCAGAAAGTTGGATTTTCTAGGAAGGGACACTTGAACAATGAGGCCACCGCTCTTTTTTTCATTCAAGCCCATGTTTGCTTTGCATACTGATTTTGTTTTAATTAGACTTTAACAAAACAGGGCAGGATCTAGGGAGATGCGGCACTGAATGGGATTTCTGGTCCCGAGGGCCCACAGCTGCGGGCTCCAGGGCAGCTTGGTGGCACGGCCTGGCCCAGCTATGGGCAGTCTTGGCTGCCCCGAGAGTAAAGATGTATCCATCCTTGTGGCCAGTAAGCTGGAAATCAGTGGGGACGTGCATGTCCTGGGATGCACCGCCAGGCCCCAATTTGCCTGCAGCCACCCCTTCTTGCTCACATGGATGTGGCGAGACCCAGACACGTAAAGGCCAGGGCTTTCTTACTGCA
>NW_004524850.1:1724698-1725989 GCF_000260255.1 Octodon degus
TGGAATAAGCGCTTTCCTGGCAAGTGCAAGGACCTGAGTTCAATCCTTGATTCCGCCAAAAAAGAAGCACTTTTAAGCCAGGAGTCTGAAATTCAATGAGAAAAAAAAAATGTAATATTTGGACTAGTACGCAGGGAAATGGTTCTGTACTCTTTTCTGAGTTTCTGTTCTCTGCAATTGTAGGAGCACAAGCCAGTGGTGAAAAACTGCTCAGATGCACGCGCAATGCTTTCTAAAAGCACGCCAAGGCCACTGAGTGTGTGCCGGCCAGGCGTACACACGGCTTGCAGTGCGCGGCACCCGACTTCCTTGTGGCGAAGAAGAACCAATCTTTCACATAAGCAGTTATGTTCTGAAGGGTCCCCAAATTTCTATGCTGAGCCCTGGTGTCAGAACTGGAGCTGTGGGAGGCTCTGGGGTCCCCGGGTGCAGCCTTGTAGGTGGGCTCTGTGTCCTCATTGCAGAGACCCCGAGGGCTCCCTGCCCCTGCGCCCCGCGAGGACACAGCAGAAGCGGCCATCTGTGACGCAGGAAGCAGCCCCAGCAGCCCGGGCTGTGTCCCGCCTGGGCCTGGGCCTCAGTCTGCAGCACGGGCCACCGAGCCCTGTGGGTGTCAGCGCTGGGCTGTGGGGTCACACAGGGCGGCCGGGATAGGCTGAGTGGAGGAGACAGCAGCCCGATTCAGAAGTCAGTCACGGGATTCTGACCTTGGGAGGTATACGCGGCCCCTGGCCTGTCCTGCCCTCTTTCTTCCTTAGTCTTCCTCCTTCCTGGCCCCCATGAGGTGAGCGTCTTCCACCCCATGCCCATCCGCCCTGACACTCCTGCCTGGAGCAGCCGCCTTGGACTACACCCTCTGCACCGTGAGCCCCACCAGCCTCTGTCTTCTAAGTTGTGAGCTTGTGGACATGAAAGTGGTGAAGATTTTGGGGTCGAACATGGTGCAAATCCGCATCTGGATGAAGAAAGACTGTTGGAGGGGCTGTTGCGAGGGGGTGGCCCGGAGGCTCTCCCAGCGCAGGAGGTCTGGAGCCCTCCCGGACTTCAGGGGCTGCAGATCCAGTCTCCAGAGCTCGGTGCTTGTGTGGAGGGCGGCACTTAGGAGCTGCTTGGGGTTGCTGAGGTAGTGGCACGAGATCTCAGGAGGACATGTCCTGGTCCTCATGATTTGCGCCCCGGATCTCGGCACCAGCTTCTTTGGGTTCCAGCCACGCAAACCGTGAGATGCGCCACCTCCTCTGCTCTCTGCGAATTTCCAAGCCAGCATCGAGGTGCCAAAAGAGCCACTGGA
>NW_004524850.1:1727512-1729419 GCF_000260255.1 Octodon degus
AAGCCTCTCGCGTCCGACCTTCCCTGGGGTGAAAGCCTCCCGCGGCTCCCCCATCACCCAGTAGCAGCTCTCCCACTTTTTCTCGCCCAAGGGCAGGACGCGGTACAGGGTTCAAGGTCTGGGTCCGACGAGCTCCTCCCCGCGCTGCACCATCCCGCCCAGGGCCTGCGCTTGCTGTGGGCGGCTCGCTGCGCGACATCCTGGGCACAGGCTGTCGCTCTTGGGAATCGTGCTGGTGCAAATGGTGGCGAGCAAGGGCACCATGTCGCGATTCTTTCGGGAAGATGCCTGGAGGAGAAGAGCTGCATCCCGGAGCTTTGGAACTTCAGTTCCTCGGGGAAGAGTTTTAAATTCAAATCAGAGACTTCCAGGGAGGATTGCTAATGTTTAATTTCTCTTACTGGTGCTGGACTGCCACAGGGTTCTGTGAATAGAAAAAACTAGAGACCTTTGGGATGGCCTAGAGGAACTTAAAAAGAAATAGAGCTGCAGGCAGAGCTGCGGGCCCTCGCGTGGGGGGCTTTGGGGTCAATCATGTCTCCATGGTGATGGCTCCCGCCTGGGAGGAAAGGCGTGAGAAAGCCAGACCTGGGGCTTCTCTGGGGGCATTTTGTGGACTCGCTCAGCATCATCTGAGGAGCCACGGGGGAGGGGCGGCGTCTTGGGACCCCGGGACAGAGCATGGGGGAGGGGCGGCGGTCTTGGGACCCCGGGACAGAGCATGGGGAAGGGGCGGCGGTCTTGGGACCCCGGGACAGAGCACGGGGGAGGGGCGGCGTCTTGGGACCCCGGGACAGAGCATGGGGGAGGGGCGGCGGTCTTGGGACCCCAGGACAGAGCATGGGGGAGGGGCGGCGTCTTGGGACCCCGGGACAGAGCATGGGGGAGGGGCGGCGGTCTTGGGACCCCGGCACAGAGCACGGGGCACGTGTTCTGAATCCAGAGGAGGCCCGAGCCCGGGTTTGTGCAATGCGGCGGGTGTCAGGGTCCCAGCGCTCGCTGCCCAGCTGCAGAGCACAGGCATGGAGACTGGGGGGCCCTCTGCACCCATCAAAGCCCTTGGAAGAACGTGGTCTTTCGGCCGTGAAAGTTGTGTTCTGACTAAATGGAGAAATACACAACTTGAGCAGTGGGAGACGGGACGAGGAATCTACTAAACCGACCACCCGAGTCGGCCTCGAAGCCAACGGTCTTCGGGTGATCTTCGGGTGGGGAAAATCCACGTTAGTCCTCACCCAGGAGACGTCTGTCCCTCAGATGTGAGCTGCAGCCAGGTGTGGTGTTGCCTGCCTGTCATCCTAGCACTCAGGAGGCTGAGGCAGGAGGGTCGCCATGAGTTCAAGGCCAACCTGGGCTGCACAGTGAGCTCAAGGACAGGTGGAAATTTGGTCTTTTTTTTTGAACTGGGGATTGAACTCATGCCCTTGTGCTTGCCATGTATGTGCTTATTCTACTGAGCCATCTCCCCAGCCCTGGCCAGGTGGAAATACACAGCGAGACCTTGACTCAAAAGGACCAAAAAGCAAAGCAAAATAGTGAGTTGAGGGCATGAGATGCTCAAAGCAACGAGATGTGACAGAGGACCTCACACCACAGCAACGGATGTGCATCCATGTTTATAGCAGCGCAAAGATCAACCCAAATGCCCACCACCCGAGGAATGATAAAAAACAGTGCGGCATTTTTATAGGATGGAGTACTACTCAGCCATGAAGAAGGATAAACTCAAAGCTTTTATAGATAAATGGATGCAACTGGAGGCCATACTCGTCAGTGAAATAAATCAGGCCCGCATGTGGAAACATCATGTTGTCATCTAGTAAGATCTGAAAGAGTAAATAAATCTACTGAGTACAGCAGACACCGTTGAGAGGGAAGAAACAGCTCAAAGGGAAAGAACCACTGGG
>NW_004524850.1:1729908-1734548 GCF_000260255.1 Octodon degus
AAAAAAAAAAAACCCCTGAAAAGGCAGGGTCCGGGGCAGCATGCTCTCGTCCCTTTCTGTCTCCCTGCTGGGCAGGGGCTTTCTTTCCCTCACTAACTATACTCTGCTCTTACCCTCCGTTGTCACTACAGTTCACTCATCGGCTTTGGAGAACACGACTTCCTACCTGCGTCTAGCAGGTTGCGGCTCCTTTCTCCGATGTCACCGACCCCGAGGTCCTTGCTGTACAAGACCCTCAGCCCCCCACACCCACACATACCCACACAGTACACACTCACACCCACATGCACACGCGCACACACACACGCACGCGCACACACATGCACACACACGCACACATACACACCCACCCACCCACGCACACACATGCACATATATGTGCACACAAGCACGCACACAGGCACACACACGCACACTCGCACACACACACCTGCACACCACACCCACCCACGCACACCCACCCACGCATACCCACCCACGCACACCCGCACGCGTGCACGTACACGTGCACACAGTGCACACAATGCACACTTGCACGCACACATGCACACACGTGTGCACACAAACACACATATAAATACCCACCCACCACACCCACCCACACGCGCACACGCGCACACACACGCATGCACACACACTCGCACACACTTGCACGCACACACATGCACACATACACACCCACCCACACACCACACACATGCACACAAACTCACACGCACACACATGCACACATACACACCCACCCACACACCACACACACACCACACACGCACACATACACACATGCACATACACAAGCACACACACCCATGCACACACACATGCACATACACATACATATGCACATACAAGTGCACACGCACACACACACACACTCGCATGCACACACACTCGCAAACACACACCCACGCACACACACATGTACATATACTACAGTCACTCACACACGTGCACGTGCACACATGCACACACATGCATGCACACACACTCACAAACACACTCGCACGCACACACATGCACACATACAACCCACCCACACACCACACACATGCACACATACACACATGCACACACACACGTGCACACGCACACCCACGCACACTTGCATGCACACATGCACATACATGCACATACACCCCCATGACCCCCGCACACATACACATGCCCAGACACGTGCACACATACACGTGCACACACACGCACACGCACACTTGCACGCACACATACATGCACATACACCCCCACACCCCGCATGCCCCGCAGCCCCCCCACGCACACATACGCATGCCCAGACACGTGCACACACACACACGCACAGTGACACAGGAGCCTGCACCACCCGGGAGCTCACTTTCTCCGAATCCTTTCCCGTCTCACCCTAACCACTGCCCCTTCCACCAGGGCAGCGGTGAAAACACAGACTCGGATGTGTGGGCCACAGACACGGGAAGGAAGGCGCAGGGCTCTGTGTCTCGGTGTCCCCGGGGAATTAGGGGCACGATGTCCCGCCCTCCCCCGCCCGCAGGCTCCCGAACTCAGGGCTGCTCAGGTTTGCCACAGAAAAGTAGCAGAGCGAAGGCGGAGGCAGCGGCAGGCAGCCTGCAGGGTCCCGGGCGTGCTGGGACGCTCCTGATGCCGCGCGGGGCAATGACTGGGCGCTCCCGTGTTCCACTGTCACCAGCGCCTTCTTACGTTGCTGCTGGGAAGTCAGGCCAGCGGGCCGAATCTGCAGACAAGAGGCTGCAGCGCTTTTTAGGCCGGCAGGTAAGTGAACAGAAAGGGCAGGTTTATCTCGAGTGGCTCTCATTTTTAGCTCTTTATTGTTTTGATGTCACTGGAATTGGGGACTGAACACAGGCCTTTGCACCGAGCTATGTCCCCAGCCCTTTTTTATTTTTATTTTGAGAGATAGTCTTGCCCAATCACTAGATCGCCCAGCTGCGCTGGGACGTGCAGTCCTCCTGCCTCAGCCTCCCGCAATGGGGACTACAGGTGTGCGCTGCTACAATATCAACGACGCAGACTTTCCCAGCGAGATGACAGGAACGTCACCGTGGTGTGGGTTGTTCCACTTGTGAGTGTGGTATGCAGGTGCATCCACTCACCTACAAAGCCCTCGAGTTCATCCTTCTTCCTGGCTGAGTCGTGCTCCATTGCATAAGCGTACCACAGCTTTTTTTAATCCATTCCTCAGTTAATGGGCATTTAGGTTTTGGAACACAATCTGTCTGTTGAGAAATACCAAAGCTTGGGAGTGAGGGAGTTAGGAACATTCCTTTTTCTGTTTCAGGGACTAAAATTCCATCGGCCGTGGAACAGTGTAATGATACACCACAGAAGCAATGAAAATATGGAACGCGCAAAACTGAACTATGATTAAAGGGACCAAGATGGCAGATTTTAGGTTTTGTGTATTTCACCAGAATTTAAAAAGTTATGTGGCAAACTGACCCAGTCGGTGAACAGCAGCGCGGATTTTATTGCGTGGGCCTGGTTTTAGGCAGATAGACTCAGTGATAAAAGGCACACGTTGAAGCTGGGCAGGGTGCTGTGTGTGGGGTCCTAGCACTCGGGAGGCTGAGGCAGGATGAACTCTGTGAATTTGGGGCCAGCAGGGGTCCATAGCGAATTGAAGGCCAGCGCACGCTACATAGCGAAGCGCTGTCTCACATAAAGAAATAAATATCCCCTTTTAAATTGTTTATACTTTTTTTTTTCCATTTTAGGTATTTGGTACATCATCTCACTATGCAGCCTGGACTCCTAGCGGTCCCGTTGTCGGCCTCCCCGCTGCCGGGACCCAGGCCTGCGTCACCACACCAGACTCGTGTGCTGGCTCAGCGTGCCCCGGGGTTGGGAGGCGGCGCAGCCCATGGGACCAGGGACCGAACCCGGGCCCTGCGCTTGCCCAAGCAGGCGCTTAGTCCGCCTTGAAGGCTCTCGAGCCTTGTTTGAGGTGTCTTCGTGCGGTTAAGGATGGTGGGACCAGAAGAACAGCAGGAGACCCGGGACCCGGGCAGGGCGGGCGCCGGAGCAGCCGAGGCCGGGCTCCGCGGGACCCCCGGAACCTCCCAACTGCAAGAGGACAGAAGAGCCACCGGGCGCCCGAGCGCTGTGCCCGGCGAGGCCCGCGTGGCTGGCTGTGTGTGCCCACTGGGACATTCTGTAGACCAAGAGCGTGCGCCCGAATGTCTTCCTGCAGGGGATCTTCGACTTGTGCTTGTGGGAACAAATACCTTCAATACACTCAACGATCTCATGCTTTAAAATGGGGACGCTATGACCAACTGCCCCACCCCAGGCGTTGCTAACTGCCGTGCGGTTCAACTCGGTTCCCAGAAACTAGAGCTCGGTGCTTCTCGAGTGCGTCACGTCCCAGGGATTTGCCTTCAGACGGTTAACAGGCGCGGGGCTTCACAGTTTATGTAGGAGTACTGAGGGACTTAGCGGGCAACCCGCCGGCCCCTCCGCAGCCGTCCCGAGGCCCAGAGCCGCTGTCCGGTGTCCACAAGGCGGGAGAGCCACGATGCTGGTCACTCGGGGACGCCGAGGAAACCAGACAGTGACTGCTTGTATAGGAAACGTGAGGGCCGACCAAATAGCTCAGCGGATTAGGGCTCCTGCAAGCAGGCCCAGGGCCGGGATTTGATCCCCCGGGCGCGCTGAGACGGGATTGAGATTGGCGTGGGGGCGCACGCCTGTAATCCCAGCGCTTGGGAGGCTGAAAACAGCCGGATCACTACGAGTCTGATCTAGTAGAGAGACCCTGAGCACCCTGTAGACCTTCCCTAAAATACAGAAAAAACCCTAATAATAATAAAATAAAAAAATATAAAGGAAATGTGAAACAGACAGCTCCGAGACACCCCCAGCTGGGTGACAGCCGCGGCTCAACGCCTATCATTTTGCTTAGCGAAATTCGGTATCGTTTCTAACTTATTTTTCACCGCTTTTTATTTTCTTTAAAAGAGAGAGAGAAAGAAAAAAGACCATCAGGAAAGTGAAAGAGGTCAGGATCTCGGGGTGGGCCTCGGGTCGTCTCCCCAGTGTAAGACCCTGAAGGGGCGCGTGAAGGCTGCGGCTGGGGACAGGGGGGGACCGCGGTGTCGCTGCGCGGCCGGGAGCCGTTCAGGCCCCACCTTGGTTCTTCCTTTCCCTTTTCTCCTTCCAGGTTTGCACGTTCCCACCTGCTAACCTGACAGCCAATTTGCAGATCATACGGCGTCACCCAGCCGCTCTCGTCTTAAACGTGCACGCGGGCTGCCAGTGGGGTGCGCAGGGAGGCCGTGCACTCGCGACTTCTCTTGCTTTGAGCATTTAAAAAGAAACACTTTTAAGAGAGTACAAAAGAGGAAAAGAAAAAGGAAAAAACTAGAAACAATACAGAACCGCACGAAACAAAATAATGGAAATTTGACGAGAGCCGCTTCCAATTCGGGGTGCCTTGGGGCGCACAGATTTTCTAAGCAAGAGTAAAAACCCAGGAGTTGGAGGGGTGCGCCACAGCAGGATTTCTCTTTCGTATGTTAACAAGTCTTGTCCTCTGTGGGCAAAAGGAAAATCAAAGCCAGGGCCGGGAGGTGGCTCAGGAGAGGAAGCGCTTGCCTGGGAAGCGCAAGGGCCCGAGTTCAATCCCCGGA
>NW_004524850.1:1736378-1739792 GCF_000260255.1 Octodon degus
CACAAGTGTGAGCCACATGGAACTGTTGCCACAAATGTGAGCCACGTGGAGCTGTTGCCACAAATGTGAGCCACGTGGAACTGTTGCCACAAGTGTGAGCCACGTGGAGCTGTTGCCACAAATGTGAGCCACGTGGAGCTGTTGCCACAAATGTGAGCCACGTGGAACTGTTGCCACAAGTGTGAGCCACATGGAACTGTTGCCACAAGTGTGAGCTACGTGGAACTGTTGCCACAACTGTGAGCCACATGGAGCTGTTGCCACAAATTTGAGCCATGTGGAGCTGTTGCCACAAAAGTGAGCCATGTGGAGCTATTCCCACAAATGCACATATGGGCAGCTTGGACAGTCAGGCCCGAGAAATGGGTCTGTGGCTCTCCAGGGTGGAGTTGCGTACCAATCTGGTTGTCAGGAACCCCAGAACGGCTTTTCCGAGCCCCAGCGACGACTGCCCCGGGTCGTGTGTGAGGCCCGTGGGAGGGACAGGACGTTGGGGAGCCGCCGCAGGCCCGGAGAGACGTGCCCTCTGGCTCCCGAGTCCTCGCCGCCTCCGAGGCTGTGTGCGGCTGTCCGAAGCCTCGAGTCGTTACGCGTTTGTTACAGTGACGTGCAGATTCCGGCCTTCGGGTCGACTCAGCTTGGAGGCCTGATTTGGGGCCGCTCCTGAGATCTGCTTTGTGTTTTTACGTAGTTTAGGAATTCCCCGGGAGTAATGGGATCTTTTTACCGCGGGAACGTAGGAAGGCGCTCTGGCGATGACTGTGTTCGTGTCCTGGGTGTTGCCACAGCGGGCCCCAAAACGCGCTGCCAGGGGCCAAGCCTGGAGACATCTCGCGGCCCGCAGGGAGTCAGAGAACAGCGTCCCCTGTGGGAGTCACTGCCGAATGATTCACCAGAGACACCTTTCGATGTCAACACGGGAACCTATGAGGACATGGGGGGATGGGCAGTACATGGAGGCACATGGAGGAATACTATTCGGCCATGAAAAGGACAGAACTCTCATTTGCAGCAGCAGCAGGGATAGCCTCGGAGGATGACACATGCAGCCGCACGACCCGGTGGCAGAGAGACGGAAACCTGCCTCCTTCCGCGCGCGGGTCCAGCAGTCCCCACCTCTGGGGTGGAAAGCTCCGTGTGACCCGGTGGCCTCTTCTCAAGCACGTCTTCCCTGCGCACGTTCTGTTGGGTGGAGAAGTCGAGGCGCTCTTCCGAGTCAGGGCTGCCCCTGGGGCTCACCGAGCTCCTCCCCGGAACTTTCGCCTTCTGTCTTCTTTGAGTCAGGGCCTCCCCGGGCAGCACCGGCTGGCCTCGACCTTGCAGCGCTGCCCTTGACACAGAGCAGAAGACAGACTCCGCTGAGACCGCGCTGGGATCTTAAAAAATGCATTGCTTTAAAAAGGATTCGTTGTTGAGCAGTTGCATTTGCTTTTGGCTTCTTTTTCTCTGTGTTTTTATGTTTTTTTGTGCTTGAAAACTGACATTTTTTTTTTTTCTGAGCCCGGAGCACCTCCACAAATGAGGTGACACAGTGGAGGTACTTGCCAGGCATCCCTGTCCCGTGAGTCACGAGTTGTCACTAGAACGTGCTTGAAGTGTTGCCGGTAACCCCAGCTCTGGGGAAGCTGAGGCAGGAGGATCCCCACGAGTTCGAGGCCAGCCTGAGGTGTGTAGTGAGCATGCGACTTGGTGGCGAAACCTCACCTCTGAAACCAAAGAAGGAAGGCAGGAAAGGGGGGAAGGGACAGAAAGAAGAACCAAGTGTCCATGGTCACACGAATGGAGGTGCAAAATGGGTTCTGCTCATGGTGTGGAATACTATGCAGCCTTGAAAATGAAATGAATTGTGATGCTGGCTACAGTGAGGATAAACATTTAAGGCTGCTGTGCACAGGAAATCAAGGAATAGCGGACGATGAATGTTGTACAGTTGGACTTTGCTTGATCACACCCTGGAAAATGCTTCACGGGACACGGTGTGAGGCCCCGTGGCAAAGCTTCGTAACGAAGGGCTGTGGGTGTGATTCTGTGTGTGTGTGGGGCCTGGCTGCACACGAAAATGTCGCCTGGAGGAGACCAGCGTTCCGTAAAGCGAGGACAGCCTGGGTTCAGGCAGGGGTGTAGCGGGTCCCGTCGCAGCCGAAGCTGCAGTTCACAAGCCTCCTGGCTTCCGGGCTGCCCTTCGCGATGGAAGCCTTGGACGCCCTGCCCGGGCGGCGCAGCAGGAGAAGGCCGAGCGGGCCGCCGTGAGCACCGCAGCGTGGGAAGGGCGGGACTGCCCTGGATCAGGGTCCCGCCGGGCCTTCGTCCCCAGGGCAGGCGGAGAAAACGTCCAGGATTACCTGCAGCTGGCGCAGCCACCCGCTGCTGGGCTGCACGCGGAGCCTGGAGTCGCAGCTTCCAGTCTGACCCGCAGGCCCGGAGCCTGGCATCACCCCACGCCCGGCCGTCAGCCCCCAGGAGGCCGAGGCAGGAGGGTGCCTGCGAGTCTGAGGCCAGCCTGGGGCGGAGTGAGCTCTGTCATCTCACCTCGTCCGAGCGCTTTGATTTTGCTCTTCATTTTCACATTACCTTTCTCACGTAAGAGAAAACAGGCAGAGTTTAAACTTCTGTGTCTTGCTTTCCTTTTTTAATTTATGTATTCGGTACAGGGTCTCACTATGTGGCTCGGACTCGTAGTGATCTTCCTGTTTCAGCCTCGCCAGTGCTGGGATTACGGGCCCGCGCCAGCACACCTGGACTTGGTCAGTGGCCCAGCGAGCCCTGGGGGTGGGGCCGGCCTGGCATGTGGTGCTGGGATAATCCCCAGCCCCTGCGCATGCCTCAGCAGATGCTTAGTGCACTGAGCTATCTCACTGTCCTTTCACACTTATTTTATTTAGCATTATGGTCTCAAATTGCATCTTTTCCTACAAATGGCTCATTTGTCCTTCTTCATGGCTGTGTAGTGCTCCATTGGGTGCAATTAATTAATCACCCAGTCGTGTGTTGCTGGACCCAGAGGCTGCTTTCCCAAGGTTTACCGGTAGGAGCTGAGCGGCTTCGAGGAAGGCCTGTGTGTCCCACTGTCATACGCGGTCTCTCAGCCTGCAGGGAGGACACCGAGAAAGGGGACAGCTGGGTCAGAGGGGGACCTCCGTGGTGGGTGTGAGGGCTTGCACCCGACCAGCAAGGCAGAAGCTTTCTTGTCCCCACAGCCCGCCAGCCTCAGCTATTGTCTGGAAACCACCCTGTGAGGCGGGAAACAGAATCTCAGCCCTGACTTAAGGTGCACGTCTGTGCAGGCCGAAGGTTGTGAATTTTTTTCTATGTACTTTTTCTGGGAAAGGTGCCTGCTTCATTGGCCATTGGCCGGGCCTCTTATGTTGGCGGGGGGACGAGCGGTTGTGAGGCCGCTGGCTGGCCGGGCCTCTT
>NW_004524850.1:1740167-1746628 GCF_000260255.1 Octodon degus
GGGGGGACGAGCGGTTGTGAGGCCGCTGGTTACTGCAGGTGCCCTGCTGCCCCGCCCCGGTCTCAGGGTGCAGGCGGGGGCCGCGGCGCTGCAGCTTCCCAGCCTGCTGGAGGCCGAGGCAGGAAGGGCAACGGACGAAGAAAGACGAAAAACAAGAAAGAGGCCTAACTGTCCTCCTCGCAGCAAGCTAGTGAGGTCTTGCATTGATTCTAGTTTTTTTTACAAACAAACAAAATAATCACGCTGATCTTCTGTGCATAGCCTAATGTTGAGCACTGTGAAAGAGGCTTGAAAGCATATTTGGTATCTTTGCTGCTTCAACTTTTTTTTTATTTTTATTTTATTAATTTATGTTTTGGCGCAGCCGGGATTGAACTCAGGCCCTTGTGCGTGCCAGGCAGGTGCTGCTTGCACGGAGCCATCTCCCGGCCTCCCTGCTTAAACCTTAGAAGGTCCTCTCAGGAAAAAAAGAAAAACAAATCAAGTTACGTAAGAAATAACAGTGTGTTTCCATTTCGTCGGTCTCTTTCCGCTTCCAGTTCGGATCACCCTCCCGTCGCCTAGCGTGCTGCCCGGCCCGCGTCTCTCGGTGTCCTCGGGCCCGTGTGGAAGCGCGCTACGCCGGCGGCTCTCCCGGCTTCTTTGATTTCTCCTGGAAACTTTTCTCCTGATTCATAACCACAGTAAGAGGGAGGAGAAAAATTGCAATTTTCTCCTAATCTCTGCCTGGAAATTAGGAGCCCGCCGCCCGCCTGCCCGCCCGCCCGCCGGGGCAGAGAAGACGCTGTCCTGGGCTCGGGCGCTGCGCAGGACCCGGGGACAGGCGCTGGCAGAGGGGAGGAGGTGTCCAGGCGAGGGCCGCGGGGGACAGGAGCAGGGGCGGGGCGGAGGGCAGGAAGCAAGGGGATTTACACCTACTGTGCCTGCTTCTACCTGTTAATCCAAACGCCCAATCTGGAGACAAGATTATGCAGGACAACGATCATGTTTTATGTCCTTCTTTCTTTACTTTTGTATATTGCCTTAAGAAAATGCACGCATGTGTGTTTCCATTTATTGTTCGGGTGTTTCTGTTATGTCTGGACGGGAGAGCTGCTGGGCTTTCTTTGCTGCACCTGCTGGGAAGAAGACGAGAGAGGCCGCGGCCTCCCATGGCGCTTTGGACTCCGAGCAGCTTGTCCCCTCCAGGAACCTCCCCTAAGCGTCGTGGCCGACCTGCGACAGTGACCTACAACCCCGTCTGCGGCACACAACTCACAATACTTAGATATTGCAAGCAGCCTGCACCTCCATGAACAGAGGACAGGATGCAAAACACCGTGCAGTACTACGCTGCCATAAAGAAGGCTAAACTTGGGCCGTCTGTAGGAAAGTGGATGCGGCACGTCTTACGTGAGAAAAGCAGACTGCGCAGAAAGAGCAGACGAAGGAGTAGACTGGGATGTACAGCTTTCTCAGGGGTGAGGAGATTGGGAGGGGAGGCCGAGGAGGGAAGTGCGCACGAGAAGATTTCAGATTATTTTAAAAAAGTTTTTCAGTTTTACATTTTTTAAAAGAGAATAAAAAAATCATACAAAGCATTAGAAATGATAACAGAACTTTACTGAACAGGAATTCAAGTGTTGTTGTTCTGGACTTGTGTCAATCCCATACCGCAAATATGCACTAACCGAAAGACAGAAAATCATTTTATCTTTTAAAATCACTTTCTGGAGTCTGGGCGCAGTGGTGCACGCCTGTAATGCCAAGGCCGGGGAGGCCGAGACAGGAGGATCCCTGCGAGTCGGAGCTGCATAGCGACACCTGTACCAAATAAATAACTAAATAAATAAGTAAGTAAGTAATTTTAAACACTTGTGAACGCGCTCTGCTCTTGGCCCCATCACCACGGCGTGGGCCGTCCACCGGGCTTCCCTGATTCCCAGGACCTGTGACGGGGTCCTGTGAGAAGTAACCGTGAGGGCCGGGGAGGCGGCTCCGGGGAATAAGCGCTTCCCTGGCAAGCGCAAGGGCCTGAGTTCAAACCCCGGTTCCACAAAAATAAATAAATAAACAAATAAAAATAAAAAAATAAAAGTAACCGTGAAGCAATCCGTGTGGCTGTGACACTCAGAATGCCGACTGTCCATCCTTCTAAAACTAAGACATTCCCAAGAATTTGAACACCTATAAGAAAAAAAAAATATAGCATTTTCGAGTGAGAGAGGAGTCACTAAGGGAAACCTGTTGAGAATCCTCGGGGCACGAAATAAATCGTGGGAAGTTCTTAAGAATTGGCCGAAGCCCGGCAAGGCGACGTGTGCAGCCGCCACAACGCGATTTCTTCCTGCAGCACGTCCCGTACGCGTGTCAGTATTTGGAGAATCTTGGGAGTGCTCACAGGGCACCCACGAGGTCCTGGAGGCCCGAGCTGGACGCGCAGTAGGGAACGGTGGGTCAGCGTACCCTGAGCCTGCGCGGGCCACGACAGCGAGACCACCAGAGGCTCCCGTGGCTCCTGTGGCCTGGTCCAGTGTCCACCATGGGGCGCCACGTGGAAGGTGTCCATCCTGCAGCCGCATGACCTGATACCACCAGTGCTGCACGCACACAGACAGACAGACAGACAGACACACGCACGCACACACACACACACACACGCACACACACACACACACACACACAGAGGACAGCTTGGATAACTGGTACTGCTGATTTTTGCTGGTTTATTGAAAGGAGCAATTAATGCTTAAATTTTCTTGTCCTTTTAATTTTCATAACTTTTCAGGGCAGTGTTGCGCGCTTGTATGCGGTAAGCTAAACAACTCATTTGAAGACAACAATATGTGATAGAATATTGTTGTAGCCGTTGTTGAATTCCTAGCATTTTGTGTAGGGAAATATTGTATCATTTCTGATGTTTTATTTTAGAATTCTCGTTTAAAACAATCTTTTGAAAAATTTAATGCAAGATCTAGCTTCTCAAATTATTTTTTATTTTTCTTTCTGTCTTTCTTTCTTTTGTTCTTTTGTTCTTTTTTTTTTTTTTTTTGGTAGAGGGGTGGGAGCTGGTACTGGGAATCGAACTCAGGACCGCATGCTTGCCAGGCGGGTACTGTGCCACCGAGCTACATCCTGGCCCCTGGCTTCCTAAATTCTGTTTTTTTTTTCTTTTTAGACAGGGTCTCCCTGTGCTATTCAGGCTGGACTTGAGCTCGCACTGTAGCCCAGGCTGGTCTCAAACTCCCAGCCGTCCTCCTGCCTCGGCTCCCGAGGGCTGCGGCCACCGGCGCTACTGCGGTCGGAGACCCTCGAGAGCCCCTTTGGAAGAGCAGCGGGTTCGAGCGCCTTCAGCCTGTGCCGTGCCTGCCCGGCAGCCCGGGGCCGAGCCCTGCCGGCCTGCCTGCTGGTCCGTCGGGAGAGATGGGGCTGGGGCGGCGGGACTCACCCTGCCCGAGCCCAGGGCTCCTGAGGGAGCAGAAGGCCGCGTGCACACGCGCGATCTAATCGTGCAAGAGGAGACGGACGTGCCATCCGCGGGCACAGAGCAAGTTCACTTTCCTTCTAGATTTCCTTCTGTCTGGGGGTCTGACAACAGCGCTCGGCGAGCAAGGTGATGCTGAGAGCCTTCCGGCTGCAGAGCTAATCTCTTACACACTCACACACATGCACACACATTCACACGCATGCACACACCCCCGCAATCACAAACACACTCGCTCACACACGCACACACATACATGTACACAATCACACATTCACACTCACATACGCACACACATTCACATGCACATACACCATCACATGCACACACATGCACACACACATTCACACTCATACACATGCACACACTCACATGCACATCCTCACATGCACACACTCACACATGCACACACATTCACACTCACACCACACTCACATGCACATACACCATCACACGCACACACATACACATGCACACACTCACACATGCACACACATCCTCACACACACATTTACACTCACACCACACACACACACTCAGCACACACTCACTCACACATACAGTCACACACACACTCTCACACCATGACTATCCCTCCCATGACACAGTTCACTGTGTGACCGGAACCATCGGAAGCGTGCGGTACACAAGCCGTGGCACCCCGGACCCCTCCTCCTTCCTGCCTGGCTATGCCCGGGCGCCTTGGGACCCTGCTTTCTCTCCCTTCTTCCCCCCAACACACCCAGCGCCCGGCAGGGCGGCCCGTGGAGCACGGTAGTTTCTGTGGGACGCACAGCTGATTGTCTTAGCCAGGCTGCAGGCTGCAGGGTGCGGGGCCGGGCCTGCCCCTTGGCCCCTGTAGCACCGGAGGGGAGCACTGTGGGTACCCCTCGCCCTGCGTGGCTGGTTTCCTGCATGGTCGAGGCTGCCACCAGGCACCAGGCACGTGGGCGTGGACTCACCGAGCCGTGGTGCCCCTGGAAGCTTCGCCACGGCATCCGGAGCTAGGCGCGCAAACCGGGGAAGGCTGGTGAATCCACAGCAGGCTTCGGAGTGGGCTTGGAGCCGGCTCTGGGTATGAACGTGGCCTCCCTGCCCAGGAGCCCGCAGACTCTCGCGGTTCCCTCGGACACCCCGTGCACACACCGCTATGCCTTTAGCATTCTTTGGTGGAATCAGTCCTCTTGTCACTGGGCAAGTCACAGGGACTTTTCCCTAGACCCACCTGAGTTAAAAATTTCACCAAGGAATGTCCAACTCAGGCCTCCTAATCTGCAAGCGCAAAGCTCCTCGGACATCAGGACTTGTAATATTTTCAGTGTCATGTAGAAAATGACACACTGTGACAATTCGGTGCACGCAGAACTATGCGAAAACGTGTGCAGACTCCCTCCAGGTTACTGCATAAAGAACACAGAAAAATGTAGAGCAATTTGTGTCGACCTGCGTCCTGTCCGCGATTGTTTCGACCTTTGTGTGACACTTGGAAATCGTCCCTGCTCGGATCACGGCAAACTATAAATATCAGCCAAGCTGCACCCAGGCAGGAGGATGTTCACTCGGGCTAAGCTGTCTGCACTGGGAAACTAAAGGAAGTCTTGGAATCTCCACAATGCCTGATCTTTTTAAAAAAAATACTTATATTTATCTATCCTGTCAGAGCACAGTGGCCGTGCGCGGGGTTCACGTTCGGCGCAGCTCAGCTCTTTGCACAGATTTTTTTTTTTTTTTTTTTTTTTTTTCAGAACCGGGGATTGAACTCAGGCCCTTCCGCTTGCCAGGGAAGCGCTTATTCCGCTGAGCCATCTCCCCGGCCCCCGACAATGCAGAATTGAGCTAAACAAAATACTAGGAATTCGACCACGGGAGCTCTCTTACGCAACGCTGTCTTCAGTTGAGTTGTTTAGCTTGCCAGATACAAACATTCAAGCTTCCCTCCCCGCATGACCTTTGATATTTTAGAGAACGACCTCCTGCTTCCTTGCACTGCTCAGAACCCTTACCAAAGCGCACAGCCGGGCGCTGACACCCCGCAGGGCTCGTGGCCCGGCCTGAGGCTGTGGCCCAAGGCCCAGGTCAGAGAGCAGCCCGGCTGGCTGGGCCCTGCTGGCCCCAGGAAAACCCCACGGCCCCTGGATGTCGTACCCGCAGCCTTGGGTTCCCCATGGCTCTGGATGCCGGAGGAGCGATGCAAGCCTCTCCCCCCCGTTCTCTTTTCTTTGCTTTTTTCTCTTTGTCATTTTGAGTGAAGCTGGCCTTGAGCTCATCTTGTAGCGCAGGCTGGTTTCAAGCTCGCGGAGACCCTCCTGCCTCAGCCTGCCGAGTGCTGGGGCCTGCACCACTGCAGCCTGACCACCCTTTTCCCCTTAGGAGGACTTGAGCGATAGGAGTCATAAGATTATGAGTCGGGCTCATAATCTAACTCTCTCCCACAAGGTCTAATTGATTCCAAACACCAACTCATGAAGCGTTCAGCCTGTACAGTGTTTTGAAAGGGCAGGTGCAGCATTCGGTCCACGGGACCCGCCTTTAGGGTTCCAGCCACTTGTGGGCTGGTGACAAATCTGGGGATCTCAGCCAACTGAATGGTACATGTGTGTTCTACACAGAAGCTATCTGTCTATCTATCTATCTACCTATTTATATCTATCATCTATCGATGTCTATCCATTTATTATCTATATCTATCTATTAATTCTAACTATTATCTATTAAATCTATGTATCTATGTACCTATCTATTATCCATTAAATCTATGTATGTATATATGTATGTATCTATCTATTTCTATCATCTATCTATGTCTATCCTTCTATCATCTATATCTGTCTGTTAATTGGTTCTATTATCTATTAAATCTATTTATCCATCCACCCACTCATCCACCCACACATCCATTCACTCATCCATCCACCCATCCACCCACTCATCCTCTTATCCATCTGTCTATCTGTCCATCCATCCAACTGTCTGTCCATCCATCCATCCATCCATCCAT
>NW_004524850.1:1746728-1746996 GCF_000260255.1 Octodon degus
CATCCATCCACCCATCCACCCACTCATCCTCTTATCCATCTGTCTATCTGTCCATCCATCCAACTGTCTGTCCATCCATCCATCCATCCATCCATCCATCCATCCATCCATCTATCCATCCATCCACCTATCCATACATTCACTCACCCATGCACACATCCACCCATCCACCCATCCAGTCAGCTACTCTTCTATCCACCTCTCCACCCTCCCATCCCCATCCACCCACCCACCTACCCATCCATCCATCCACCCATCCACCCATCCA
>NW_004524850.1:1747166-1749790 GCF_000260255.1 Octodon degus
TCAGCTACTCTTCTATCCACCTCTCCACCCTCCCATCCCCATCCACCCACCCACCTACCCATCCATCCATCCACCCATCCACCCATCCACCCGCCCAGTCACCCAACAATCCACCCATCCACCCATCTGTGCATCCATCCACCCACCTACCCACCCACCATCCATCCACCCACTCATTCTTCCACCCTCTCACCCTCCCATCCACCCGCCCATCCATCCACCAATCCATCCACCCACCCACCCACCCATGATCCACCCGCCCATCCATCCATCCATCCATCCACCTACCCACTCACCCATCCACCCACCAGGCTCCTTGCAGCCGAGCTGAGCATCTTGCGGCCCTGTGCTGGGCTGGGCAAGTCCTTCCCTTTCTCCTTATCATTTGGACAGTCGTTCTCCATCATGGGCACCAAAATTCATAAGGCTGCACACAGATTGCCATTAAAAAAATGGAATCCGACTGTTGTGTAGAGTGTTCTGTGTGCTTTCCCGGTGTGGGCTTTGTCCCCGGGTCTCTGTGGCTGTCCCATCTCAGGTCAGCGTGACGTTGCCGGGGCTGGCTCTGAGCTGACCCCAAGATGGGACCCTGATCAGACCGCTCATGGCCTGGACGTGAAATTCAGGGAAGAGGCCTGCGTCTGCCCCAGAGTGAACCTAGAAGGGAAGGCTTTCTCCCAGCAGGCGCTGGCAGGAATGGAGGCCACAGCCTTCCCTCCGCCCCGCTGCCTGCTTATCTGATGTTCTTTTCCTTCAGCAAAGCTCTTCAAAGAGCTTTTAACTTGAAAGAAGTGAAGCTGGGCTTTGCACAACCCTCAGCCTGCGAGAGGGAAGAAATGCTTCAGGGTCAGCTCAGCTGTGGCGCACGCGAGTGTTTCTCTTGCCAAGCTCTGCATGAAAGCAGAGTTTACTAACAGAGCAGGCGTACATTACTTAAAATTTATTGCTTTAATGCACATTATTAGAAAGGTGTAACTTGGATTAATGTGTTTTTCTGTAACTCTAACTTAGTAAATACCTGTAGTGTACTTGCACTGAAACTCTTAGAGTTCTAAAGAAAGAATAGATAACAGTTGCACAGAATTTTGAGGTAATAAGGAAGAGAAGAAAACTAAAGACTCAAGATTCATGTTGTGCATGGACTGACTGCCCACAACAAATATAATCATTTCCTGTCACAAAAATGAGCTTTAAAAGTAATAATGAAATTCTGTATGTTTTCTAATTTTTCTACTATTATTTATTGTCTTTAAAATTTTCTTAGACAAGAAAATTGGGGCAAGGGCCTGGAGACATGGCTCAGTAGCATAAGCGCTTCCCTTAAAATTGGGACAAGGAATCTAGAGACAGAGGAAGGGAGGGGCTTGGGCAGAAGAGAAGCAAAGTGAACCTAGCTGGGTGTGGTGACACATGCCTGTGGTCCCAGCACTTGGGAGGCTGAGGCAGGAGGACCTCTGTGAATCTGAGGCCAGCCTGGGCTACAAAGTGAGCCGAACCTCAGGCTGAGCTGCATAGTGAAAACCTGCTTCAAAAATTTAAAGGTGACAAAAAACCCCACTAAAATAAAAACAAATCAAGATATGTACCTCTCAGCTCTTATTTACTCTTTTTTTAGATTTTATTTACTAGATTCTTACACTAGTGAGACAATATGACATTTACGTATGCACATCTGATTTATTTCACAGACCAGTACAGTCTCTAGTTGAATCCATTTTTCTATAAAAGCCTTGAATTTGGAAGGAAGAAACAAGGGAAAAAGACCTATTTATATATACATGCAGGATAGTTTGAATAATTGTACTGCTGATTTCTGCTGATCTATTGAAAGGGACAGTTAATGCTTACTTTTTTAAAATTCTTGTTTTCTTTTTAGCTTTTTGTAACTTTGTTTTTGTTGTCTTTTAATTTCTTTCTTTCTTTTTGTGGCACCAGGGATTGAACTCAGGACCCTGCGCTTGCCAGGCAGGCACTTATTGTACTGAGCTATCTCTCCAGCCCTGTTGTCCTTTTTGTTTTTTTAAGTGAATTTTGCAAGTTACTATCTGACAACCTAAACAATGAATTTGAGGATAACATCATGAAATACACCAACCATGATTGAATTCTTATTATTTCTTCGATGAAATTGTGCATAGTTTCTCAAGTTTTTTTCCCCACTATTTTGTATTCTTTAAAAAAGAGGAAGCTATGCGACATGTATGTATTTCCTAAAACTAATAAGAACATCATGCCCTGAAAACACGTCCTATTAAAAAAGAAAAAGAAATGCTCATCACGCTTATTTGACCATTACTATGTACACGTGTATGAAACAGCACAAGGCCCCTCCAAAATATGTACACAAATTCCACGTGAAAACAAAATTGAAAAATACTTCAAATGCATTTGGCTTTTAAAAATATCTTGCAATTTTAAGGAAGGCTATGCAGAAGGGAAAAGAACTCGTGTGGTGTATCACCCGGTTATATCTACCGAAGAGAAATAAATCCAATACAAACAATTTTGTTCAGGTTATAACCCATTTTGGGGTGTTGAGAAAACGCTTGGTAGGTCTCAAGTTCTTCCCTCTCCAAACCCAGTTTCCTCCACAACCTGATAGGGGAAGAAAGGAAGGAAGGAAG
>NW_004524850.1:1750080-1751625 GCF_000260255.1 Octodon degus
AGACAGACAGACAGACAGAAAGAAAGAAGAAGCATCTGCACAGAATAGCTTGGATGATTGTCCTGATTTCTGCTGGTCTACTGAAAGGAGCAGTTAATGTTTAATTTTTATTTTCATTCTCTTCTTTTCTGCTCTTTATTTTTTAAGCAACTGTTCACGCTTATATCTGGTAATCTGAATAACTAATTTGAAGACAACAATGTGCCGTATAAGAACCATGGTTGAAGGGCTCTGATTTTGTGCAGTGAAAATCCGTAGCTTTCCAATTTTTTGTACTACTTTTATTCACTTTAATACAGGAAAAAAACCCAGAAAGAAAAATTTGTGAATGTCATCATCGGGCCTAAGATGCCCTCCCAGTCTCCTGTGCACGGCGAGTGGCAGTGGGGTGCCTGTCACCCCGTCGTCGCCCCCGGCGAGTGAGGCGGCCCCGAGGAGCAGGCTCCGGGTCGGGGCTGCGCTGACACTTCTGCTCCAAGCCAGCTGGCCTGGACGCAATCCAGGCGCCACCAGCAAGCGTCCTCCTCGGCGCCGTGGCTGCGGGGGACACTGCGCCACTCGTGGGACGGTGGCTGAGACAGCCAACAAGAGCTTCAGTTCCGAGTCCAAGGGCAGCCTGCAGCGCTGCTGTCTTACGAAAGCCCTGTGTTGGGCCGCGTAAGATTATCTCGTTTTTCCTGGAGGACAAGGCCAGCCGGGGAAGGGCTAGGCCTCAGGGATTAGCATGAACCAAATGTGCTCAGCTTCTTCTCTGCAGCGCCTCTAACATTTAATACGCAGGAGATTGCAGACATCTGATCCCCCAACAATTGTAGATCAGTCTTGAAGATAAAGTTTGGGCAATTTTTTTTTGCAGCCCCGCGCATTGGACTCAGGACCCTGCGCTTGCCAGGCAAGCGCTTATTCTACTGAGCTAGCTCCCAGGCCCTTTGGCAATATTTTTGATGGCCAGGAAATGCTGGAGACTTTTCTTTTCTTTTCTTTCTTTTTTTTCTTTTGTTAAAAAGTAAATGTCACATTTTTCAGGAAAAAATACACGCTTGACATTCAAAAAAATTTAAATTTTTAAATTTTTAAATAGAGTACAAATATAGTAAAAAATTAGAAATTATGTAGAATTTCACTAAACCAAATGGTATTTGAAAGGTGTTTTTTTTAACTTTAAAGAAAACAGAAAACAAAAATAAACAGTAGAAAAGATACAGAATTAAAAAAAAACCAAAAACCAAACCAACAGAGGACAGAAGTTCCACAATGGTTGTTAAACTTCATATCATTGTTTTCAAAGTAAGGGCGGAGAAATTTCAGGAGCCTCGAACAGATGACTTCTTGGTTACATCACATATTTACTTATTTTAAAGAAGAAAGAAGGGATTGAGGAGGGCGCACTTAAAGGTGTGAATTTAAGTAAATACTGTGCGGGACATCCTGTGGGGAAGAGTTAGGCTTTTTCTCAGTGGTTGAAGTCACTGGTGATTCGTGAATCTGCGGCTTGTTTTACAAGAATAAAGCCCTGGATGGACAGAGAAACAATCACTCGTTTTG
>NW_004524850.1:1752102-1754088 GCF_000260255.1 Octodon degus
AGTTTCTTGCCCTTTCACAGGATCGATGTCGCCTTCCCCATTTTATTTCCTCCTCTTTTGGCCAATGTCGCATGCCCTTCTCCGCTCATCTGAGTGACCGCTTTGAGGACCAGAGAAAGCAACAGGACCGCTGCTGGAGGCTTCCTGCCGGCTTGTTTTCTGAAGGTCTGCATCATTTCTAACTTTATATTTTTTTTCGTAGTTATTTCTTTCTCATTAAAAAAATTTAAAAAATCCTTTTATTCTCTTTAAAATGAAAGAAGAAGATATGGTTTCATCTCCGAGGCCCTTTGCTACCTTTGCAGCTGCTTGTCTTAGGGTCATGATTGTCCCCTTTATCTTATGAACTAAGTTAGTTTCTGGACTGCGAGGCTCTGGGTGGGACTTCGGGTGAGCCGTTATGTTCCGATGAAATTGCGATTTTCCTCCTTTCCTTTGTTCGTCGCTTTATTTCTTCTGGGACGTCTTATTGTCCCCTTGGGATGCTGATCTCGGCCCTCCTTTCTCCGTCTTTGCTTTGACCTCCGCAGTCAGAGGCTGGGGACTCACCCTACACGGCCAGGGCTTAGAATTCTTGCTGATCTCAAAGAGGCAGATTATATATCGAATTCCTCCCACGTGAGCAGATTAAGCAGATTGAGATGACATGAACTCTCGGCTTAAAGCACTGACATGAGCTAGTGACACGCGCTGTTACTGCTGCACACCAGATGGAAACAGAAAAGACGCCTGCTGCGCTCATGGTTTGGGACTCTGCTGGGACCCAAATCTAAATTAACACATAAAGTTTTAATTAGGCAAACTTTAATTTGTCTAGGTCTGGCAAATGCCACCCGTCTCTGGCAAGAAAAAGTGGTCGGTTCTAGAAATGATTCCTCGCACACGCTGGAAGCCTTGGCGGGCGTGCAGTTGTGCAGCAGCAGGCGGTTGGGTGCGCCTCATTTCTATCTGCAGCGTCTTCACAGGCTTTGAACCTCCCCAGCCTCTCCTCCTTCAGGAATGCCACTGTCTTCCTTGTTTTCTCTTCAGAGATCAACAAGCGTCTTGTTGTACTTTTTTAAAAAGAAGTTGTAAAGACAAAAACAAAAGATAAGAAGTCGCGGATACCACAGCACATCCCCAATTTGTCCTGAGCTCAGAACACAGAGCTGCACTTGGGGAGGCGGTGTCCGGATTCTGGAAGAACCAGAGCCTGGCTGGTGTGGCTCTGAGAATGCACCTGTGGCCCTTGCCTCTGTGGCCCTTGCCTCTGTGACTCTTGCCTCTGTGGCCCTTGCCTCTGTGGCCCTTGCCTCTGTGACTCTTGCCTCTGTGGCCCTTGATTCTGTGGCCCTTGCTTCTGTGGCCCTTGCCTCTGTGGCCCTTACCTCTGTGGCCAAGGGAGATGCCCCAAGCGGGCGACCCCAGGCTGGCTCAGCTCGGGACATGTGCCGCTGTCTGTCTTTGACCTCAACAGGAAGCCTGTGCTTGTCACCCCAGATGCGCTCCCTCTTTGGGTGCAAGGCTGGCCAGGGGCCTCCCATGCCATGGACTGCTGGTTTCCTGGATGAGATTTTACATGTGTCCTTGAGATCCTGTCGTTCTTGTCCCCTCTTGGCTTGAGTTTGGGGATAAAGATTCTTCACCCACACGTGGTGCTTGTTTTGAACATTCTACATCTTCACTTTGCCTTCTGGGCGCCCGAACTCCGAGTTCCACACCGCACTCCAGGATGAGTCCCTCATGCCCCTGCGCATGTCCCCGCTGGCGTTCTGCTAGTCCAGACCCCTAGCTAGACCCAGCCGTGGGATTATTTACGGGGGGTTCTCCTAACCGCTGAAGCAAGGGCACAGGAAGTCCTTCTGATGTCTCAACAAACAGTGCGTCGTGGCCAAGGGCCAGCGTGAACAGGCACTACGCCGGCTGCTCCCGTGCTGCGGGGAGTCCATCCGAGGAGAGCATTTCTGTTCGCTGAAACGTGGGGGAAGCAAATATTCCATAAAGGTC
>NW_004524850.1:1763520-1768585 GCF_000260255.1 Octodon degus
CCCTCATGCATGCTTTGTGGCTACCAACAGGCATAACCGTAGCCCTGCCTTCATCCGAGCGGGGTGAACGCCCCCCGGGGGGCTGCAGCCTCCGGCGCTGCCGTCCCTGTCGTAGACGCGCTTGCCTGCAGTCGTGTCACCTACCGCCGTCTTCCTAGGCCAGCTTGTGCCTTTAATTTGCATTGTGAGATTAAAGGACGCGACCGCGGTGTCCACAGCGTCCTTTCCTTCTAAATATCTTAGGACGAACATGTCTGTGGACCTGCCAACGTGGCCCAGGGGTATCGCGCTCCGTGGCCTGACCCAGGGTGCCACGCTGTCTCCATCAGACACGTGGTTCTTCCCCATCCCCTGCTGCACCACGTGGGAGTCCATGAAGGCTTCCGCCTCTTGCCCACGATGGACCGCGACACGAAAGGCATCCGGCAACCTTGGTGCGCTGTTAGGCCAAGGGGAGGCGAAGGCTTTGAGCTAGCTGTCTGCCACATGCCACTTGGGGGTGCTACTTGTCTTAGGAATTGTGTTAAAACACACTCAGTGGGCTGAGGAGAGCTCAGTGGTCTAAGCGTCTGCCCGGCAAGCGCAAGGGCCCAAATTCGGTCCCTGGTACAGCTGGTCATGCACGCTGAGCCGGCCACCGAGACCGGGCGTGGTGGTGTGTGCCTGTAATCCCAGCGCTGGGAGGCTGTAAACAGGCGGATCACCACGAGTCGGATCTAGTAGTGAGAGCCTGAACACCCTGTAGGCCCTTCCCTAAAGTACAAAAAAACCAGATCGGAGCAGTGCCAGCGCTTTCCGTGCCGATGACCAGCCCCGCAGCCTGGCACACTGCACAAATTCCAAGCAGCTTGTCCAAGCACAAACGATGCTTGTCTTCACTGCAAGGATCAGAAACCAGGGAGACCGCAGAAGAGCTGGGAGGGAAGGATTTCGCCCCCCGCTCCTTTGCCCGTCTTGTCCGGAGGCACGGCAGTCCACGTCCCGGGGGGGCATTCGTCTTTTGGGCTCAGTGCCAGCTCCGTGGACAGCGCGGGCACCAGTGTGACCTGCTCCTTCTCTGCCAGCTGTGGCACTGTCGCATGCAGCCTGGCCTGTCGCGTGGGTCTGAACAGCGGGTGGCATCGCCGCCTAAGTGGGGCCCGTCAGCTAGATTAGATGGGATTGCCTCATTTCCTACGGGATAAACCTGCGGAGACCCAGAAAGCTCGACTCGGCCGTCATCTATGTCCGCATGACAAAGCCCAAGTAAGACAGGTAGGCAGGCAACGTCACGGCCTGAGGGCGGGGGAGGACAGCCGCTCCCCTCTTGGTCTGACCCCTGCTGCCCACCCGCCCATGCACTTTCCCACTCCCACCTACCCCTGCTGCGTGGCTCTGGCCCTGGTGGCCCAGCCGCTCCGTGGCTCCCGGCTCTGACCCCTGCTGCCTGCACCTCACCCCGAGCACCCTGGAGGACTCTGCAGGCCTCCCCTGGCCAGCCGGGGGCCACCCTGACCTCCTAGGTGCGTCCGCTGCCTCCCACCCCATCTGTGGTCGGTGCCCCCCGCCTTGAGCCTCCAGGAGATGCGGGCACACCCACGTGGCACCGGGCCGACTGCTAGAAGGGAACTGTCCCTGCCACTTAGCACCTGTCGCATGCTGAGATTGAGACTGGGCGTGGTGGCACGCGTCTGTCATCCCAGAGCTTGGGAGGCTGAACACAGGGCGATCCACCCAGTGAGACCCTGTACTAAATGCACAAAAGTAAATAAATAAATATTTCCACAGGGTTGCTGTGACACATCAGAGCGGCATTCGTGGCCGTTCAGTGTTTCACAGGTAGGCGAACTGCGGGGCCTCAATCGGCGTAAAAACCGAGATGGAATGACTCATGGCTTCGTCTAGGTTTCGTTGCGCGCTCGCCGAAGGCCTTCCTGGAGACTCCCTGTCTGCTTCACTGGACAACAATACTTTGGGTGGATCCCGGGGTCGCGCCCAGCTGCTAGCAAAGAGCTGGGGCTTTGCAAGCTGTGTAGGGAGGAGCCCGCCAGGCAGACGTCGTGCGGCTGGGGATGCCGGGCTCCCCGCCTTCCTGAGGGAAGCTGTCACTGGGCGCCACTTTCAGAGCGTGCAGGCCACGCGGGCCGGCTCCACGCAGAGGTGCCACGGGGCGCAGGCGTGACAGCAGAAAGCTGGGCGCTCGTGGAAGCTACGAAGGCAGGCAGGGACCGGAGCCAGAAAGGCAGCGGATGGGGCCGCAGATGGCTCCCCCAGACACAGAAGCGAGTGGCTTTTCTGGCCCACGTCTGCAACACCGCTGTGTCCTTCTTTCCAAGTTTTGCCACGTAGGAGACGCTTGTAGCCAGTCCTTCCGGGTGGCCAGGGTCCAATCTCCCGGCAGAATCGATTGCTACCGAACTGTCTGTGTGAATGTTGGAGCCACGCGCCGGGGGCCTGCCTGCCCCTTGTGCTGCGCACGGAGGCCCGCGTCACACTGCGGTCGTTAATTAGAGTCCTGTCAAGGCTGTCATGTGCCTGACAGCCTGGCTTCCAAAGTGTCCTCGCGCTGTCTTCAAGATTTGTGAGGGAGGCCCCGTGGCCGATCAACAACACATGTCACATCTGTGAGCACAGGGGGAGGTGGCCGTGGTGGTGGTGGTGGTGGTGGTGGGATTTACCGGGCAGCCGCTGTGTGCCACGGGCGTCGGTGGAAGGGGCCACCTCCTCCGTCTCTGTGACCCCACGAGCTCGTAAACGGAGACCGGATGTAAAATGCGGTGACCCTTCAGGCCTGGGAGGTCCCCCCATGGGGAGAAGCCCTGGGCCTCAGCAGCGCCCGGGCTGTGGGGTCCCACAGGCGGCCCCGATGGACCGAGATGGGGACAGCCTGGGGCAGGGCCTCGGCCGCGGACGGGGCCACCGAGCCCTGCGGGGCGTCAGCACCGGGCGCTGGGATTGCACAAGTTGTTATTCAATGTTGCTAAGTACAAACACATTTATTAAGCAGCCCTCCGATCCTGTCGTAAACAGCGCGGTCTCGCATACATGAGAAAGCCATGTTGCACCAAGGCGGATCCTCTGAATATATTTGGTTGTTAAAACCAGTCATTAAACTTAATGAGCCCTCCCCATGCGCCGCCCTACGCCTTTCATGCCTCCCGAGGCCGTGGAGTGGTTCCACATGTGGCTCTCCGGACACGTGCGTGGAGAATTTCCCCGGCAGCACGCTATAGGCGCTGCCTGAATTTAGCGGGCGAGAGCCGGAAAATCTGCCCATGGGTGCCGTCCAACTCGTGGGGAGCGAGGAGCTACTGTGTGCCCGAGCCCAGGCGTGGCATGACTTTTCGTACAGCTTCAGAAAACAATCATTTCGCACGATGTTGTCTGGTGGCGCGGGGAATAGACCCCGGGCCTTCACGCCGAGCTGCACCCCTGGCCCTCTTCTCTTCCTGAGGCAGCGTCTTGCAAAGTCCCCCACGCACAGCCCCGACTCTGGCCCTCCTGCCTCAGCCTCCCAGCATGCCTGCTGCCTGCGACACAGCAGCTGCGTCCAGGGCGTCTGCTGGGTGCTTGGTGCTTGGTGCTACTGGGCGTCTTGTGGGAAGTGGGATGCAAGAGATGTCAGTTGCCCACAAACGCTATGCTAAGGGCTCCAGCGTCTGCACAATCCTGAAGACCCCTAGTCTATGCCAATTATTAAAGTCATTCAATTTTTTAGGAGGAAAGTGGAATTTGAATTTTGGAGCGTGCAACTTCTGGTGTATCACAAGACACTGGAACTGAACCCCTTTAAAATCACCCCAATGGCGTAAGTCACCACTTGTCCAGGCAGAGCCAGCTGTCTGCACGGGAGGGGTTTGCAGTCAGTTTTACTTCCAAAATGTACCACCGGATCCGTTCTTTTCATGTGCTCTATTTTATTTTATTTATGTATTTCTTGTGGCCTGCTCAGCCTGCCTGGGGGCGGGGCTGGCTGAGCATGTGCTGGTGCCGGGGATCGAACCGCGGTCCCTGAGCCTGCCTGAGCTCCCCCAGGCAGGCGCGCTCGCCCGCTGAGCCGCCTCACCAGCCCTCACGCGCGTTACTTAACGGAGTAAGATGCGCTTCAGGCCTGAGGTCTTGTCTTCCAGTTACTGGCTGCCGAGCCTGATCCGAAGCCACGCATGAGCCACCTTTTCCAGTAACTGCTTTCTGTGAGCTACGAGATACGTAATTAACCCCAAAGCCGCTTGGGCCGCACCCAGGGAACATACCGGGCCGCCCAGCGTTGCAAGGCAGACACGACGGGGTGCAGTGTGGTTTCCCACCCTTGTGCAGGGAAGGCTTTGCACGCCGACGGCAGTGCCAGTGCCTGTGTGTGCGGGGACGCTTCCGCTGCAGGGCTCGGACCCCGCGCCGCCCTGCGTCCTGAGCTTGCTCCGTCCTGGCTTTGCTTTTCCTTTGCTGCATGATTTTCTAATTAAATGTTCCCTCATCCCTGGTCTGCACAGGGCTCCTGTGCTTGCACATGGCCCGTGTCCCCTCCACGCAGGGGACATCAGCGTCCAGCAGACCACAGGGCGGGACGGCTGGCTCGGCCCCAGGCTGGGAGCCCCCGGCCTGCAGCTGCCGGAAAATAAAGTAAGAAATCTGGCAGGCCGCTGCCCGTCCGCGGCCCGGGGCGTCCCCCTCTGCCCCACATTTTCTGCACAACTTAACGGTATCTGGGCTCTAGCTGTGATTCATCGGAGAGACACGTGGACAGGGCTTGCTTGGGGAAATCTCTCCAGCAGCCCTTGGAGCGAGACAGCTCCCGCCTCCTCCCCGACCTTGGAAACTTCCTGCAGAGCCAGCCCGGCCCGGCCCACTGGATTTTATTTTAGTTTTCCCCCTCTGGCGGTTTGGGAAACGGACCCAGCGGCTGTGTTGGAGTGAAACACTCCCCAGCACGCAGGGCTCAAGTGGGTCTCAGGTGCATGCGGGCGGATGCCCGTGGCGCGTGTGCGGGGTGCTGGGGCTGGCCCTGCAGCTTTGTGGGTAATTTGGATAATTTCGGGGTCCTGCGTTGTGCATCCCCCTCCGCCCCTCCTGCAGCTCTGCGGCTGAG
>NW_004524850.1:1768685-1772069 GCF_000260255.1 Octodon degus
GCCAAGGGAGATGCCCCAAGCGGGCGACCCCAGGCTGGCTCAGCTCGGGACATGTGCCGCTGTCTGTCTTTGACCTCAACAGGAAGCCTGTGCTTGTCACCCCAGATGCGCTCCCTCTTTGGGTGCAAGGCTGGCCAGGGGCCTCCCATGCCATGGACTGCTGGTTTCCTGGATGAGATTTTACATGTGTCCTTGAGATCCTGTCGTTCTTGTCCCCTCTTGGCTTGAGTTTGGGGATAAAGATTCTTCACCCACACGTGGTGCTTGTTTTGAACATTCTACATCTTCACTTTGCCTTCTGGGCGCCCGAACTCCGAGTTCCACACCGCACTCCAGGATGAGTCCCTCATGCCCCTGCGCATGTCCCCGCTGGCGTTCTGCTAGTCCAGACCCCTAGCTAGACCCAGCCGTGGGATTATTTACGGGGGGTTCTCCTAACCGCTGAAGCAAGGGCACAGGAAGTCCTTCTGATGTCTCAACAAACAGTGCGTCGTGGCCAAGGGCCAGCGTGAACAGGCACTACGCCGGCTGCTCCCGTGCTGCGGGGAGTCCATCCGAGGAGAGCATTTCTGTTCGCTGAAACGTGGGGGAAGCAAATATTCCATAAAGGTCATAGGAACTGATTTCACTCGTGGTAATCTCGATGGGGATTTACCCGAGCCCGGCTGTCTCCCAGGTTCAGGGTTAGACACGGAGACCATTTTCGATGAGTGCACAAACTCTGCTTGGGCGATATTTATTTCCAAGGAAGCAGGATAATTCACAGATGTGAGCGTCGGCCTCATTAGAGGGCGCTCCGAATACTGCTTTTATGTCACTCTGCAGACGGAGGAGATTATGGGGTCTTCTCCAAGGTGACCGAGGTGGCATTTTCACGAGATTAGTTCTCGGAATGCAACCCGTTGGAGACAAAGAAATGGATAGTTGCGACCAAAGTGCTTCTTTAATTGCATGTTGGTGACTAAACAGAAGTCTACAGAGACAGCCCGAGCTAGCGCAACGAGGCCTTTTATTTTACCAGATTAAAGAGCTTGTGCTGCGGCCCACCCGGGGGCATCCGCACCCGGCCGCCTGTGCTCCGGAGAGCTCTGGCGGGCACAGCTGGCTTTGGAAATGCGTTCGGGCTGCCCCAGATGCCCAGCGGGTGGTCCCGCTAGCTGGGCAGTAGTTCCAATTTCAAAAGTCCCGTGAGACAGTCACGCTGCTGTTATTCCTTTTTTCCTGAGTGTCTTCATTTTTTAATTTTAAATTTATTTATTTTTTATTTTGAAGAAGGAAAAAGCCAAAAACAAATAACAAGAACAGAGAGAAAAACAAAGCAACTGAAAACAATAAAGATACAGAATTTCAAAACAAAACCGGGAAATTATCAACAGATTTTTAAAGAGAACCCAAAGAATAGCAAAAGAAAGCAGAGGTACGGAGTCCCACTGAGCGTGGCGCCTGCAGGGCGCTTGTCCACGCAGTGAGGACACGGATGAGTTCGTGCAGAGCTTAAAGCGAAGGGTGGGCCTGGGGCAGGTAGAACATCTGGCGTGTGGCAGCGTTCCTGGCTGGCTTTATGGGGACAAGGGGCTCCTTGGGACAAGAGAACTGGTCCCACGTCAAGCGAAGATCACGTCTCTGTGCCTCAGCTCTGAGCTCCGCGCCGTTCTCAGGACGGCCTGCCCAGCTCAGAAGGGACCGTGGCCTCGTCCCAGTGTCCAGGCACAGACGGCGTGGCCCTCAAATCTGTGGACGTGTCTCCTGTGGTTTGTTAAATCCTACACCACAAGCAAAAGGCAGAATGTCTACACGGGTGATTTGTAGAACCTTCTTAAGGGAAAACGTTGTAAATGGAACCATCTCGAATTGAAGAGTGTCTGGGTTTGTGTCTCCGTGTGTGCAAGCACGTGTATTTGAGTGTGTGTGTGTGCGCATGCTTGTACATGTGCATAGTTTTGTTGCATTTTGACAAGGATACTAGAAAGATCTTCGGTTTTGGAGGTTTGGGCGAAGGCTATTCTGTGCTGGGGAACATTATCCGTGGAGTGCTGCACTCGTAAACACACATGAGGATTTTTTTTTGCGGGTCAGTGCGATGCCAATCAGCCCACGAGATATTCACGAGCCCTCGAACGGGAAACACGCTTTCTTCCCTCTCCTTCGAGATCCCCAATGAACATTTCTTCCCGAACCTGCCCCTGCAAGAACGCAGGAAGCTGACCGCTTTCTCCCCGGGTCCGTTCTCACGGCGTTCATATCGGGAATTTTTCCCTGCAGCTGCTGAAGTTGTCTCCGATGAGCCACACACGTCCTCATAAACACTTCACACGCTGGAGGCAAGCGTGAGGGCTCAGTGGGGCCTGCAACGCCAGCCACTTGGGAGGCTGAGGCAGGAGGCTTTCAGCGTTGCGGGCCGTTGGGGCGCTTAGCAGGATCCTGACACCAAAGGGCTGGGGCTGCGGCTCTGGGGGCCACGCTGCTGGGAAGGCTGTCACTGTCACTATGACAAAACCACAGCCCAACGCGCGTGGGTGCCTAGCACGTGGACACTCACTGGGACGTGACTTCCGCCCCCTCTGTGCCCCGTTGGTGGCTCTGTGGTCCCCCCTACACAGACCCTGTCATGCGTGCTGCTCCGGCAGCGGAGACACACGGCAGCGGGCGCGCTCTATCCCGCCGGAAAGGAGATCGCTTTCAGCTACAAGGGCGACATCTGGGGTCCTGGTCCCTGGTGCTGCGGGAAGCTGTTCCTTGTCATGGAAAAGGGAAAAGTTCCTCTAGAATTAGCGTGAAAATTCGGTGGGCTTTCACTGGCCTGTGCAGCTGCAGTGGATGGGGGTGTGTGCACGCGGTGGGCAAAGGCCTTTAATCCCCTCAGCAACGCCCGCGCTCCGGTGTGAGGTAGAGGCCACAGAGAGTCCCACGTGGCCACAGCTGTCGGGGTGCAGAGCCCTGCAGAGAAGGCACACACGCGTCCGCCCTGCCAGCCACAAATCACCCACCCATCCACACACGCACCAACCCACAGGGCCACCACCCACGCACTGGCTCATCCTTCCACCTGATCTCTCTGTCCTCCACCAGCTCATCCGTCTAAGCTCCGCGGTGTGGTGGGCACTGTCCAGGCGACCGTGGCCCTGGGACACGCTTGGCCACGGCCAGGCCCATTGCTGCTGCCGCTGACTCCCAGAGCACTGGGCGCCCCTGCCCTGTGGGGGACGAGCCCACAGGCGCTGCCCGGTGTCCTATCCCGCGTCTGCTCTGGTCCCAGCCCACCCCTGCCCCGAGGGCCCGGCGTGGCGGCAGTGGGGCAAGGCTGGGGCTCCCTTCCCTTCCCAGCGGAATTAGCCTTGCAGGACACTGTGCTGACATCTCCCCCGATAATTCCTGTGAAGGAGG
>NW_004524850.1:1772169-1778474 GCF_000260255.1 Octodon degus
GGCTCGGACCCAGGGCCAGGCTAAGCGGGCAGCTGAGGCCCAGCGCCGAGATGTCAGTGAGGTCGGGGATCCAGGGCAGAGCCCGCCGGGGACCTGCAGGCCGCCCTGGGCCGGGCAAGCCAGGGGCTGGAGGCCGAGGAGCCTTGTGTGCGCAGCCGCCCCGGCTTGGGCTTGTGCTTGTGCTGGTGTCAGAACTGTGCCCTCCCTCCACGCAGCCGCCTCGCAGTGTTTTATCTGGGTCTGCAGCTTCATTTTGATTTTATTTTTTAATTACACAACCCGACCTCTTTCTGTATCTCCTGCCCTGATAAATGCATCAGATCGTAACAGCTGAAAACGTGGGCCTTTCACCTACGGGGACGGGCTGGGCCTGGGCTGGGCTGCCGTCCGAGCCTTTCTGGGGGCTGAGACAGCTCGATTGGGAGCTCGGGATGCGCTGGGCGGAACGCTGTCTCATGGCGAAGATAAGGACGCGGCACCAAAGGCTGGGGTGCAGCCCAGCTCTTCCTGGGCTCAAACCCCAGGGCTGCAAAAATGATGGGGGGGGGGAGGCAGACAGACAGACAGACAGACAGACAGACAGACAGAGACAGAGAGAGACAGACACGTGATAGACGGATAGCCAGATAGATGATAGCAGATGGTAGATAGGTAGATGGATAGCCACATGAACGTGTCCACATGGGTGTCCACATGGGTGGACACGTGGACAGAGGCAAACGTAAGCTCGGTTGATGGGGTAGACAGATGGACACATGCATGACAGCAGGACAGACACCGCTGCCGACCACGTCTAGCGCCACGGGCCGCCCCACTCTCGCGGCTCTCCCTAACCCCTTGCCCGGCGTCCTCAGCATTCGGCGGGGCGCCCCCTTCTTCCCCGGCTGGCTGAGCACATGTGGCGGCTCCCGGCACCACTTCACGCGGCGACTTTCCCACGCGGCTGCCAAGTGCCTCCAGATGCCAGGCGGGGCTCGGGGTGCGTGTCTCCCAGCTGTCTTTCTCTTTCCTAGCTTCCTTTCTGTGCTGAACAAATGTTTTCATTAAGTCCTGCTGACCTACGCCAATTGATTTTGAGCGAGATTTCGCTAGAACTCACCCACGCACTGTTTAATTTGGTTGGAATTCCTCGCTGGCCAAGTGCTCCATGGCACTGCTCAAAACAAACAGAGAAATCAGCGAGCATCCCCGTTCTGTGCTCCCGAGCCGGTCGGGCCTATCGCAGGCACGCTCGGCAGCACGGCGGACGGCAGAGTGCGGGCCTCGGGGAGGCTGAGGCAGGAGGGTTGCCCCACGTCCGGGGCCAGCCTGGGCTACGCACTGAGCGCTACGCCTGCTAGGAGGCCACAAGCTACCTGTAAAACTGAAAAAGAGGCCAGTAGAAATCGGATTAAATATTTTTCTTTTTCTTTTTCTTTTTTTTTGGAACCAATTTTGGGTGCTTATATCTAGTAATGTGCATGTCTAATTTGAAGACAGCAATATGCAATGTAACCATAATTGTTGAATTCCTATCATCTTCTGATTTACTGCAGCGTGGAAGTCACCTAGCCATCATTTCAAGCCCAGAAGAAGCTTTCGTTAAGAGCACAAAAAATAGCAAAAAAAAAAAAAAAATGGCAACGACACAGCACGTCACTGGTGACCCAGGACAGGCAGACGCCGCAGTTCTGTCTTGCGTTTTCCACACGCCGACGTCCGGCATGTGTGGTGAGCCAGGCGCCCGGCTGGCTGGCGTCCGCCGGCATCGCGCCCGGCCCTTGCTCCTTCGCTGTCCCCGTCTCTTGCGAAGGCTCTGTGTCTCTGTCTTTCTGTCGCTCTCTCTGTCCATCCGTCTGTCTGTGTGTCTGTCTCTGTGTCTGTGTGTCTGTCTGTCTATCTGTCCGTCTGCCTGTCTCTCTCTACCACTCCCCTCACTGTACATCTGTACCTCGGGTCACCCCAAGAGACGCCCAGGTGACGCCCTGGCACGTAAGGCCCAGCATCTCCCCGCGTCCAGCCTGGAATCGATCTCAGATTGCAACGGAAAAGAAACTGGTGCCCGCTCACGCTGGCCGGACGTTGGCTCCGCTGCCTTCGTAGGAAACGCCGTTAGAACTGGTGCGCTGAAAGGGGCCGCGCGGAGAAACGCTAAGTAGAGCTCTGGGAATGCTGGAGTTTTACAGAAAAGCTCACGAGGGATCCGTGTCCCGGGAGCCGTCAGGACGGATAACCCGCTGGGGCGCTACAGTTGGTCCTCTCTGTTGCGTAGGCTAGCGGTTTGTGCTCCTGGGACGCTGAGGCAGGAGGGTCGCAAGGTCGACCCCAGCCTGGGCAGATCAGCTATTTGGTGAGCTGGTTTTCTCACAGCTAAGGAGAAAAGCCGGGGAGGGGACTCTGCCAAAGCGCTGCATTCAATCTCCAGCACAGCGAGGGGAAAAGAGACCCACTGTGTGGACGCAGAGAGACTGTCCTGAAACGGGGCGTAGCTAAGGGCCACCCTTTGCAGGGTGACCCGGAGCACCACCCACGGCACGGTGGGGCGTCTTCAGAGCGTCTGGCGAAATTAGAACCAGCGTGCAGAGTTGAGACCGCAGAGAGGCCTCAGCGAGGTCCTCCCTGTCTACGGATCCGCGATCAGCGCTCTGCAGCCAGCAGCTGGGGAGGCGACAGCGAGCGGAGAGGAGGAGAAGCGAGCGAGGCTTGCACAAGCACAGTGCTTAGGAACTGACCCAAAAGTAGGGGGTAGGGAAAGAGACCCCAGCGGGGAGGACGGAGTCAATGTCTAGCAACCGTGGGCCAGACGCTGACAGAAACCGGACGAAGGCTCTAAGAACAAGGACACACACGCACAGCTCTGTCCACGAGGCGCGGTGTCGTGCAAGACTGAACTGTATCACGTGGAGAAATGGATAAAGGGTGCCGACGATGGCTGAGTGTATTGCTTTGTACAAGGCTGAAAGACACGCACAGACATGTGCAAATTGTTCGGCGGAAAGAAATAACGAAGGGGAGACTCTAACGGTGCTATTTAAGAGGAACGCAATTTGCAATCAATAGGGAAAATCAAAAATTACTTTAAGCCTGGTGTTACAATAATTAGCTGGATATTCAGGTGAAAGAAAAGCTCTCTACAGCATGCATTCAACTGAATGTCACGTGCTTTATACTTTAATATTTAAAGATGAAGCGTCTCTTAGAAGCAGGTCAGGAAAGAAGCACATAACCTCAACGCGAAGGCGGGTCTCTGAAGGCAGCTTTATGGATTTTTGAAAAAAGTAAGTCAAATACAGGTTTTACAACATCTCCTGAACAGTGAAGCGGATCTGTGCGCTTAAAGATCAAGCCTGGGTATGTACTGTGTTAACTGTTGTGAGCATCCCACGAACCTGTTTTGAAACTGTTTCATTGCAATTTTATGTGTTTTTTTTTCCTCATGAAAATGAATAAAAAATAAATAAACATAGTCCCTGCAGCGCGGCAGACAGACGTACACGTGCTGTGTCACCTGACCCACCCAAAATATGCCACGGTCACAAAGCAGCTTGCCCTACTCCCCACCCACGGGGACACACGAAGCTGTCCACGCAATCTTGTAAACCTTAACTGCCTCCTTTGAAATAAAAAAAACCGAACTCAGTGTAAAGTACTGCTGGACATTGCAAAGGCAGCGAGCCTAAGGATGCTTTGAAAATTAGTGCACGGCATGAATTAATTTCGGTCTGTCTCAGAATAGCTTCGTGCATGTCTGAGGATTATCTTTTTCTTTCTTTTTTTGCAGAACTGGGGATTAAGCCCAGGCCCCTGCGCGTGCCAGGGAAGCGCTTGTTCCGCGGCGCCGTCTCCCCGGCCCGGAGTCTGAGGATTTTCGACAGGAACAAAGTGAACAGCAAATCGCTGCACAGCTAGGTGGAGGGATTTCCTGGGCAGGCTCCGGGCTGGGCCAGCGCACCCCTGCGAGCTCAGAGGCAGGAGGGCCCACCTCTGTCCTCTGACTTGGAGCACGCAGCACATCCGCTGCCCACGAAGAGGAAAAGCTCAGGGCAGGAGGGATCACGGATGCAGCCCCTGCCAAGGTCAAAAGCCTGCAGGATGCCTGCGGATTCCGCAAGGCTGGACTCCACGATCCCTAGCTGATGGTGCCTTGGGAACGGGGTCTCTGCAGGGGAAATCTGGAGGGTCTGGAGACGGCCCCCTGGGTCAGGTGACCCGGAACCCACCAGCAGGTCCACGGGAGACACAGAAGAGGAGACACAGATGCAGAGGAGAAGCCCCGTGAAGAGAGAGAGGCGGACCCTGGAGCGAGGAGGCCGCAGCCCGGGGTCACCTGGAGCCCGGTTGGAGGCAGAGGCAGGCGGGTCTCCGCAGGCCTGAGACTCCCTGGTCTCAGAGTTCTGCGCTCCAGGGCTGGGAGGGAGGGAGAAATCCCGCGGGGTGTCAGCCCGGTATTAGGTCACTCCAGAGCGCACCCCCTGGGGCATTTGACACCTGAGGGCCCATCTGGTAGTTCCAGAAGGCTCCAGAAAGAGACATTTCTTAGGGTGAAGATTGTCAAATCCCTGTGGGCGAGAACAACGTCAAATTCACCAGAGCTGCTGGCTTGATGTTTTCCAAAAAGGCTCAACAGACAAAGGGGACAGTGGGGCTGACGACAACTAAATTTTCGAAAGCAGTTACTGGAAAGTACATCCCTCCATTAGTGGTTGTCCCGTTGCCCACAAAATAAAGGTCTGCAGCAACAGGCAGGCCAGCGACTGCATGCATGTGTGCCCAAATTTTAGTTCCTCTCTGACATATGTCTGATTTCTATGCGTCAGTTCACAATAAGAACCTTTTTTTAAATTTTTTTTTATTTTTTTTTTAAAGGAGGCAGTTTGGGAGCGTGCTGCGCCCACCTCCCCCATGGCGTTCTGACCCAGGGCCTCAATTCCTGCCGAGGCAGGAGGGATGCCAGGCGGTGTCACCTTGCACCAGATTTGTAACTTCCACCCCGAGGCAGGCCACGGTGTGGGAAGCCCTCGGGGTCCCGCGAGCAGCCGCCTGAATCCGGGAGCATCTGGACGCCTCCCAGGCCCGAGTTTGCCCGGCTTCCGCGCCTCCGAGTGAGCGGTGCTCGCTGTGCGACCTGCCCCGGGGAGGTAATCCGGCCTGGGTCTGCTTTGCAGCCGGGCCTGGGAGGCCTCGGCCGGCCGAGAGAGGTGAGCGCCAGCTGCAGATTTTGCTGCGCACACACTTTTACAAGCATGGGGACCAGATGTTAGCAGTTAGCCCTGCAGAGGGGGAAGAAAAACAACCCTCTGTTTTTCTCACAGGCCCAGGCGTGGAGCCCCAGAGGCTGTGCTCTGAGCCGTGGACTCAGGCCTCTTTATACTTTTGTATTTTTGAGACGGGCCCTGGGAAGACGCTCCATTTCCCAGGCTGGGCTGGAGTCTGCCGGCCTCCTGTCTGAGCCTTCCAGAGGGGTATCTTCGAGTATTTTCTTTACAAATAAGGGTGCAGCTGTGCGTGACCCCGATGGATGGTGAGCTCAGACGAAATGCTGTTTTATTGGGGGTGGTATAAAAAATGCCTCTAGCTCTGAGTGCATCAGTAAGCACACGGTGGCCGTGGCCATGACGGTCCCTGTTGGGAAGGGTTGGAATGACCCGGAACATGTGAGCATGCTGGGGGACCCTGCTGGGCTTTCTCACGTGGGGGAGGTGACCCTGGGCCCTGGAGAATGGGCAGCTCGGCATGAGCGACTCTACCTAGCCCCGAGCTCTCCTTCATTCTGTTTATCTGTCTTCTGCGTATCTGTCTCTGTGGTGGTCTCCGAGTCACCAACCAAGGCGATCACGCATCTGTCCATGCCAGTCCTCCGTGTACCGAGTGTCTATCTGCATCTGCCTAGCTCTCTATCATATATCACAAATCCTACATATCTACAGATAATCTATCCAACGAGTATCTATCTGTATTATATGCCTGTTCATGTTTTACAGTGTCGTCTATGTATCAGTTACCAGTTTATCTACGATCCTGTCTGTGTCTGTCGCCCGTGTATCAGAAATCCTCTCCATGTGCGTCTAACGGTCACCTCACCACCACGTGCCCGCATTACCTACGCGTGCATCTCCCCATGTCGTGTTGGGATTCTCACAGCTCTTTACCCCAGATGTTATGTCTTGGCTCACCACAAATGGAAAGAGAAAGAAAGGAAATGAAAAATCCTCCAAGGAGTTCCAGGAAGGCTTTCTCCCACCCTCAGATTATCTCATGGATTACTGGATCTGTGTCCAAGTGGATAACGTCACTGCTGTCCTGTGTGAGACTTCTCCAGGGCCCCA
>NW_004524850.1:1778974-1779476 GCF_000260255.1 Octodon degus
GCAGCCTGGCAAAAGGAGCGTAATAGTGGTTATTGAGCTGGAAGGAGAATGGAGAGAAATTTGATTTTTATTTTTTATCAACTGGATTTCCACATCTGCAGTAATGTATCCGAGTCTTTTAAAGACCAATAATTTACTGTTTTTAATGAGATAGAAAGTATTTTCCTTTCTATTCTCATCGTCATATTAGAAAAAAAAATACATACACTTATATATAACAGTATAGAAAAAGTGACTCGCAGGGAGAAAGTTCTTTCGTCTAAAACAGTAGCTGGGAAGCATGAAAGTGGGAGTTAAAGAAAAACCGATGATCACCGTGGTCTTCAGACCTGATTGGACGCTCTGGCTTCAGTGCTACGTGACTGGGGCTGAGTTGTTCGTGTGAACGCTGAGGCGGGTTAGCTCGGTGAGGGGCGATCCTCGGGGCTATGTAGGCACTGTGTGCTGCCAAGGTTTAGTTCTACAAAAGGCATCTGAAGAAGGCCATGTGATGTTTGCAAAA
>NW_004524850.1:1784201-1785397 GCF_000260255.1 Octodon degus
GTACGCGGGACCCCGATGTTGTAAATAACCGCGCGCCAAGCTTTGGAAGCGTCCAACCCGCAGATTTTCCACAGGTATTTTCTCACTGGGGGATGGCGAAAGGTGGGAGGCTGCATTTCTAAAAAATGTTTCATTTACTTATGTATTTGGTGCAGGGGACTCCTGCTTTCAGCCTCGGGGCACTGGGATTACGGGAATGAGCCGCCACATCTGGTTTCATTGCGGGGCTGGCATGGAGCACTGGGATCGAACCCGGGTCCTTGTGCTCACCATGCCGGCACCTAGACTTCTGAGCTATCTCCCTGACCCAGGAGGCTGAATTGTAATCGTTTAATATTTCATAAGTACAGCAATATTTAGGACTAAAGTGGGGCTTGTACTACACCATCCTTCTTGCCTAATTTCATTTCTTAATTTTTATATTTGAGCCAAGGCCTTCCTTATGTCACGAAGTTGCCCACGGTGGCCTCCAACTTGAGATCCGCCTGCCTCAGCCTCCCTGAGGGCCGGGATTACAGACCTGTGCCGCTGCCTCTGGGGGAGCCAGCATTATTCTCAGGGTGCATGTGATGGTTGGTGTCTACACCGGTGGAATGAGATTTATGCACCTGTCCACCTGCGCACCCTACCGTGCCTGGGAACCGAGCCACACACAGCCCCATGGAAGGCTGTAGCTCCACGCACAGCGGAGCTGCTGGGCCGGCAGTGCGCAGAGCCCACTAAATCAGAGTCCACGCAGCACAGCCCCGATGCATTTCTGGGGTCTGAGTCGCGCCAACGCACAAACCGCTCACGGAGGTCGTCTGGCCACGCTTCGCTCCAAATGCACCGACTTAGGGTTTCCCGAGGCCAGCGATGCCGCGGAAACAGGGCGCGCTCCCGTGGCCGGGACTGGCGTCCAGCGCAGGTCAGCGCCAAAGCCCCCCGAAAGCAGCCCCGCGCTTGGCTGGCTTCCGAGGGAAACCGGCGCTTAGCGTCTTCCCGCACAGGAGGGCTCAGGACGGATGGGCCGAGGTGTGCAAGGGCCCTGAGATGGGACGTGGGGCGCAGCCCGGCCTGCTGCAGACCTGCGATCTGCACGCGCTGGCCTCTGCCGGCTCCTCGGGTGCGGGAGACAGCAAAGCCCTGGTCCCCACCCGGGAGAACCCAGCAGCGAGCTGGACGCTGGGGCGGATTGCTACAGGGACCTGGGAGGG
>NW_004524850.1:1786402-1786915 GCF_000260255.1 Octodon degus
AAGCTGAGAGCCGCGCAGCTCGCTGACACCAGCCGCAGCTACATGCGCTGCCTGCGTCATTTCTTCTGGTGTCCGACGTGGACCTGCAAGCCTTGTGTGGTTCTCTCTCTCTCTCTCGCCCTCATTTTTTCTTTTTTCCTTCCTTTCTCCTTTTGCTTTCTGAAGCGCTGGAGCTGGGATCTGCGCGTATGTATCTAACTCGATTGACTGAGCGGGTGTTTTCAACACCCGGGGCCGCGTCTCCCCCGCTGCCTGGCTGCGCCGCGCGGCGCCCGCGACCCTCCTGCCTCAGCCTCCCCAGCCTGCGGGCCGAGGCGGGGCAACGCCTCCTTGCGCGTCCGCCTCCCTCCCGCGCTGCCCCCCGGATTCCTACCTGGAGAGCGCGTCGATCACGCGCTTGGACGGCAGGCGCCAGAGCACGCGCGGCCAGGGGTCCCCCGAGGCCTGGCAGTGCAGCCGCAGCGTGCCCCCGTAGCCCACGTCGGTGCTGCGCGGCGAGGCGCTGGCGATGCG
>NW_004524850.1:1788500-1789178 GCF_000260255.1 Octodon degus
GGGTGTCTTTCTACCCTTGCCCGTCCGCCACGATGCTCGGGCCTTGGAGCAGCCACCATGGACGGCACCCGTGAGGCTCCCCAGCCGGTCCTCTAAGGTGTGGGAAGCGACAGAAAGTGCGCCACGACGGGAGGCTGAGGGACAAGAGGCGCGCTCAGGCACATGTTGCTGGTGAGAACGTCCAGGGTGGTGCCGTTACTGGAAACTGGAAGTTTCCTGAAAAATTAGACATGGGGCTGCCGTACCAGGCAGCCGTCTGTTCCCACCTGGAGGGCTGGGGAGCTGAGCGCGGTAGGCTGGAGAGGGGGAGGGATTTGCTCCCACACATATCGTATTAGTGTGCACAGCAGCTGTGACACGGAATCTACCCGGCACTCATCGCTACACGAGTGGCTAAGGACAATTTGACAAGTGCCCGTGGTGGAATATTACGCAGTCATGAATAGGGAGGAAAGCCTGCCATCTGTAAGAACACGGGGAAAGCTGGAGAAGATCCTGCTAAGCGAAATGACCCAGGGCCAGCCAGACAGATGTGGCACGATCTCATTTAGCGAGGGAAACTTGAAAATGAAAATGATACCTAACAGCAATATGTTTTATGCTTGAAAATCCTTATGAGAAAAGATTTGAAAGGATCTCTCTACAGACAGAGGAGGAGAAAGATCTCACACCCATCCC
>NW_004524850.1:1791103-1792288 GCF_000260255.1 Octodon degus
TCCGTGGTATCCCGCTCCGTGGTGTCCCGCTCCGTGGACCAGCGTGACGGGCCGTTTGCGCTGCTGTGATCACCGGGGGTACCCTGAGCTGCCATTTCTTCTACACCTACTGCAGGTTGGTGCATGACCTGAAGGATCTCACGGGTTGTGAGGTCTGGTGCAGGGGCCTCGGGCGTGGCTGCCGCGTGGCCTACTGTGGCCACCATGTCGGGGTCTCCAGGTTCTGCGGGCGAAAGGGAAATCTGTGAACTAGAAGTGGTGGCCGCGTCATGCTGAGTTTCGGGAGAAGAGCCAGGCTTGGCCACAGCCACCGTGGAAGCTGCCATCGTGGGGCCAGGGCGGTGCTTGCTGGGCCTTTTCCCCATCCTCCTCCGTGCGGTTGCCCTCGAGGGGGCCTCTCTTGGCTTCTCCGTGTCCAACTCTTTGGGGACAAGACCCGGGGGGCCCTCCCAAGAGGTGGGGGCCACGGAACTCCAGGCTGGCTCTGGAATCTCGGTGTCAGGCAGCGGGGAAGGTGGGATGGGAGAGCTCTCCGCGAGGACTGAGGCTGAGGGTGGGCTTGGTCTCTGGCGATGGTGAGATTTGCCAGGCCGCGGTCTCTTCCTTCCGCTGGGCCTCCTTCGGGCGGGCGGAGAGGGCAGTGGTGGCGGGGGAGTGGCTGCTGGGCCCGGTGTTGCTTTTGTGCCCGCGGTGGGGCCTTCTCTGCCCAGCAGTGCTCCACGTGTGCCGTACCCGGGCTGCGTGTGTGGGGGGACACTGCCCAGCCCTGCCTCGGTGGTGGCTGGGGGCCCTCGCCCCTGGCTCTCGGGGCGCCTGCCTGGGGATGCCTGTCCCCGCACCTTCTTCTGCCTGACTTTCTTTGTCGATGGGATCTGTGGGGTGCTCAGAGTATATTCCACCCGCAGGGGCCTGTCTGGTTTTTCTTGTGCATGTGACTGGGGCAGGACATCCTGTTCCCCTGAAGAGTAATCTACAAACGATCCGGCCCCCCCTGACACTGCCGCCAGCCTCGTGGGAGCGGTGTGCCCCAAAGCCCTGTCTGCGTCCGGCGGTGCGTGGGTCTCCCCACGTGGGACAACACGCTGCCCTGGCCGGGACTCAGCCACGGCGCTCTCCTGCTGGGCGGCGGGCTCTTCCTCAGTCCTGCTGGGTTGGGGCCTGGGTTCGAGCTCCACCGGGGTGGCC